>NC_066579.1:29753237-30074799 GCF_024323335.1 Lathyrus oleraceus
ACTATGTTGATTATGATGATTATGATGAGCTGTGTTGGCATATGTGAAATATATTTATGTTTATATTTCTGTCGTTATATTATTATTTAATAATGTAATTCTCACCCCTTCTGCATGTGTTTATGTTCATCTATGATGAGCAATGTGCAGATAAAGAGGAGTAGCTATTGTTGAGGTTTGAAGAATAAGTGTAGAGTTATTCTACTGAGTCGAGTCAAATGCTCTGGTCATGTGACACCGGGGATATGGGGTTCGATAGATAGTTGGTTATTGATTACGTTGTTTATGATGACTAAATGTTGAGATGTTTTGTTGAGATAATGTTGAAATATTATTATGAATTGTTATATGATGAATTATAATAATAATGTTGTTGTCCGCTGCGAAGTTTTAAATATTAAATAATATGCTTTATGTGGTAATGCAATAAGTGTTATGTTGTAAGAAATGTAAACTCTTCTACATGTTGTACTCTGATAATATGCTTAAATATGTCGTTTGGGTAGAAGGGTGTTACATATGGCATCCTTTATTCTTTTCCCACAAGGTGCAGACCTTGGCAACTTATTTTAGCTTATGGAGTACAGACTGTAAGAACAAAAATTGTGATACAACAGATTCCTTGATTTTGATGATAACAAAGGATGAAACCAAAAATGGCACCCTAACGAAAAGTTTCTAAGTGTGCAGGACTCTGATGACATCATCAGATAGAGTACCAGATCAGAAGTATATTATCAAATGATCAGAAGCTCTGAAGAAGGAACAAGTTCAAGAAAGTCAAACTCTGAACTAAACAACAAGTATCAGAAGCATCTTAACAGGAAGTAAGTCCTAGAACCTCTGACTCTGAACAACGCTATCTGAAGAATCTATTTAAATCAACATCAGAAGCAAGATTCCAAGGTTCTCCAGAAACACAAATACTCTGATTATGGATTTGCTAATCATGAAAGAGTAACGTTGAAGACAAGTAAAGATTTTCAAATGGATTTCCTAATTGAGAAAGAGACGTTAATCTCCAATCTCAATAAAGAAAATACTACTTGTGGTAAGTAGTCATTTCAAGAAGAAAAAGTCATCCTGCATTAGCTAATTATGTGATGGCGTAACTTCATCTCAATATCCACCAGTTTCAACTACTACTTCAACTGATCTATATAAAGGATTGCAAATCAACTTTCAGCAACACACGAGAGAACAATCAGTAAGCCAACAAGCCAAAATTATACTGAAACACCAAGTCAAGAAAAAACACTCTTTCTCTCTAAGATATTCACGAAGCTTTTGCTTATAACGTGAAAAACTCTTGTTCTTAACACTGTAATATTTGCTTTCTTAGAAGCACTCTAGATTACAATTTATCTTTCATCTTTTGTTTGTTGATTTCCTCAAGTGACTTAGTGTAGTCTGTAGACTTGAGAGGACTAAGAGATTTTTCTCTTAGGCGTTGTTTGTAATCTTTCAAGATTAGTGGATTAAGTCCTTGTTGAAGGCGAAATCACCTTGGCCGGGTGGACTGGAGTAGCTTTGTGTTATAAGCGAACCAGTATAAAATCCTTGTGTGATTTTCATTTTGAAAAGCGCTTATTTTTCCAAACAATTCAAACCCCCCCTTTCTTGTTTTTCTCACCTTCAATTGGTATCAGAGCTCCGGCTCTGTTATTGATTTTCTAATCAAACACTTAACCGTGTAGAGAGATCCAGTACGAGAAAAACAATGGCCCACTCAAATGAAAGAGATTCCTACAATGCCAAGCCTCCTGTTTTTGATGGAGAAAAATTTGACTACTGGAAAGATAGAATCGAAAGTTTCTTTCTGGGTTATGACGCTGACCTCTGGGACATTGTCACAGATGGATACACACCTCCAGTCTTAAATGGAGCTGAAGTTCCCAGAAGCAAAATGTCAGAAGATCAGAAACGTGTCTTCAAAAATCACCACAAGGCCAGAACAATACTTCTAAATGCTATATCATACAACGAATATGAAAAAATCACCAACAGAGAGACAGCCAAAGATATACTTGACTCTCTGAAGATGACCCATGAAGGAAACTCACAAGTCAAGGAGACTAAGGCTCTGGCGCTTATCCAGAAATATGAAGCCTTCAAAATGGAAGATGACGAAGCTATAGAGGCTATGTTTTCTAGATTTCAAACTCTTATTGCAGGTCTTAAAGTATTAGACAAAGGATACACGACTGCAGATCATGTTAAGAAGATAGTCAGAAGTCTGCCAAAGAAATGGAGACCTATGGTTACTGCTCTAAAGCTGTCAAAGGATCTGAACAATATCAGCCTTGAAGAACTTGTTAGTTCTCTCAGAAGCCATGAGATAGAACTAGAGGAGGATGAGCCTCAGAAAAGGAACAAGTCCGTAGCGCTTAAGTCCAGATCTGAAAGACGGAAGCCTGACAGAACCAAAGCTCTCCAGGAAGAAGCTGAAGATACTGACGATTCTGAACCAGAAGACTCTGATGATGAAGAAGAGTTGTCCCTACTAACCAGAAGAGTCAAGCAACTCTGGAAAAAGAGGAACAACAACTTCAGAAGATCAAGACCCAGAGGGGATCGATCAGAGTCAACTTCAAAAGGTAAAGCTAACAAAGATATTACCTGTTATGAATGTAAAGAAACAGGTCATTATAGAAATGAATGCCCCAAGTTGAAGAAAGACAACCCTAGAAAAGAAAGCTTCAAGAAAAACACCTTCAGAACAAAGAAAGGACTGATGGCTACCTGGGATGACAGTGAATCTGGATCATCAGAATCTGACTCTGATGAACAAGCCAACGTAGCACTCATGGCTACCACATCCAACTGTTCAGACGAAGAATCTGAAGAGGTATTTTCTGAACTTTCTAGATCTGACTTAGAATCATGTTTGTCAGAAACTCTTACCTCTTACCAGAAATTAAAACAAAAGTTTAAAAATATTAAAGGCTGTCTTAAAGAAAAATTTGAAGAGTGTAGTGAACTTGAGATAACAATTCTATCACAAGAAGATACAATCAAATCTTTAATGTTAGAAAGAGATGAAGCAAAAACAAAAAGCTCAGAATTAGAAGAAGCGTTGTCTCAAGCACCACAAACTTCAAATAAAATTATTTATAAATATGAAGAAGCCTTTCAAGAATTTCTGAAGAATGGGATAGATAGGAGTATTATGGCATCCATGATTTATGGAGTAAGTCAGAACAATAAAAGGGGAATCGGGTATGATCCTAAGGAAGATAAAACTTCTACAAGTGATCAAATTAAATCTCCTTTTTCATATCACTACACACACACACAAGAACACAAATTTAAAAATGCTAGAAGACCCAAAGTTATAAGAAACTCTGGGAAAACTAATCTAAAAGGACCCAAGAGATTCTGGGTACCGAAAGATAAGATTATCTATGTTGCAGATATCCTATGCAGCAAAGTTCAGACACCAGTCATGGTACCTGGACTCTGGATGCTCGCGACACATGACGGGAAGAAAGTCTATGTTCCAAAGTCTGGAACTTAAAGACGCTGGATTTGTAGGCTTCGGAGGAGATCAGAAAGGAAGGATCAGAGGCTCCGGAACTATTGGTAATGGTACTCTTCCCTCTATATCTGATGTTCTTTATGTAGAAGGATTAATGCATAACTTGTTATCCATAAGTCAATTAAGTGATAACGGTTATGATGTAATCTTCAATCAAAAAACATGTAAAGCCATTAATCAGAACGATGGCTCTGTCCTTTTCACAGGCAAGAGGAAAAACAACATTTACAAAATAAATCTTTCTGATTTAAAAGATCAAAATGTTAAATGTCTAATGTCAGTTCACGAAGAGCAATGGGTATGGCATAGACGCTTAGGCCACATTAGCATGAGGAAACTTTCTCAGCTAACTAAACTCGAGTTAGTCAGAGGCCTACCTAAACTGAAGTTTTCTTCAGATGCTCTGTGTGAAGCTTGTCAGAAAGGAAAATTTTCAAAAACATCTTTTAAAAAGAAAAATGTTGTTTCTACCTCTAAGCCTCTGGAACTTCTTCACATTGACTTATTTGGTCCTGTGAAAACAGCATCAGTTAATGGAAAGAAGTATGGACTAGTCATTGTTGATGATTACAGTCGCTGGACATGGGTAAAATTCCTAAAGCACAAGAGTGAGTCTCACTCTGTATTCACCAGTTTCTGTTCCAAAGTGCAAAAAGAATTTGACTCCAAAATTGTTAGAGTCAGAAGTGATCATGGTGGAGAATTTGAAAATAAAGATTTTGAAGAATTATTTGATTCTAATGGAATATCCCATGATTTCTCCTGCCCTAGAACTCCACAACAAAATGGAGTTGTAGAGAGGAAGAATAGGACACTCCAAGAAATGGCCAGAACCATGATCAATGAAACTAATGTAGCAAAGCACTTTTGGGCAGAAGCTGTAAATACAGCGTGTTACATTCAGAATAGAATCTCTATAAGACCTATTCTAGAAAAGACTCCCTATGAACTGTGTAAAGGAAGAAAACCCAACATCTCATATTTTCATCCTTTTGGATGCTCTTGTTTTATATTAAATACTAAAGAACATCTGAACAAGTTTGATTCCAAAGCACAGAAAGGTATTATGTTAGGATACTCAGAACGCTCTAAAGGCTATAGAGTATACAACACAGAAACCAAAATTGTGGAGGAATCAATTCATGTCAGATTTGATGATAAGCTTGACCCTGAAAAGTCAAAGCTAGTTGAAAAGTTTGCAGATTTGGAAATCACTCTTGTAGAATCTGAGAAAACTCCAGAAGCAACTGTCACTCAAGACTCTGAAGAAATTAAATCTCCAGAAATTCCAAGGAAAGTTAAAAATCGTATTAACGTATCTGAAGATTTGATTTTGGGAAACAAAGATGAACCTGTTAGAACCAGATCTACCTTCAGAACTTCTGAAGATATTCCTCTGGGACTAGTGTCTCTGATTGAGCCTACGTTCTGTGATGAAGCTCTTCAAGATAACGATTGGGTGGCAGCTATGCAAGAAGAATTAGATCAATTCTCAAAGAATGATGTCTGGGATCTCGTTCCTAAACCCAGAGGCACTCATGTCATTGGAACCAGATGGGTTTTCAGAAACAAGCTGAACGAGAAAGGAGAAGTTGTCAGAAACAAAGCACGACTGGTAGCTCAAGGTTATAGTCAACAAGAAGGTATTGATTATAATGAAACTTTTGCTCCAGTCGCGAGGTTAGAATCTATTCGTCTTCTTGTATCTTTTGCTATTAATCATTCTATCAAATTATACCAAATGGATGTCAAGAGTGCATTTCTTAATGGTTATATTTCAAAAGAAGTGTTTGTCAATCAACCTCCAGGTTTTGAAAATTCAAACTTTCCAGAACATGTTTTTAAACTTAAGAAATCCTTATATGGACTTAAACAAGCTCCCAGAGCTTGGTATGAACGTTTAAGCAATTTTCTTCTGGAACAAAATTTTATCAGAGGGAAAGTTGATTCTACACTCTTCTGTAAAAACCTTAATAATGATCTCATGATATGCCAGATTTATGTTGATGATATTATTTTTGGTTCTGCTAATATCTCTGTTTGCCAAGAATTTTCTAAGTTAATGCAGGCAGAATTTGAAATGAGTTTAATGCAAGAATTAAAGTTCTTTCTGGGAATTCAAATTAATCAAACTCCAAAAGTCACGTACGTCCATCAAAGTAAATATATTAAAGACGTTCTGAAGAAGTTTGACATGACAGAATGCAATTCTGCAAAAACTCCCATGCACCCAACTTGCATTCTGGAAAAGGAAGAGGTAAGCAACAAGGTTTGTCAGAAGCTCTATCGAGGTATGATAGGCTCTCTTCTCTATCTGACTGCTACTCGTCCTGATATTCTCTTTAGTGTCTGTCTTTGTGCCAGATTCCAATCAGATCCTAGAGAATCTCATTTAACAGCAGTTAAGAGAATCCTTAAGTATCTGAAAGGAACTCCTAACCTGGGCCTGATGTATGAGAAAACATCAGAGTATAGACTCTCGGGTTATTGTGATGCAGATTATGCAGGAGATAGAATAGAACGAAAAAGTACTTCTGGAAATTGCCAGCTTCTGGGAAACAATCTAATCTCCTGGGCTAGCAAAAGACAGTCAACTATTGCTCTATCAACTGCAGAAGCAGAATACATCTCAGCATCACTGTGCACAACTCAGATGCTCTGGATGAAGCATCAGCTAGAAGATCTACAAATCTTTGAGAGTAACATTCCTATCTTTTGTGATAATACTGCTGCTATTTGTTTAAGTAAGAATCCCATTCTACATTCCAGAGCCAAACACATAGAAATAAAACATCATTTTATCAGAGATTATGTTCAGAAAGGGATAGTAACATTGAAGTTCATTGATACAGAACATCAATGGGCGGATATCTTTACTAAGCCTCTAGCTGAAGATAGATTTCTTTTTATCTTAGAACATCTGAACATTAAAAATTGTCCTGAATGAAGTATGGCTCTGAAAATGTAAAATGTGACTCTGATGTAAACAAATGTACTTCTGCCTCTGACTCTGATACTTCTACCAAGTTAAGAAGATATCTGAGTTAGAAATCTTCAGAAACCAATCCTTTGGTATTCCTGAAGATCAGATACATCAACACGAGGAGCTCTAAACGTCTAACCCTAGAACTTCTAGACAGCTGTCAAAAGAAATCAAAGGTCAGAACGTTTGAAATCTCCTAGAGCAGTGTGCGTACTGTTGGGATTAGACATTCATTTATTAGCTGTAATCATTTTTCCCCCCAAACGTGCTATTTTGATTTTTGTGCTAACGCTGGAATGTGTGTCGTTTTGCATGTTTTTACTTAGAGTATATAAACACTTTCTCTCACTTTTCACACTTATCACTCTCACTCACTCTAAAACCCTAAACCCTCTCTCAAAGCATTCTCTGCAAGTTCTTCATCAATCTTCATCTTCTTCTTCATGGATGCTCAACAACAAGAAGTTTTTAACTTCTCTCAACAGATGGAATCAAGTTCTAATCCCCAAACCTCAAACACTCAAACACCAACGGTTACTGGTGTCACCATAACCCCTGTTTACAAAGAACCTCACGTTCTTGACCGTGAACGCCACATTAACCTTTCAACCCCCTTTGAAGGCTTGGATGTGTTGTGCGAATCGTTGGTTGATTTCGACAACCTAAGAAGAAATGGCGTTGATCTAACTGGAGAACTGCGTCAACAAGGGTGGGAGAACTATTTCCAAAGGTTGTATGGTCCAATTTACCCACTTCTGGTCAAGGAGTTCTGGAGACATGCAGATGCAGATGACAACTTCATCGTCTCATTTGTTCTGGGAGTGAAGATAGTTATCACAGAAGGGTCCATTGCCTCTCTGTTGAATATGGAAAGAAGTGGAGGAAAAAGGATCTACAACATTCCTCCTAGGTCAAAAACAGATGTGATAAACCCAACAATCTTCAAACCCAATGTTGAAGGAAACCCCTCTAAGAACAAGGAGCTACACCAGAACCTCAGAGTGTGGCTGAAGATTATTCTGGGAACTATCCACCACCGTCCAGCCTCCAACTCTTCTGATTACATTAATGCAGACCAGAAATGCATTCTGTACTGTATTCAGAAGGGTGTGAAGATCAATCTCCCTGCTCTCCTCTTCAGATATCTGAGAGATTCAGTCAGAGAAACCAGGAATAACATGAAGCCCAGATCTTACATTCCTCTGGGAAGATTGCTATCTGACGTCTTCATTGAGCATGGACTGGTAGATGAGCTGGAAAAGACCAAGTTGATGGATGATCTGGCAATTGATGTGGGGAAGCCTCTGAATGCCAGAAACCTCAAGAGTATGGGGATAATCAAGAAAATTCAAGTCAGGCCAACTCTGGATACAACCTGGGATAGTTTGAAAGATCAGAGGAAGATGCCTCATGGCCTTGCCAGATTCTTCAAGAACGAACCCAGAGACGCTGTTGCTATCTATCTTCAGCGTCTGCTGGATGATGGTATTGACATCTCTGATTTCAGCCTCGATGACTGTCTGGACTCTGAAGAAGATTTAGTCAGATACAAGAGAGGTATTTCTGAGAAGAAGATAACACCTCCAGCAAAGAAGGCCAGACTTGAAGGAGCTTCTGGAAGCGGATCTTCAGCTCCTCTGCAATTTTCTACTGGTAAGTCTGTTCCTCCTGCTACCTCTGAATTCATGATGGCTTCCTCTAATCCTCTCTCTTCACAACCCATTTATACCACCTCTGACATTACACCCTCAATCACCAGAACCTCCCAACCTACACCAGTTCTAAACATAGCAAGAACTTTCATACCTCCCTCTATACCTGCACAAACTCACCAAAGCACCTCATCTTCATCATCCTCAGCACCAGAATCACCCCCATATGTTTCCCTCTCATCTGACCCTGAATTTTCTGATCCTGGTTCCCCAACCATAGCCACACTTTACGCTCATAGACTTGCTTCACAACAAACACAAACCACAGAACCTGAAATAACTTCACCACTACAACAAACAACCACCATCCCCTCTGAAACTCAACCCTCTGAAATTCAACCATCTGATCCCCACACCTCTGATATCACCCCACCAAAAATTCCCGCTGCACCTGAAGCAGAATCTGAACCCTTAGACTTAAACCCTCTTTACGCTTCATCCCAATCTTCTGAACCTCAACCTGAACCAGAAATTGAACCAGAACCTCTCACTTTAAATCTCAGCCCTCCAAACTCTCCACCTCACACCTCTGAACCAGAACCTGAACCTGAGCTTTCTAAACCTACCCTTAAGGAAGCCATCTTTATGATTGCAGAGGCTTCAGCTCGAAAGGTTGATTCTCTGGTCACTAACTCTGAAATCAGTGATGATCCTGAAACTGTAAGGACACACTGGAACAGAGTCATTGGCTGGATGACATCTGAGTCCTTTAGGCTGAAGAGCATATCTGAACAAGTCAGAAATGACTACATCAGAAATGCTGAGGCAAGACTCCAGGAGAGACTTGCCAGAGAGGCTGAAGCCAGAAGACTAGAAGATAAGAGGTTGGCCAAGGAAGCTGAAGAAGAAGCAAAAAGGCTAGAAGAAGAAAGACTTGCTAAGGAAGCTGAACTCCTAAGGCAAAAGGAAGCTGAAGCCAAGGCTCTGGCAGATGCAGAAGCTCAAGCTGCTGCTGAAGCTGAAGCTCAGCAAGCTCTGACTCTGGGGGAGTCATCTTCTGTGATTCCTACGGTTCTTCAGACTCTGAAAGAACTCAAGCAAGATCAGAATGAACTCCGGGCCAGAATGGACAAGCAAGATTCTGTCAACGAAAACATCCAGAACATGCTTGCTATGCTGCTTCAGAGAATGCCTCCGCCTCCGAACCCTTAGGCACTTAGGATTTATTTTGCTTGCCTATTGTTTTTGCTTCTGTCTTCTTTTGACTCTGATGTTTTTCTTGTTCTTTTAAACCTGATGTTTTGTTTGTTGCCTTTGTGCTTCTATCTATGAATTTTAAGTCTTTCTCTTTATCTATTTTTTTTTCTCTTTACTTATTTTTACTATGTCTTTTTGATTCTGACAAAAAGGGGGAGAAAGTAATTATTAGCTCTGATGAAAATAGTGTCTAAAACCATCAAGCATTCTGCAACATTTTTATATAAACAAAATTATTTAACTTGGACTTAAGAAATTGCAGAAAATCTCAGAAACCTCTTTACTTAAGAAACTCTGGTAAGAACTTCAGAACCTCTGAACCCCCTAGTACTATCTCAGGGGGAGCTTCTGTCTATCTGATCTATTTTTATTCATGTTTCATCTGCTAATTAAAGTTGTTTTGTCATCATCAAAAAGGGGGAGATTGTAAGAACAAAAATTGTGATACAACAGATTCCTTGATTTTGATGATAACAAAGGATGAAACCAAAAATGGCACCCTAACGAAAAGTTTCTAAGTGTGCAGGACTCTGATGACATCATCAGATAGAGTACCAGATCAGAAGTATATTATCAAATGATCAGAAGCTCTGAAGAAGGAACAAGTTCAAGAAAGTCAAACTCTGAACTAAACAACAAGTATCAGAAGCATCTTAACAGGAAGTAAGTCCTAGAACCTCTGACTCTGAACAACGCTATCTGAAGAATCTATTTAAATCAACATCAGAAGCAAGATTCCAAGGTTCTCCAGAAACACAAATACTCTGATTATGGATTTGCTAATCATGAAAGAGTAACGTTGAAGACAAGTAAAGATTTTCAAATGGATTTCCTAATTGAGAAAGAGACGTTAATCTCCAATCTCAATAAAGAAAATACTACTTGTGGTAAGTAGTCATTTCAAGAAGAAAAAGTCATCCTGCATTAGCTAATTATGTGATGGCGTAACTTCATCTCAACATCCACCAGTTTCAACTACTACTTCAACTGATCTATATAAAGGATTGCAAATCAACTTTCAGCAACACACGAGAGAACAATCAGTAAGCCAACAAGCCAAAATTATACTGAAACACCAAGTCAAGAAAAAACACTCTTTCTCTCTAAGATATTCACGAAGCTTTTGCTTATAACGTGAAAAACTCTTGTTCTTAACACTGTAATATTTGCTTTCTTAGAAGCACTCTAGATTACAATTTATCTTTCATCTTTTGTTTGTTGATTTCCTCAAGTGACTTAGTGTAGTCTGTAGACTTGAGAGGACTAAGAGATTTTTCTCTTAGGCGTTGTTTGTAATCTTTCAAGATTAGTGGATTAAGTCCTTGTTGAAGGCGAAATCACCTTGGCCGGGTGGACTGGAGTAGCTTTGTGTTATAAGCGAACCAGTATAAAATCCTTGTGTGATTTTCATTTTGAAAAGCGCTTATTTTTCCAAACAATTCAAACCCCCCCTTTCTTGTTTTTCTCACCTTCACAGACTCTGGCCACTATTCCTTGCCTATAAGATACAGATCTTGGCGTCCTTACCCATTGAGTTCAGACTCTGGCCACCTTGATTTTGTCTATACAGTAAAGACTTTGACATATTATGCTGGCCATACAGTTCAGACTTTGGCATTCATTCATCCAAACCATTGAGTTCAGACTCAGGCTACCTCTTTCATTGCCTTACAATTTAGACTTTGACATCATACTTTTTTGCCCTTATGGATTTCAGACTTTGGCATTCAGATTTGTTCCTTGCCTTTGTATTAGTTCAGACTATGGCATTCATATATCTTACCCTGTGGAGTTCAGACTTTGGCTATATCTCGTTTGTCCTTGTGGGTGATTACCATAATTGGTTAATGCCACGTCCTTGCTTTGTTAAGCAACTTGCCTCTGGGAAATCCTACCATCTATCCCCTTTTGCTTTCAACCTTAGTAGACTGAATTACGATTGCTCTGATTTTCTCATTGCATGATGAGAATACGTAGGCACGAGGGTTTGAATCCTCTGTGAGCATACTTATTTATTCTTCTTATTTCCTCCTTAGGGCATCATTCATATCTTTCATGATTCACTATCTACCTTCGATCAAAAACCTTTCACCCAGTGACCTATTATTTCTTTGAAATCAGACACACTTTCTTTGGGATATCCATATACACCCTTTTAGAACGATGTAACGGCAATCCGCGTTTGTACCTAGAGTTGTTTGCCTCGTACCCAGACATTTAATTCCTTCTTTTTTGGCTAAGACGTTGTTCCATTCTATGGTACAAATTCCATTTCTCTTATGGATTCCAATATACCTTGACCTTCAGTTTGAAATTATACCTCCTCGGTAATTTGTTACTAAACCCTTCAATTCTCTGAATTTGGTCATTTACTCTGTTCATCTCCATGATACATTCATATATTACCTTCATTCACTCCATGTGATATACCTGATATTCTTCGAGCCAAATAGACTAACTCTTTGAGCTCCATCTTACGTCACCTTGTGAACCAAGAGTTGTTTGGCTCGTACCCAAACACTTAATTCTCCTTGTTATTGGCTATACCATATAGTGGCAGCCCAGCTAGTCCACATATCGGTCAACGCCAGTTTTACACTTGGGTTCATATTTGCACCCCTCATTGGAGTTCAAATAACATAATCCTTTGGTTTAGACCATACCTTTATCACAATTCTTTTCATATCCCACCACTAGTTCTTTGTACTACGGAGCTTTGAATTCCTTATTGCACTATAAGGATACATAGGCATGAGGGCGTCAATCCTCACCGAGCACTTTATCTATTTCTTTTCTTTTCCCTTTATTCTTTTGTGAGTAATCTTCAAATATCACACCCATTCGAGCAATAACAATAAAAATGGTTCCCATGGAGTGCCATGGATGTAAAAGGTGCTAATACCTTCCCTTTGCATAATCGACTTCCTTACCTAGCATATCGCTTTTCCCCGGGTCTTATCGATGTTTTCCCTTTCCTTCGGGAATAAATAAAGTTCGATGACGACTCTGTTGTATGTTCGAGCGTGCGATAAGTTCGGGTATATTTCCGCTAGCTTCAAGTTCTGATGAAGATCGATTATTGTGCTTTGCAGGATTCTGTGTCAGTGCTTTTGAACTTTGTAGATTGGTGCATTGATGTGCATTAGCCTTCTGTCTTTGTGTGCTGAAATTATGGAGTTTTAGATTATAATTTATGTATTGGTTTTGTTAATTATGAAAGGGATTATGTAATGAATGTTTTGATTTTGTATGGAATGGAATTTGAATGTAAAGTTATTAGATTGAGTGAAAGTTGAATGTTTGAATGAATTGTATTAATGATTATGGATTCTATGTTATGGCAAGTTTATTTATGGGAATGGTTTCAATGTTATTAAAGTTTGAAATGGTTTTGGAAGTTCTCCAATGTTTATGTGTGACATGGTTTTATGCAAAATGATCATGAGGATGATGAATGAAGAAATTGGAGTGAGTTTTTAGTCTTTGGGTGATCGGTTGACTTTGACCATAGTTATATTTTTTATAAAATGATGTAATGTATGAACATTTGTGTATAAAAATGGCTCTTTTATGGAAATCCAAACAAAACTTTCTACCAAATTCAAGTTTGAAATGCTTATGAAATATGTACTATGAAATGGATGCCTTAGTTCTACATGACTTTTGGTTAATTTAAAAGGAGCAAGAATTAATTAAATGAACCATGATCAATGCCTAACCATTGATTATTGTTAAAATGATATGGAAACGGCATGTGAAAAAGACAAGTTAGGGTTAGAAAGACCATAATTGGAAGGTTGACTTTGGTCAACTGGTTGACCAAAGTCAACTTGTGAGGCATGAATCAGGGTTTCACAGGATTGCAAACAAGGCATGAAATACATATTACTGTTTAACCCACAATGAGTCAGGACATATGGATCAGTGCTTCGGCCAATACCAAAAGACTTAAGTCAAAGGCCTAAGAAATGTTTGAATAAGATGAAACGCCAAACATGTATGCATACATATGATGGATGATGCATGATATGGCAGTCAAGCACCATTCCCCAATGAATTAGGGTTTCTATCATGCACAAGGTGAAAAGTCAATCCATAAGATGCATTAAGACCAAATCTCCCCTGATTAGGATTTCATGAGGTATGTCCTTTAATCAAGGCCTCTGAATGGGTCCATATGCTTTACAAGTTTTGATGTCTGAGCTCCACACTAGGGTTTAGATAACCAAGATAAGGCCCAAAGAGTATCCAAAAATTCCCATATCTTGAAGGTCGACCAAACCAGGGTTGTAAACCACTGAGCTTTGAATCTATAGATTAACAAGTGTCAGCATGAATGAATGCATATGAATGAAATATGAATGTGGGTAGATGAATCTCAAGTTAAAGATTGAATGAAAAAATGAAAAGGGGAGGGAAAATTTTGAGGTACCACAACAACCACTTTCAATTAAAATCAGACAATTTCATAAATAAAAACCAAAAAAACTTTTCCCAATTAAATTCAATTAATTCAGATGAAAAATTATTAATTCGGCATATGCCTCTTTCTTCCCCGGGTATTTTGATATAAGTTGTAGAGCTTGGCGTTCGAATACTTGTATCTCTCTTAAAGTTTAACCAAACTTGAGAATTTATTTTCTCAATCAAAATGGATGAAAAATGATGAATTGGGCGTATATCTCTTTCTCCACTGATTATTTGGATACAAGTTGTAGAGCTTGCCTTCGAATGCTCGTCTTTCGGCCAAAAGCACAATAACTAACCATTTTTGTTCATTCTTTTGTGGATGAAAATGATTAATTGGGCGTAGGCCTTTTTTCCCTAAGTATTTGGATACAAGCTGTAGAGCTTGCCTTTCAGATGATTGTCTTCCATTAAGGAATCGTGACTTAGTTTGCCTCACATATCTAACCATAAAATTGGACTAAAAAGGATTAATTGGGTGTAAGTCTCTTTCTTTCCTAAGCATTTGGATACAAGTTATAGAGCTTGCCGTTCGAATACTCATCTTCCACATAAAAAACAATTTTGACTCATCAAACATATCCTTTTCTGCCTTAGCGCGACGTCGGAAACCTTTTCATAAATGAATGATGTTTATGCATTCCAAAGAAATACAAACAAACGTTTCATTCCGCCCATGCGCGACGAACAAGCAACACTTAACTACTCGACTGCGACCTAAACATCGTTCGCTAAAATCAACCAACAAACAAACATATTCTATCTAGAACTACATAGCTTTGAGTTCCCATCACACATGGGGATACGTAGGAGTGAGATTCAATGTTTTGTCAAACACCTTAATAAAAAACTATTTTTTTCACCCTTTTGCAAATACATTTTAATAAATAGAAGAAATAAAAAATATCTTAAGCTAACACTCATAATCGCAAAACTAACTAAATGGTTCTTGTTGAGTACAACAAATGTGAGGGGTGATAATACATTCCCCTCGGATAACCGACTCCCAAATTCGAATTTCATTGTGACGATCATATTTTTGTTCTTTTAGGGTTTTATCGATGTTTGCCCTTCAAAATATAAATTGCGGTGGCGATTCTATTGTTATTTCGAGCGTTTGTTACACCCGGGTAATTTTCGCACCGCGACATTGCAGAAAAACACCAGCAAACAACAACACTTGCATTGTACCTTCTCAAAACAATGTCCAAAATTAGAATAACACAACACCAACTCAAATTTTGGTATCAAGAGAAAAACTCTGCTAACCAAAAACACCGAACATCACTAAAAAGATGAGGGCACCACAGGTAAAGAATATTTTACTCCACCTAACTGAAAAGAAAAACGCCACAGAGCAAGAAGAAACTTCAATGCTCAAAGGAAAGAATTAATCTTAACAACATGCGACAATAAACAAGCTCTGAGACACCCTGCTGCACACAGAAAAACTACAAAGCCCAATACTTAGTACTCATGTACACCCAACTACAAAGAGACAAGAACCGTTGATGAAAAATACATCAAAAGCAGTAGAAGCTGCTAGCTCTAGAAGGTACAACACATAGTTCCCGAGAGCAACGACAGTTGATACAAAAGGCCTCTCCTAAGATAGATTTAAGCATTGCAATTGGTTGTCCATCCAATAAGATTAAGAGAACAAAAAATTCGACGATTTGTACCGAAGCCATCTCCATGACACAATTTTAACATCTTCTGCAACCTTGATTAAATCCACCTCTATATTTTTTGAAGTCTTGAATGTTTCTTGACTTTCACATAATCCACACGTTTGCCATCCAAATACAAGACATTATCTCCACCGACATTTTTGCACAACCAACTAAACACATGAAACTTTGAAAACTTGGACCACCTTCATTTATCACATTTGCTATAATTCGAAGCCAATCAAAAATAAAATACCAAACTTTAGGGAGAACACAACAGCAGAAAAAGAGATGAGATAAATATTCAAATTCTACATGACATAAAGGACACAAGGCTCTTTCTTCATCTAAGACACCCCTTTTGACTAAATTATCTCCAGTAGCTTGTTTACTTTGACACAATGTCCAAACAAAAACCGACACATTCTTAGGAATAATATTACTCCACACTCTTTTACTATATTGGAATTCATCACCCATAAAGTCATACAAGATGAAATTATATGCCCGTTTCACCGAGTATTGATTTGAAGCTCCATCTAACCACCTCCATTCATCTGAATCCAGTTTTCAATTCTATCGGAGAACCAATTTGAGCTCACATTTGAAACACCTCTCTCCACAAAGTTAATATCTCTCCACCAAAAAGAGCTTAATTTAAGATCAACAATCCTAGGATCCAGAAGGCTTTCTTATTTAAGGGGTGGAATTTAAAACCAAAGACTATCATTATCAGTTCTGAGACGCCACAACCATTTCCCCGGTAAAGCCAAATTGAATATTCTCAAGTTCTTAATTTCTAATCCCAAACCTTCAAGCCTCTACAGTTCTTATTCCTACTAACCCAACTATTTTTTTCTTCATAACTCCCACTAGAGAAATTTTATAAATAAAGATTCAAGGCGAGAGATGATACCTGATGCAACTTTAAAGAACAAAAGGTAGTAGACTGGGAATGCCGACAAGACTGATTTGATAAGAATCACCCTTACACCAATTGATAGATTTTTACTAGCCCACTCTCATAGTCTCTTTCAAACCGATTTAATGACTGGTTTTTAAGTAATTGATCTTCTAGGATTAGCCCCAATTGGAAGCCCTAAGTAAACGGAGGGGGATCTTTCACATTGACAATTCAAAGCCTTAGAGGCAACCTCCAACCAATCATGAGAAATATTTATCCCCACTAAAAGACTTTTATGGAAATCAACCTTCAAATTTGAGATCATTTCAAATAACTAAAAAGCCGCCTTAATGGTTCTAACATTATACCAACTTTTAGCTCCAATTATTAGCGTATCGTCTGTGTATTGTAAGTGAGAAATTTGATCACTCTGGTTATCAAACTTGAAGCCTCTAAAATTTTCTAAATCCAACATTTTTTCTACTAGGACATGAAACTGTCTCAACCCCCTCTTCATCACAAATTCGCTAGTGGGACTACCATTAACCAAAACTAACGTTAAAGTCCATATGACTTGTTAGCTGTATAAGAACATCAACTGCAGGATTGCGGATTCGAACTTGCGATATCTTACTTACTCATCTTTAATAAGGTAGACTCCAACCACTAATTAAGAAAAAAACAACAACAATATTTATAACACAAATGTATTTATCCTATGCTAGCAAATACTAAATATTAACCAACCTAATACATTAAACTTGATAATAGGTATAATATTGTAATAACTAGGGGTATTCGCGATGCGGTTTGGATCGGTTTTGAGGTAAAAATTCATTCGATCCAAAGATAAATATAATCCAATTCAGCTCGATTTTGAATGATTGATTAAAAAAATCTGATCCGATTTGATTCAATTTTACGAGTTTAATTTGAATCGATTTTTGGATATTCAAATTACAAACTACATTTTTATTAAGATTATAAAATTACTCATAAATAGTTGATTTGATATAATATATAACATATAATATAAAAATTAATATTATAAAATAAAAATGATCAATTATAATTAAAATAAAAAAATAGTATAAATAAATAGATTAAAAACTAAATTAATGAATAATATAAAATAATAAATATTATAAAATAATAAATTAACATAAAATATTATATTAATAAAAAATAAATAAATATAAAAATATGTTGATCAATTTGAATCAATTTTAAAAAATTAATTTGAAATTTAATCAGAATATTTTTTTGGATTTGCCTTATTAACAAAACAAGTTGTAAGAACAACACAAACAATTTTTTTTAACATCTTGACGACCTCATTTTCCTTAATGACATTCTAAGAAATTACCTAAATTTTGTTTGAATTGATGAAATAGGATGCGGCGAAGTAAAATGAGATGGAATAAAATAATATTTTATTATTTAAATCATTTAAATTTTAAGATTATATTTGGATTGATGGAAAATAACGGAACAGAGCGAAATAGAACATGACGAAGCGAAACGGAGTAGAGCGGAATGAAATATATATCTCACTTCATTGTTTGATTATTTTATTTAAAATGTCTCATTCCTTCACATATACCCCAAATTGGATGGAATTTGATGAAATGAATTCCATCCTGTTCTATTCCATTCCATTAATTATTTGTAAATTCAAACAATAGAATCTCATTGGTTACCATTCCATTCCATTACATCCCACACCACAAATCCAAACATATCCTTAAACTTTGTTTGGATTGATGAAACATAACGGAGTGAAGCGAAATGGAACATGACGGAGCGGAGCGGAATGAAATATAGATCTCACTCCATTGTTTGGTTATTTTATTTAAAAATGTCTCATTCCATCACATATACCCCAAATTGGATGAAATCGGATGGAATGGATTTCATCATATTTGCAAATTCAAACTATGGAATCTCGTTAATTACCACTCCGCCCCATTCTATTTCATCCATATCAGCACTCCAAACATACCCTAACTACGAAGCGAAATTAAATGATATAAATTTTATTTCGTTCCATCACTTTATAATTATATTTTTTTCCATCCAATTTAGTCTCATCAAACAATTTATCTTTTTCCATTCCAAACCATGTTTGTTTCACTCCATTCGGCTCCATTACATAGACTTATCCAAACTCCGACTATTCAAAATCCAACTTCTCTCATTCAACATTGCATCGGATCCTTCTCGGCGGCGAGACCTTTTCACCGGTCCGGTATGTCCTCACAACACCCACATACAAACATGTTCGTCACTCATCGTTCTTTTCCACCTTCAATTACCGTAACTTTATTCTTCTAATTCACACCTTTTAACAAAAAAAAACATAATTTTCCCCCTTTTGTTTTTGTTACTGTTAGAATTGGGTGTATTTTTTTTGTGCAAATTGTAACCTAGCATTCCAGGTCCGGATTCTTAAATATGTTATATTATCTTAATGTTGTTATCTGCAAAATGTTATTGTGTGTTCCATCAATGTATGTTTGGATTGAAGATTTAGAATTTCAATCTAAGATGACCTAGTTTTTGTTTGAGTTTAATTTAGGATCTCTAATGCTCTTATCCAGGAAAACATAATGGATTGTTTGGCTACAAAATCAGTTCTTTCTAATCAGTTTGCTCCATTTTCTACCATCAATACTAATTCCGCCACTAACTCCAAATTGAGAACCAGTTTCAATAGAATTTACGGAAGCACGACCAAAGAAAAGTTATGTCTCTTATTCTCTAGGGATAATTACCTAGTTGGGAGGAATGTTGCAATCAAATCAAGCAGAGAAGTGTCTTATTTGAAAACCCGACAAGAACATGGAACTTGGGAAGAACCAGATGTTGCTAGTGACAGTGATAACGAGGATGGTGTTGAAGAAGACGAGAGCCTTGGATTTGAAAGTGATGGGGAAGAGACAGAGACTTCACAAACTGCCGGTGTTAATATCACCTCACAGGCCGAGTATGAGGAGCGTATTAAAAAAGGTATTTTTGTTTTTCGAGTTTCTTTTTCTCTACTGGAGTCCTTACGTCATGGTACTGAAAACTGGACCAAATGTTTCTTTGTTAGCTAACCAGGCACCTGTATCAGATTGGAAAAAATAATAATCCGACTGAGTTTTGGCTGGCCATAATCATGATAGTTGATCGGTTTACTAAAGCACGCTCTGTCAAAGTGTTAAACCTTGTTAGTTACTTGTCTTCTATATGACAATAATTAGATATGACAGGAAAAAACAACAACGGGGCTTGGGTCTAGTAAAAGGGACTAGGTAGGTTCTCACAATGTGGTGAACCAAAACTTAAATCCCAGCTAACAGAGGTATCCATATTTACTGTCGGCTCGCCTCAATTAGATTGTAGAATGTTTTCTGACATTGTATAATAGTCCGCTAATATAAGTAGATACTCTTATACATGCAGAGGTTGAACAGCTTTTGGAACCAGAAGAAAGAAAGATATTGCAACAAAATGTAACTCCTAACTTTGAAAAGATATCATCTGTAAGTCTGTAACTCTGCATTATCTATCCTACTTCCCCGCTTTCTTACCTATACCTAAACTCTTATTTTCACGTATTCAGGAAAAATGGAGTCCACTGCACTCTCTTGCCTTATCACTTCAAATTTATAGCATGGACCAGCTTGTTCAAAATGGTTACGATATTGATTTTCTCAATAAGGTACATTTGTTTATATTATATATGTATGTCATTTTTTTCGTAGCATTTGCCTAATCTTAAATAAGATAATTTGATCAACAGGAAGGTCTCACTGCACTTCATAAGGCAATTATAGGTAAAAAGGAAGCGGTTATAAGCCATCTTTTACGGAAAGGTGCAAGTCCTCATGTCAAGGATAAGGTATGGACAAATTCCTCATGTTCATAAACTGTTGACTGCATTCTTGAAATTTGATTTATGTGTTTTATGTACTTATTAATATGGTAGGATGGAGCTACTCCACTTCATTATGCAGTTCAAGTTGGTGCAAAGCAAACTGTGAAATTATTGATTAAATACAATGTTGATGTCAACGTTGCAGATAACGTGAGCGCTTTTAATAACACAAGTTTCTTTCTACATGTAAATAATTTCTTCAATTTGGGGTATTTACAATTAATTTTCTCAGGAAGGTTGGACCCCATTGCATGTTGCCATTCAAAGCAGGAATAGAGATATAGCGAAAATTTTGTTAGTCAATGGTGCAGATAGGATGATGAAAAATAAGGTAACTTTGTTAAAATGCAACACGGTGAACATGTGTTGTTTATGATTCTATTTATTCTTAGCCTCGATAGTGGAATTATTCGTTTTTACTTGTTGTTGAAGTAGAACTTCATTTATTGGCAATGATTCAGGATGGAAAAACAGCACTGGATCTAAGCTTATGTTATGGAAAGGACTTCATGTCTTATGACCTGGCTAGATTACTGAAGGTAGTTCCAGCCAACTGAGTTCTATAATGTGCTGAGGTGTAATTGAGCAGAACCAGGTTGAAGTTTCAGTTAAATGTTATGTGCTTCTAATTGGTGCTTCACACTTCTTCATTCATTGGAGATCTTAGAGACAAATCTTTCTCAAAATGAAGTTGTCTAGATCTTGGAGATCTTAGAGTCGAATCTTTCTTCGACATCAATGATCCTGGGATTTTTTTTGCAGCATAGCTTTAACTCATAGTTTTGTGAAAAACCAAATACATAGTGCAGATTATAAGTCTTCCATTGAAAAGTTGTTTATAATATTTAAATGACAGATAAGAATTTCTGTTGAGGTGTTACTATCTTAGTCTTAGATAAAAATTATTATTAGTTGACAACTATTTTGAAGAAATAATGTCTCTTGTGGTTGAAATTTTAAATATTTTAAGTATTGATAATAGTGATCCATCTTAGAGCACCCATATTCATTGTATCCATTTGGATTCTTTCAATCTGATCCACTATAAATTTTCTATATTTTATAAATATTCATACAATACATCAAAAACTAAAGTTAGACACCATATTTATATTTTACATTAACCTATAAAAATATATAATTCAAATAAAATAATTTCAACATATATATATATATATATATATATATATATATATATATATATATATATATATATATATATATATATATATATATATATATATATATATATATATATATATATATATATATATATATATATATATATATATATATATATATATATATATATATATATATATATATATATATATATATATATATATATATATATATATATATATATATATATATATATATATATATATATATATATATATATATATATATATATATAGAAACATAAATGTTAAAATAAACTATTAGCATAAAAGGCATGAAAAACATAAATTTAAGTAAATTTTCAATTGTTATCATTCTCCTTACCAAATTGCTCTATCAAGATAATTATAAGAATAATTAAAATTTTCACCATATATGCACCACGTTCAAAGTCAGTGTGGTTATGGATGTTAATAGTTTCCAAGCCACTTGAATGCAAAATTATTGTTTTCCACAATCTTAATCATTTGATTGCACACCACTATTTGAACCTTGTGAGACATAATGGGGTTTGTTGGTTGAGATAAAAATTATGATATTGTTTGATTGCACACCACTAATAACCTAGTGAGATATAATAGAGTTTGTTGGTTGAGATAAAAATTATTGATATGATATGGATAAGGTGATGTATAATATTGATAACTTCCAAAGTGAGTTATCATCTCAATTTGAGATAAAAAGAGAAATTTGAAAATTCTGATTATGTTGTGGATTTGAGGTATATTTCCAAAATATGAGTTGTTTTGTTGGTTTGGGATAGAAGGATGACTACAATCATTTTGCATAAAATTACACCAAAAGTTTTTGTAATTGGGATTGACAAATAAATTGGGTAAACAGAATATGAGTTGTTTTCCTAAATTAAATCTTTGACTAATCATACAAAATATATATAATTAAGAGTAAACAGAAAGATCATGTAACTAGGATAATTTAAATAATAAAAATCCAAAATAATATATAACTAAATATCTCTATTACAACAAGCACAGTAATAATGTAGCAGAATTTGAACATTTGACATTGTTTTGGCAGGCACTATAGCATCTGCGGCATAACAAAATTTCAAACAATTTACTATTTTTGCAATCTGTGATTGACAACACTGTTGCAGTCTCATAGTTAAGAATTGAGAGCAAGAAACAAGTTATCATGCACCAGCTTCTGGAGACCTGTGTTGATTTCTCATCTCTTGATCAGCATTCCTTAGAAATTGATCCCAACCACTCCCTTGACTGGTATCCAAGTAATCATATGGAACTGCTGTTTTCAGGCCCGGCCTAACACCGCATCGATCTTCCACAATTCTAAACTCCACATCATCTCCTTCACCATGGACATGCTCTAATTCATCCCATGTAAACAACAATGATAATGTAAAGCCACCCCAAGGGTTGAAATCCACAATCTTAACTCTCTCATCATTCGTAATGTAAACATCAAACGTGTAGTTTTCCAACCCAAATTTACCTCTCACATGATTGTTGAAAAATGCGTGTATCACTAACATGATATCATTCTTCTTTTCGAGCAGAACGGGATAAAAAGTAGTAACCTCCCGCTGAGAAACTCCGACTAGTTTCTGATTCTGTACAAAACAACGAAACTCCATGTCTGGCTTAAGCGACGGATACCATTTACGGAGAGCAAGAAAGAAATGCTGGGGTCGAGACGTACGTTTATCATGGCAAGAATCATAAGCATGACACAAGTCATGGACTAACGAGTCAGAAGCTCGGAACAGAAGCGCAATTTCACTGAAAGTCGTGCATCGAAGAGTACCAGAAGTACTTATCCAAGCTGAATCTTTCGGAGCACTCCAATTCAGTTTGGGGAAGACTGCACCGCCAAGGGACTCGATCGATTCCTTAACTTTCAATTCGAGTTCTGGAAAAGAAGGCGGCGGAGGAGATTCTTCTGCTTCATCATCAGATCCCTCTGACACCTGAAAATCTTCTTCATCGTCAGGATTGCGAATTCTATTGGGTAATGCGTCTTCGTTTAAGACGGAAGCAGGCAATAGAAAGGGTCCAGAGTCATCAAGAAGGTACTCAACGAAAGGTTCGGGTAGTTGGTGAATTAAAGTCTTGATTGATACAGATTTGAAGTTTGGGTACCATTCCTGAATCTGGCAACAATTCACCTCTTCCTCTTTCATATTCTGCATTCTCTTAAAAAAAAAAGATGAACTGAACTTACTTTCTTCAAATATCTGGAGTGCAAAAGCATAGAAATGTAATCAAGTATGATTATTCGCAATCGAAATGGATCAACTCATGCTTCTTAACCCTAGTTCATATATGTATGGCAATTATCCCCAATCAGAAACAATCATATTTTATGAATTGATTAAACTGGGAACCAAATATTTGCAACAAGAAATCAAAGGTTCAAAGATATAGTAAAGAGAGAGTGGTACCGGGCTAGACTCGAGGTGTTGCGGCGGCGATTGACCTGTGATGCAGTGGCTTTTGAGGTAACGTTGAGGAGAGCGAAAGTGAATGGAGGCCACCAGAGGTTGAGTGCTATTTTCTTTTACTCCTCCGTCCAGCAAATATTCTACTAATTTCCTAAAAAAAATAAAAAAAAGGTTAATTACTATATACTCTCAGTGTAAAAAAATTTATACCGTCGATTGATCATCATCATCCGTTTGTATTACTTTATAAATTTTTAAAATAAAAATCAAACTTCTTTTAATATCCGACGTCTATGATTCACTGACAGTGTAAAATCCTTTTATACTGTCAGTGTATTTCAATTACTCATAAAAAAATTGTGTAAATGTTCTTTTTAATTAATATTCGAATTAATGTACGTAAGATATGTAGAATTTTTTTCTTTTAGTTATGCTAAGAGGTTTTTAGAATTTTTTACAAATATAATCCATTTTTTAAAGAAAATTCTCAAAATATCATTGGCGACTCCTCTTAAAAATTGAATGCAGACGCCAATTGGATTGGCTAGGGCATGTGTTATAACCAATCCAATTGACGCTCTTGTGTATAACTTGAGAGGAGGCGCCAATTGGATTGACGCCTCGGTGTAAAATGCAATTTTTTTATATTATAAATAGATGTGTTGTGCGAGTCATTGTTCCACATCTCATTTAATCATTTGGCAATCATGTTTGGTGTTCGTCGCCGATACAGAAATGTGATTTATGCGAGAGACAAACCTCAAATGCTGATGCTGTTCTGGAACATCACTACGTTCGATCAACTGAAAGAGGGAGCTGATTCGTTGGTTAGATGGGAAAATACCAGAAGGGGAAAAAATTAGAAGTATTGAGAGACTCGACGGTATCTTTGGTTGGGTGCGAATGAAGACTGATAAGGATGCTAGGGAAATGATGTTCGGTCGAGATGACATCAATTTGATTGTTGTAATCAGTTAGAAATATTTTTGTTTTCAGATAGCTTATTTTGTACTGATGTTTGTTGTGAACCCCGTTGTAACAAAAACTTAATGATATATAATGATTGAACGTTACATAAATACAATGTTACAAAAAGCTTAAGACCCAGATGATGCTCCTCGATTGGGACAATTGTTCTTGTTGTATCCTGGTTGACGACAAATACTACTTAATCTTATCCTTTTATCTGTGGAATCCATTTCTGTCCTAATACGTGTGCTGTTTGACATTCCTTTTTTCTTTCTACGCATCTCGTCGTTGTGCCAAACTATATCACCTTTATATGAAGGCCAATATTCCTCCATTGGTAGTACCGAGAAACTTTGATTATATACATTCATGACGGTGACAACCTTGTACACATAATATAAATGGTTGTAAGCGTCTTGACGAGTATAATCGCATGCTGTAATGACATGGGAGCAAGGAATGCGGAAGGCCTGGAATTTTCCACAATCACACCAACTTCTGTTTAGTCTAACAACATAGGCTACATTTGGTATCCCCTCGTTGTGGTCCATTGTTTCCTGGACGCTGAAATTTTGCCTATGACGGTCAAAGACTGTTACAGCGTGTGTGCTAGCTTTGATGCTTTCCTCTTTCATGACTTTCATGCACACTCACTGAATACTTGCCCGGACATTAACACCGCACTCCATCTTTCACCTCTGGTTGCGAACGTAGAAGCCAACCTATAATAGGTCGATCTTACCAAGGCGGTTATTGGCAGATTTCTAATTCCTTTGAATACACCGTTCATGCATTCCACAAGGTTTGTTGTCATGTGGCCCCATCGACAACCTCTGTCAAATGCCCTTGTCCACTGCTATACTGGTATGTTATTTAGCCATCTTCATGCGTCTTCATTAGAAAGTCTAATTTGATCACGATAATATTGAAATGACGGCTGAGTTAGAGCATACCCAGCATTCACCACCTTCTTGCGAAGATTCTTATCTTTTATTGCACGCATGAAGTTTTGTGCAATATGTATGATGCAATAGACATGGGTAGAAGGAGGATCATGCCATCCGTTGTCATGGTTGTTGTAGGCACTCTCAATGGCAGCATGTCTATCAGAAATCAAACAGAGATTAACTTGTGGAGCCACATGCGTTCTGAGATGTCGAAGAAAGAAACCCCATCCACCAGCTGTTTCACCTTCAATCAGAGCAAAGGCAATGGGAAAGACATTGTTGTTGTCGTCTTGTGCAACCTCCAAAAGCAAAGTACCCTTGCATTTGTCGTATAACCAAGTGCCATCAATTTGAATAATATGTTTGCATAATGCGAAACCTTTGATGCATGTGTTAAACGCCCAAAAGAGACGGTGTAAGATTCTATTACCTGTAACACAGGTTCCATCTGGCATCATTGTTGGCAATGTCTCCATAATTGCCACAATTCCTGGGACATATGTTTTAAGGGCTCATAAAAACCGTGGCAATTCTTTGTATGAATCCTCCCAGTTGCAGAATACCTGTTCAACAACCTTTGTCCTTGCAATTCAGGCTTTCTTGTAAGATGAAGTATAATTATATGTTGTTCTGATATTGGATATGATTATACTTGTAACACCCCGATTATCGTTAGAATAATTTAAATATTATTTAATATGATTATTTGAAGGTAAAAAGGAATTATTAAATAATATTGGGAATTATTATTATTATTATTATTATAGGTGTTATTTATTTTAATAATAATTAAATAATAAAATAAATGGAATATGAAGAGTGGAAGGGTAAAAGTGGAAATTTGATAAGAGGCCAAAGGGAGAACTCAGAGTTTTCACGTGTTGTTGCCTCAGAGTCAGAGAAAGGGGAGAAACGCTGAAGAGAAAGAGAAGGAAGAGGAAAAGGCCAAAGATTGCTCAGAGCTTCCTTCAATCCAAAGAGGTAAGGGGTCTGAACCTTATTAAATAATAATATGCTGAAAATGGTGAAATATTAGATGAACGAAATTGGGATTTTAATCGAAGGAATTCGTAGAAATTATATGCAATGATGTTAGGATTTGTGAAATCGAATAGGAGACTAATTGTATTAGATGATATGAGTGATTTTGTGTGAAATTTGGACTGTGGAGGGATGAATTTGGATAGATCTCGTAGCAGAGGGAGCCATTGCAGATCTGGAAATCTGGTTTCTGGTCATACGCGTATGGCACTAGGCAATACGCGTATGAGATGGCCTGGTACGCGTATGGCACTAGGCAATACGTGTATGGATGAGGAAGATGGAATTTTGAACGTGAAATGGTCTCTGGTGGTACGCGTATGGGGAAGTGATACGCATAGCATACGCGTATGGGAATGGCCAATACGCGTATGGATTTGGTCAGGCGTGGGCAATACGCGTATGAACATAGGCAATACGCGTATGGGCAGACTTGTGGTCTTTCCTGGGCTGTTGTTGTGCAGTTTCGGTTGTTTAGGCTGAGCGAGGTAACTTAGCTGATGCATAGGATACGAGGGATCATTTCCCGTTGCTTTGAGTGGTATAGATATTAGTAGAGTGTGATAATACTGTGTTTGATCATGTGGCATGATGTGATATGCTTTTATGATAGAATGTGTTAATGATGATGATAACATGACTATATGATGCTGTTGTTGCTATGTTGATTATGATGCATGCTTGGTGTGCATGCATTCATGAAAGGCCGATGCCTAGTGATGAACGGACTGAGTTCCAATGATGTTGTTGACTCCGGGCTTGTTGAGAGGCTTGGTTCCTTACGGGGAACTCGGATTCTATGGTGATGAATCTGGGAGTGGTGATCCTGTAGTTGGTCACAAAATGGGTATACCGAGTCGTGTTGAGTCATGCATGGGTGTGTGCATTGCATTTGATATGTTGTTTGTTGATGTTCATGAGTATGTTGATTATGATGATTATGATGAGCTGTGTTGGCATATGTGAAATATATTTATGTTTATATTTCTGTCGCTATACTATTATTTAATAATGTAATTCTCACCCCTTCTGCATGTGTTTATGTTCATCTATGATGAGCAATGTGCAGATAAAGCGGAGTAGATATTGTTGAGGTTCGAGGAATAAGTGTAGAGTTATTCTACAGAGTCGAGTCAAATGCTCTGGTCATGTGACACCGGGATTATGGGATTCGATAGATACTATAATATTATTTACGTTGTCTATGATGACTAATGTTGAAATGTTTTGTTTAGATAATGTTGAAACATTATTATGAATTGTTATATGATGAATTATAATATTTGTGTTGTTGTCCGCTGCGAAGATTTAAATATTAAATAATATATGTTATGTTGAAATGGAATAAGTGTTATGTTGTAAGGAATGTAAACTCTTCTACATGTTGTACTCTGATAATATAATTAAATATGTCGTTCGGGTAGAAGGGTGTTACATTAGTGGTATCAGAGCATGGTCAGTCCAGTCGAGTCATAATGTGAGGTTTTCCCTGTTGGTCGATTAGTGTAAATGACACTGTCGATATTTAACGGTTGTGGTTGTGTTGTGCAGAGTATGGCTGGAGAAAATGACCGTGCGATGGCTGAGGCTTTGGCTGCTATGGCGCAGGCTATGCAGGCGCAGCAGAATCCGCCGGTCGACGAGTTTAGGAATTTGGGAAGGTTTCTGAAGAATAACCCTCCTACATTCAAAGGGCGCTATGATCCAGATGGTGCTCAGATTTGGCTGAAGGAAATTGAGAAGATTTTCCGGGTGATGACGTGTACTGAAGCACAGAAGGTGCAGTTTGGTACGCATATGTTATCTGAAGAGGCTGAAAACTGGTGAGATAACACTCGCCAGAGAATTGCAGTACCAGGTGCTGAGATGACTTGGGAAAGGTTCAAGACGGCCTTTCTGGAGAAATATTTTCCTGCTGATGTGCGATGTAAGAAGGAGATGGAATTTCTAGAACTGAAGCAGGGTAACATGTCTGTTGCTGATTACGCTTCGAAGTTTGAGGAGCTGGTGCAGTATTGTCCTCATTATAATAATGCTGATGCTGAGGAATCCAAGTGTGTCAAGTTTGAGAACGGGTTGCGTCCCGAAATCAAACAAGGCATTGGTTACCAGGAGATTCGTAGGTTTCCTACACTGGTTAATAAGTGCAGGATATTTGATGAAGATAGCAAGGCTAGGACTGCTCATTACAAGAGTCTTAGTGAGAAGAAGAATAAGGATCGTGGTAGTCCTTATGCATCTCCAAATGGTAAAGGTAAGCAGAAAGTGGCAGATGAGAAGAAGCCAAGTGGGGGAGGATCTTCCATAGCTGGTAAATGTTTCAAGTGTGGCGAGCCAGGCCACCGTGCTGATAGCTGTACCAAGAAAATGCTGAGATGTTTCCGATGCGGTCAGGCTGGTCATAGAGTTACGGAATGTAAGGATGCTGGTCCGACATGTTTTAATTGTGGCGAGAAAGGCCATATCAGTTCGCAGTGCTCGAAACCGAAGAAGGCGGCTACTGCAGCTCATACTACTGGTAGGGTGTTTGCTCTGAGTGGGACTGAAACTCCTAAAGAAGATAATCTGATTAAAGGTACTTGCTTGATTAATAATGTTGAATTGCTTGCTATTGTTGACACTGGTGCTACTCATTCGTTTATTTCGTATGAGTGTGCGACCAGGATTGGTGTGATTATGTCGTCCCTAGGCGGAAGTATGGTGATAGATACTCCTGCTAATGGTTCTGTGAAGACTTCTGTTGTCTGTCGAGGTTGTCGTTTGACGATCTTTGAGAGAGAGTTCGTGGTTGATTTGGTGTGCTTACCCTTGCACCAAATTGATATTATTCTGGGAATGAATTGGCTAGAATTCTATGGCGTGTTTATCAACTGCTATAGTAAGACGGTGCGGTTTTCTGAAGTTGGTGAGAATGATGAGGCCAGATTTCTATCTGCTAGGCAGGTGGGGGAATTTGTGAAAGATGAAGCTCAGATATTCGCTTTATTTGCGTCTCTGCAAACGGATAAGAAAGTGGTGAGTGTAGATTTGCCTGTTGTCTGTGAATTTCAGGATGTGTTTCCGGAGGATGTAAGTGAATTACCTCCAGAACGTGAAGTCGAATTTGCCATTGACTTAGTACCAGGTACGAGTCCGGTGTCGATGTCTCCTTATAGAATGTCGGCAACTGAATTAGTTGAATTGAAGAAGCAACTTGAAGAATTGCTTGAGAAGAAGTTTGTGCGTCCAAGTGTTTCTCCTTGGGGTGCACCAGTATTGTTAGTGAAGAAGAAAGAAGGTACGATGAGGTTGTGTGTCGATTATCGGTAGTTGAATAAGGTGACTATCAAGAATCGGTATCCATTGCCGAGGATTGATGATTTGATGGACCAGTTGGTTGGAGCGCATGTTTTCAGTAAGATTGATTTGCGGTCGGGTTATCATCAGATCCGAGTGAAGTCAGATGATATTGCGAAGACTGCTTTCCGTACGAGGTATGGTCATTATGAATACACTGTGATGCCGTTCGGTGTGTCTAATGCTCCAGGTGTGTTTATGGAATATATGAATCGTATATTTCATCCGTACCTTGATAATTTTGTTGTGGTGTTCATAGATGATATATTGATATATTCTAAGACGGAAGAAGAGCATGCAGGACATCTGAGAATTGTTTTGCAGGTGTTAAGAGAAAAGAAATTATATGCAAAGTTATCTAAATGTGAGTTCTGGTTGAAGGAAGTGAGTTTCCTTGGCCATGTGATTTCGAGTGGTGGGATTTCTGTTGATCCTGCTAAAGTTGTTGCTGTATTACAGTGGGAGACTCCAAAGTCTGCTACTGAGATACGCAGTTTTCTGGGGTTAGCTGGTTATTATCGCAGATTTATTGAGGGCTTCTCTAAGTTGGCATTGTCGTTGACGCAGTTGACTAAGAAGGGTCAAGTGTATGTGTGGGATACAGCTTGTGAAGCGAGTTTTGTTGAGTTGAAGAGGCGGTTGACCAGTGCTCCAGTGTTGATATTGCCTAATCCTGGTGAGTCCTTCGTTGTTTATTGTGATGCTTCTTTGATGGGTCTTGGTGGTGTTTTGATGCAGAACGGTAAAGTTGTAGCTTATGCTTCTAGACAGTTGAAAGTTCATGAGAGGAATTATCCTACGCATGATCTAGAACTTGCAGCTGTTGTATTTGTGTTGAAAATGTGGAGGCATTATCTGTATGGTTCCAGATTCGAAGTGTTCAGTGATCACAAGAGTCTGAAGTACCTGTTTGATCAGAAAGAGTTAAATATGAGGCAGAGAAGGTGGTTAGAATTACTGAAGGATTTTGACTTTGAATTAAGTTATCATCCCGGTAAGGCTAATGTAGTTGCAGACGCGCTGAGTAGGAAGTCTCTACATATGTCTATGATGATGGTTCGGGAGCTTGAGTTAATTGAACAGTTCCGTGATATGAGTTTGGGTTGTGAAGTTTCCGCCGATAGTGTAAAGTTGGGTATGCTGAAGTTGACTAGTGGAATTCTGGAAGATATTCGGAATGGTCAGCAAGTTGATGTCGCTCTAGTTGATCATATTACTATGGTTAACCAGGGTAATGGTGGTAATTTTGAGATTGATGAGAATGGCATCCTGCGATTTAAAGGTAGAGTTTGTGTTCCTGAGGTGTCTGAATTGAAAAAGAGTATTCTTGAAGAGGGCCATAGGAGTGGATTGAGCATCCATCCAGGTGCAACTAAAATGTATCAAGATTTGAAGAAGTTGTTTTGGTGGACTGGTATGAAAAGAGATGTTGCTAAGTTTGTGTATGCCTGTTTGACTTGTCAGAAGTCAAAGATTGAACATCAGAAACCGGCAGGTATGATGCAACCTTTGAAGATTCCTGAATGGAAGTGGGATAGCATTTCCATGGATTTTGTGACGGGATTGCCGAGGACAGTGAAAGGTAATGATTCTATTTGGGTGATTGTGGATCGATTGACTAAGTCGGCGCATTTCTTGCCGATGAAGATTAATCACTCTTTAGAGAAGTTGGCAGAGTTGTATATTGAGGAGATAGTGAGGCTGCATGGTATTCCATCCAGTATTGTGTCTGATAGAGATCCCAGATTTACTTCTAGATTTTGGGAAAGTTTACAGAAAGCGTTGGGAACTAAGTTGAGGTTGAGTTCAGCTTATCATCCTCAGACTGATGGTCAGACCGAAAGAACTATCCAATCCTTGGAGGATTTGTTGAGAGCTTGTGTGTTGGAGCAGAGTGGTTCTTGGGATAGTTATTTGCCGTTGGTGGAGTTTACTTATAATAATAGTTTTCATGCTAGTATCGGTATGGCTCCATATGAAGCATTGTATGGTAGGAGGTGTAGAACTCCATTGTGTTGGTATGAATCAGGTGAGAGTGTTGTACTCGGACCTGAGATTGTGCAGCAGACGACTGAAAGGGTTAAGATGATTCAGGAGAAAATGAAGATTTCTCAGAGTCGTCAGAAGAGTTATCATGATAACAGGAGAAAGGCACTTGAGTTCCAAGAGGGAGATCATGTGTTCTTGAGAGTTACTCCGACGACGGGTGTGGGTAGAGCTTTAAAGTCTAAAAAGCTTACTCCGAGGTTTGTGGGTCCGTATCAGATTTTGAAGAGGGTTGGGGAAGTGGCGTATCGGATAGCTTTACCGCCGTCGCTTTCTAATCTGCATGATGTGTTTCATGTATCTCAGTTGAGAAAATATATTACGGATCCTTCGCATGTTGTTCAGTTGGATGATATCCAGGTGAGGGATAATTTGACCGTTGAGGTGTTGCCAATTCGGATAGATGACCGAGAAGAGAAGACCCTGAGAGGTAAGAAAATTGCTCTAGTGAAAGTTGTTTGGGGAGGTCCAGCTGGTGAGAGCTTGACTTGGGAGCGTGAAGATCAGATGAAGGAGTCGTATCCGGCTCTATTTGCTTGAGGTATGTTTTCGAGGACGAAAACTCTTTTAGTGGGGGAGAGTTGTAACACCCCGATTATCGTTAGAATAATTTAAATATTATTTAATATGATTATTTGAAGGTAAAAAGGAATTATTAAATAATATTGGGAATTATTATTATTATTATTATTATAGGTGTTATTTATTTTAATAATAATTAAATAATAAAATAAATGGAATATGAAGAGTGGAAGGGTAAAAGTGGAAATTTGATAAGAGGCCAAAGGGAGAACTCAGAGTTTTCACGTGTTGTTGCCTCAGAGTCAGAGAAAGGGGAGAAACGCTGAAGAGAAAGAGAAGGAAGAGGAAAAGGCCAAAGATTGCTCAGAGCTTCCTTCAATCCAAAGAGGTAAGGGGTCTGAACCTTATTAAATAATAATATGCTGAAAATGGTGAAATATTAGATGAACGAAATTGGGATTTTAATCGAAGGAATTCGTAGAAATTATATGCAATGATGTTAGGATTTGTGAAATCGAATAGGAGACTAATTGTATTAGATGATATGAGTGATTTTGTGTGAAATTTGGACTGTGGAGGGATGAATTTGGATAGATCTCGTAGCAGAGGGAGCCATTGCAGATCTGGAAATCTGGTTTCTGGTCATACGCGTATGGCACTAGGCAATACGCGTATGAGATGGCCTGGTACGCGTATGGCACTAGGCAATACGCGTATGGATGAGGAAGATGGAATTTTGAACGTGAAATGGTCTCTGGTGGTACGCGTATGGGGAAGTGATACGCGTAGCATACGCGTATGGGAATGGCCAATACGCGTATGGATTTGGTCAGGCGTGGGCAATACGCGTATGAACATAGGCAATACGCGTATGGGCAGACTTGTGGTCTTTCCTGGGCTGTTGTTGTGCAGTTTCGGTTGTTTAGGCTGAGCGAGGTAACTTAGCTGATGCATAGGATACGAGGGATCATTTCCCGTTGCTTTGAGTGGTATAGATATTAGTAGAGTGTGATAATACTGTGTTTGATCATGTGGCATGATGTGATATGCTTTTATGATAGAATGTGTTAATGATGATGATAACATGACTATATGATGCTGTTGTTGCTATGTTGATTATGATGCATGCTTGGTGTGCATGCATTCATGAAAGGCCGATGCCTAGTGATGAACGGACTGAGTTCCAATGATGTTGTTGACTCCGGGCTTGTTGAGAGGCTTGGTTCCTTACGGGGAACTCGGATTCTATGGTGATGAATCTGGGAGTGGTGATCCTGTAGTTGGTCACAAAATGGGTATACCGAGTCGTGTTGAGTCATGCATGGGTGTGTGCATTGCATTTGATATGTTGTTTGTTGATGTTCATGAGTATGTTGATTATGATGATTATGATGAGCTGTGTTGGCATATGTGAAATATATTTATGTTTATATTTCTGTCGCTATACTATTATTTAATAATGTAATTCTCACCCCTTCTGCATGTGTTTATGTTCATCTATGATGAGCAATGTGCAGATAAAGCGGAGTAGATATTGTTGAGGTTCGAGGAATAAGTGTAGAGTTATTCTACAGAGTCGAGTCAAATGCTCTGGTCATGTGACACCGGGATTATGGGATTCGATAGATACTATAATATTATTTACGTTGTCTATGATGACTAATGTTGAAATGTTTTGTTTAGATAATGTTGAAACATTATTATGAATTGTTATATGATGAATTATAATATTTGTGTTGTTGTCCGCTGCGAAGATTTAAATATTAAATAATATATGTTATGTTGAAATGGAATAAGTGTTATGTTGTAAGGAATGTAAACTCTTCTACATGTTGTACTCTGATAATATAATTAAATATGTCGTTCGGGTAGAAGGGTGTTACAATACTCACCTTCACCGATGGGTCTTTATTAACCAACGGCAAAATGTCTTGACATATCAATGCAGCGCTTAGTTTACAGTGATCTTGTTCAACGTTAGTTGCAATGCAACTGTAAGGTGGGTCTATTGAAGCGATCTCCCAAGAGTCATTTTTCTTTTTGTAAGACACAACCAACCGAAACTTACAAAGGATGTTACGACATTCGATAACATACCTTCTTGAATCAATGCGTTTCATTGTAAAATAAACATAGTTTTTCATGTGGAATTTTTTGATAGCTCGCACACATTCTTCTTTGGTACGAAACATGTCTCCCACCTTTAATTCTCCTTCTGATCGTGGATACGGGTTATAGAAAACACTGTTGGATGTATCATCGTCGTGCATATCCAAAATTGTCATATGTTGAGGCGGATTGTAGACATGACTAGGAGGTATCGGTGGTGGTTGATCATCATCTTCAATGTCGTTGTTTAGCATCTGATCAAACTGTATCTCGGTATCCTCTTCTTCTTCATCAATGACGTCAACTTCTGCTTCTGCTTCTGGGTTAATGTCATCTGACCATTATGGATCAAACTCACCAGATTCATCCTGACTGGTTATTTGAGACTGCTGAGACGGTATACATGGTTGAAGAGTAATGTACAACTCAATACAGTTGCAGCCTGAATGTTCATGACTAACAAACATGTATTCAACATCTTCATCGTCTCGTACCTTAAGCGGGAAAAACGTGCATTGACTATTCTAAAAAAATATTGGATTTTGATACGTGATCTTTAACACAATACCTGATCCTATACAAGATTGTATTCTTTTTTTCAAATGCAAGAATGTTGCATTTCTCTTGATCGTAAGTCTAATGGTATCAATGTTTCGAAAACAAAAACCATATAACTCAAACTCGTATGTTTCACCATTGCAGTGAACGTTGACACTGTATTTTGGTGAAGATGATATTGTGCAGATGAAAACTATTTTCTTGCTGCATATGAATGTGAGTGATGTGTCTTGGATGTTGATAGCAAGACATTTAAATAGGGAAATGATGTGTCTCACATGCTAGCTAGTTCGAAGTGATGTGTCGCACATGCAAGCTAGTCCGAAATGATGTGTCAACCATGCAAACTACTAAGAAGTGACATGTTCATCATGCAAGAGAGAGGACAACCACGTGTCAGACATGCAGACACACACTCCAATTGAATTGGCGCCCCCATTCATTCCTTGCACATGGGCACCAATCCATTTGGAGACACCTTGTCAAAGCATGCATGCAGACCTCGAAACCAAGCAATCAGACCTAGGTCTTGCATGCATGTCCCTATGGAGGCGCCAATTTGAATGGCGACACCATGTACAAGTTGTACATGGGTGCCAATTCAATTGGAGACACCATGCAAGCACAACTTTTCACGCTCCCATTCATTTTCCTATAAATACATCCACACCATCACTCTCACTACTTCTTCTACAATACTTCTTCTGCAATTTCATCTGCAATAACTTCTTGTAGTTTCATATGCACCAACCATTTTCTTCCCTGACAAAATGTCTATCCTCACAATGAGCGAAATGCATAGAGGAACGGTTGCGAACATAGAAACTTATGTAAGTTTTTTTCTTTTGTTATTTTTTTTAATAGAGGTCCCTTTTATTTTAACATACCAACTTAGTCAAGTTTTTTGTTCTTTCTTTTATAGGATGTTTCAAGGTTCCGGACTCGGGTCCACGAACATGTCCATATGGACCTAATGATTCAACCTTATGTTGAACTCGCCGATTTTGGTCACATAAGCAAGATTTTGTCTTGGTCCGTAGATAACAAATTCATTCTTGCTTTATGTGAAAGATGGCGTCCAGAGACACACACATTTTGGTTCCCAACCGGTGAGTGTACCGTGACGTTAGAACACGTCTATATGCTTTTGGGACTGCCCATTGAAGGTAAGGCTGTTAATGGTAAAACCAACTATGTAAATTCAATTTGCATGGACCTTTTGGAGACTGATTTGTTAGATGATAACGCAAGAGGTCAAGGTATACTACTTTCACGCCTTAAGTCATACTATAATAGTTTATACTTAGATGAGCATTCTATCGAAGATGCTCGAATAGTAAAAACTAGGTGTTACATTATGCTGTTAATTGGTTCGTTTTTATTTCCCGAAGGTAGTGGTTCTAGCATGCATATGATATATTTACCTTTACTTAGACACGTAGATAGAATAGGAAGTTACAGTTGGGGATCTGCTTGTCTAGCCTATCTCTATAGCTCCTTGTGCAAAAACTCACACAAAGACACATCTATATTTTCTGGATGTGCTGTTTTGCTACAAGCATGGGGTTGGTCAAGACTACCGTCCCTAGCACCCGTCAACAACAATCATTTCACATTCCCTTATGCACAAAAGTAAGTTGTTTAAATTGCTATATCTTTACTTACTTCTTTAAAGATTATTATCTCTAACTAATATTCCTACCTTTTTGGTGTAGATGGTCTGCACGTGGAATGAGTTATAACAGATGTCCTAGACACTGTATTACTCAGTATCACAATCTGTTGGATCACCTTCGACCGACAGACGTAAGGATAATAACTTAATTTATTTCGTTATAATTTGTTAACTTCTTCTACCTAGATTATAATCCTATCTTCTTTCACATTTCAATTCATTTGGCGTCCATACCTTAATTTTGATCATGACCATGAGGTCAACGCTGAAGACGCGGCCGTATGGACTGCATACACACCGATAATACAGTTCACAACTATGGAGATGCACAACAATGATCGTGTGAAGTTGCAGTTCGATATTCCCCAAAACATCCCAGATCCCCCAGCAAGCCTAGGAGAGTGGCATCTGTGCAAAGTTAACGACCAATGGAACTTCAATCCATGGAAAGCTTCGCAAGATCGGAGTGTCGCAAATGGAAGCACCGCCATGACCATGTCTTAACTGACGCAATCATGCCATATGAAGAAAAACCAAGTCGTACTTATATGGCTTGGTACAGATCGATTGGTTTTCAATTCATCGCCGAGGATATGTACCTCTACGACCCACGCCAGATGACTTACACACCTGACACCTCAACATCAAACCCCCAACAACAGTGTCATACCGGATACACACAACCCCCCGTCTGTCACACGTTCCGTTCAACCAACACACAAACATACAACCAAAACATGTCATACACCTAACCCGAATACCAAGAGCATACCCCATACCACCACCAACAAATTGACCATCAACCTGAGACCCAACATCGCTTCGCACCCACCTCATCACCCTACCAAAGTCACCTTAGCCAAAACACCCAACGATCATTCAACACCAACCGCCCCTTCTCCTACCATAGCCAAGAAGCCCAAACCTCACAAAACCAAAACATCCAACAATCCTATCTCTACCAAACACCCCAACAACCATTCCAACCTTTCCTCGACGCATCATTCACACCCATGTCTCCCTTCAACCGTCCCGGTCTCCCACCAATGAGTCAACCACAACCCAATTACTCTGGCATGGGTCATGAACTCAGCTACGACGATGCACCCTCGATGCATATTGAAGACTATGCCGACTTATCTAACTACCTCAACAGACCATCTTTTGTAGTTGGTAGTGACGCTCTTGGCCCCTCAGATTCTCAAACACTAGTGGTGAATCATCAATGTGGGTTAGGGTCACAGGTTAGGGTAGCTAGGGGATGTGGGACCGGAGCTCGGTTAGGTGATCCCGGTCATCACCATAAAGCTTTTTTGTGTAAACGAAACTTTTTATTAATATCAATTGGTCATATTTCAAATTTATGTATCACGTAGACCATTTACAAAAAAAAATGCATTTTACACTGAGGTGTCAATCCAATGGCGTCTCCTATCAAGTAATACACATGGGCACCAATTGGATTGGCTATGACACATGCCCTAGCCAATCCAATTGGCGCCTTCATTCAATTTTTAAGAGGAGTCTCCAATTCAATTGGCGTCTCCTCCTAAAAGTGGGGTAGTTTGGGATTTTTTTTTGAAACCGAGGGTATTTTGGGAATTTCAATGAAAAGTGGGTTATTTTTGTAAAAAAAACATTTTTTACTCAAATAATCTATTTTTAAAAATATTCTTAAAATAATTCATTTTTTAGATTATTTTTCAAACTATCCCACTTTGAAGAGGTGACGTCAAATGAATTGACGTTTGCTCTTTAAGTTAAAGAGGTGACATCAATTGGATTGACTTATGTACCTAGCGTTGTCAATTCAATGGGCGTCTATGTGTTAGGTTTTAAAGGAGGCGTCAATTGTTCTGGCACCTATGTGTGTTTCGTATTTTTTTTTGAAAAATAATGTACATTTTAGATAAAAGACGAAATCAGACCAATTGATATTAATATTAATGTGTTTACATACGATAACCAAAAAGACTAATGTCGTTAATCGGGATGACCTAACCGACCTCTGGTCCCACACCCCCTAGCTACCCTAACGTGTGATCCTAACCCACGTTGATGATTCACCCCATGTGTTTGAGTATTTGAGGGCCCAGGAACATCACCACCACCTACAGGAGATTACCTAAGATATTCAGACAAATCTGCGTAGTCATGAGTATGCAATGAAGTGCTACCGCCATAGCTGCGTTCGTGACCCATGTCAGAGTAAAAAATAGAAGCGTCAGTCCAACCCCACATGCTTTACGAAAGGTGATTATTTCCATAAATATTTTTAAAAAATTATGTTATTTTAGAATTTTAATTAAAAAATATGCTTATTTAAAAAAAAATCTTTTAATTCGTAGCAGATTTAGTAATTTTTTTAAAGACTTTGTATTTATAACAACAATTGAAATTTTTTTAAAGACTTTGTATTTATAACAACAATTGAAATTTTTTGTCCAAAGAATAATAATAATACAAAGTACAAATGAAATAAATCTGATTCAATGAAACAAACGTGTAAATTTGTCCTATTACGAATAGAATTCGTTGTTTCCAACATTTTCATTGATTGTTGGGCACTATCCAAGCCAATTCAACATTTTGTTTAAAAATAGACATAATTACAACAGTATACTCTAAAGTTAAAGATTTTGATTTAATGATTTTGAAGTAATACGAATACAGTGCTTGATGTGCACCGTTAATTCAAAAGTAAAATGTGAAATTTCAATGAGGGAGAATATCACCAAAATAGAAAAAAGCTATTTATTATATTATTTAAAATTTATGTCTCTTTTAAAAATATATTTTAATAACTCTGTTTTAAGTATGAGTCAAAAGAAAATATTAGAATTTCAAGTATTAAAAGTGTTGAAAATTATTGAAAGTTGATATTTTTTTAATGTTTTAATTTTAACTAGTAAAATACGTCGATTTATTTTGGTATTGTAAAACTAATATATTGAGATATACCCTTAAAAAAACTCATTCTAGATGGAGGATGTATAATAAATTTTATAATATGTAAAATTTTCAACAATAAATATATAATATAGTTACACAAAATATAATTTAATTTTGACAAAGAATATTAATGATCCAAAATAATGAAAAACTAATTTGTTAGGTTTAGAAAGCTTGAATTTTATAAAAGCTAATTTTCCTACGCTTCTTGTCTATGATTGCTAAATTATGAAAAACTGGCAATTCTTGCATTTGATTAAAAATATGTTGTATCATTGCCAACAGAGAAACTTAATTACTAACATTGTTATGTAGTAACCTTTGTTTACTTAGTTGTTATCTTAATTGTTATTATTGTTATATGAAAATTTTGTTATATCACAAAGATTCGATGTGGTACAAGTACAATTTATAATATAATTTATGGATTCTGTTGAACAATGCTTCTTATAAATTGTTATCTAATAATTTGATTCTATTATTGAATATCTTTTTCATTCCTTAGTACAATGGCTCCTATTTCTTATCCAATACAACTATTTTCTATTTTATTTTAAAGGCTGAATCATTGAGTTTATTTTGAAGATTGATGTTTAAAATTTCAACTTTATGAATATAATAAAATTGATTGAAAATCGATAGGGGTGACAATTACATCCATTAAGACAAAATCCATTCAATCCATCTACTAAAAAATTCATCCAATTTATCCACTAAAACAACACAATATGAATCTTGACTTGCATCTCAAGAACTTTACAAACATCAATAAGAATGAACCTCATATACAATATCTCTCACATTAGCTAGAATTCAGGAGCAATAATGATGTTAATCTTGTTAGAGTTTAAAGATAAATTCATATGCAAAAGATAGATGTGAAAAGGTGTTCTTTGAAAGTGGATTTCCAAGTTTTTAGAAAAACTTTCAAAGATATGATTATCATCACAATATCAGTCTCATTATTATGGTGAAAAATAGAATATGATAATCTTAAAGTTAATAATGAGGGAGAGTGAAAAATTGAAAAACAGAGTGATAATTGGTGCACACCTCTTGAATACCTTAGTCTTTTGTCTTAAATAATCTAATCAAATTAGGACAATAAGTGACAACTGGAAGCACATCCTTTTGAATATCTTGGGTAAACAAGCGCTTGGTGCACACCTATGCCCAAATGTTTACTAAAGTTCTATATAAAAAAACATCTCACATCCAAATTCTTTTCATAATCAAATTTACAATACTTGATCCAACATTAAGTCATTTTGCAAAAATCTTTTTTTTTTGTAATAAAATTGAAAGACAAAGGACCAAGAGATACACATCTCTTTAGACCCCTTGATAGTCGAGCGTTCGGAGCACATGGTGTTTAAAATGTTTATTAGTCTTTCAAAATAAAAAACATGTTAAAACAAACTTGGAATAAGGGGACAATAGGACCACATCCATGCATACCCTGAGTAAACATGTGTTTGGTGCACACCTCTGCTCAAATGTTTACTCACCTTCCACAAAGGTCAAATCTTTTTTATAAAAGCAACTTAACCAATCAAACATGTTTTTCGCTATTGCATGACCCCGAAAACATTTTCAAAAACGAGTATTCTTTATCCATATCCGACGTAAAACAAACAAAGACTTCCGCCTTCAAGAGCGAGCAACAAGTAAAGGTTTAACCAATCAATATGCCTAAAGGATCACTCCTTAAAATCAATCAATCCAGTAGCTCTCTTTTAGTATAACTATGTATCCTTGAGTTCTCCCTAGCACCTGGAGATACGTAGGAGTAAGATTGCAAAATCTTGTCAAACACATTAATGTAAAAACACCCTTTTAATAAAAAATATTCTTTTTTCTCTTTTCTCACTTGATAAGTAGAAGATCGCAAACAATATCACGCTAAGACTCTTGCAGAAACTAACTAAATGGGTCCCATCGAGTATGATGGATGTGAGGGGTGTTAATAAATTCCCCTTGCATAACCGACTCCCGAACCCGGTTTGGTTGCGACGATGATTTCTTTTTGTTTTTGTGGGTTTTATCGATATTTTCCCTTACCCTCTTTGGGAATAAATAAATTTCGGTGGTGACTCTGTTATGTTCATATTTAAAGAGTACCTTACACCCAGATATTTTTTGCACCACAATAGTACCATCGTGAAGTTGCAGCACAATTATGGAAGAAAGTAGTGTGGGAGATGGTTTCGCCCCTTACATGTCAAACTTTGGTAGGAGGTAACGAATGTACCGGTGTTGAGAAAGAAAAATTCCAGAGCTTGTTGGTATTATTTGAATACCTATAAAGTAGTGAGGCTATCCCATATTTTTCAACAAAAATCATTGAGATAGTGCCTTGATGAAGCTTTAAAGTAATATAGAGCTGTTACCGGTGAGCAGCAAGTCGTCTACATAGACTAGAAAATATCCTTAGTATCACCCAAGTGATAAAAGAAAAAATATGGATCACTTTTTCTTGTTTGGAATCCACACGCGATAATAAAATCCTTGAGAGAGTCATGTCATGCTCATGGTGCTTGATGTAGGCCATATATGGCTTTGTGAAGTTTACGTACATAGTTGGGGTGTGTTGCGTCTTTCATACCTGGAGGTTGATCCATGAAGACCTCTTTAGTAAGAGATCCTTGTAAGAATGCATTGTTTACATCAAGTTAGAGCATTGACCACTGATGAGAGATTGCAAGAGTAAGAATAATCTTAATTGTTTGTGGGTGCATAACTGGTGTGAATGTCTTTTGGAAGTCAAAGCCATGACATTGTGTGAAACCCTTGACAACAAGACGTGCCTTATAGAGAGAAACGGAACCATCACTATTTCTCTTAATGTGAAATAACCATTTGCATCCAACAATATTTTTCCCTACCTTAGGTGGTACAAGAGAGAAAATGCCATTTCTTATTAATGCTTCAAATTCATCGACAATTGCCTTACACCAATGGGTATGTTTCATTGTCTCACGAAAGTTTGAAGGTTCCAAGCAAATAGAGCCGGATACGACTCCTTCATCTGATCTTCACGCTCCCAAGTCAAGCTCTCACCAGCTGGACCTCCCCAAACAACTTTCACTAGAGCAATCTTCTTACCTCTCAGGGTCTTCTCTTCTCGGTCATCTATCCGAATTGGCAACACCTCTACGGTCAAATTATCCCTCACCTGGATATCATCCAACTGAACAACATGCGAAGGATCCGCAATATATTTTCTCAACTGAGATACATGAAACACATCATGCAGATTAGAAAGCGACGGCGGTAGAGCTATCCGATACGCCACTTCCCCAACCCTCTTCAAAATCTGATACGGACCCACAAACCTCGGAGTAAGCTTTTTAGACTTTAAAGCTCTACCCACACCTGTCGTCGGAGTAACTCTCAAGAACACATGATCTCCCTCTTGGAACTCAAGTGCCTTTCTCCTGTTATCATGATAACTCTTCTGACGACTCTGAGAAATCTTCATTTTCTCCTGAATCATCTTAACCCTTTCAGTCGTCTGCTGCACAATCTCAGGTCCGAGTACAACACTCTCACCTGATTCATACCAACACAATGGAGTTCTACACCTCCTACCATACAATGCTTCATATGGAGCCATACCGATACTAGCATGGAAACTATTATTATAAGTAAACTCCACCAACGGCAAATAACTATCCCAAGAACCACTTTGCTCCAACACACAAGCTCTCAACAAATCCTCCAAGGATTGGATAGTTCTTTCGGTCTGACCATCAGTCTGAGGGTGATAAGCTGAACTCAACCTCAACTTAGTTCCCAACGCTTTCTGTAAACTTTCCCAAAATCTAGAAGTAAATCTGGGATCTCTATCAGACACAATACTGGATGGAATACCATGCAGCCTCACTATCTCCTCAATATACAACTCTGCCAACTGCTCTAAAGAGTGATTAATCTTCATCGGCAAGAAATGCGCCGACTTAGTCAATCGATCCACAATCACCCAAATAGAATCATTACCTTTCACCGTCCTCGGCAATCCCGTCACAAAATCCATGGAAATGCTATCCCACTTCAATTCAGGAATCTTCAAAGGTTGCATCATACCTGCCGGTTTCTGATGTTCAATCTTTGACTTCTGACAAGTCAAACAGGCATACACAAACTTAGCAACATCTCTTTTCATACCAGCCCACCAAAACAACTTCTTCAAATCTTGATACATTTTAGTTGCACCTGGATGGATACTCAATCCACTCCTATGGCCCTCTTCAAGAATACTCTTTTTCAATTCAGACACCTCAGGAACACAAACTCTACCTTTAAATCGCAGGATGCCATTCCCATCAATCTCAAAATTACCACCATTACCCTGGTTAACCATAGTAATATGATCGACTAGAGCGACATCAACTTGCTGGCCATTCCGAATATCTTCCAGAATTCCACTAGTCAACTTCAGCATACCCAACCTTACACTATTGGCGGAAACTTCACAACCTAAACTCATATCACGGAATTGTTCAATTAACTCAAGCTCCCGAACCATCATCATAGACATATGTAGAGACTTCCTACTTAGCGCATCTGCAACTACATTAGCCTTACCGGGGTGATAACTCAATTCAAAGTCAAAATCCTTCAGTAATTCTAACCACCTTCTCTGCCTCATATTTAACTCTTTCTGATCAAACAGATACTTCAGACTCTTGTGATCACTGAACACTTCGAATCTGGAACCATACAGATAATGCCTCCACATTTTCAACACAAATACAACAGCTGCAAGTTCTAGATCATGCGTAGGGTAATTCCTCTCATGAACTTTCAACTGTCTAGAAGCATAAGCTACAACTTTACCGTTCTGCATCAAGACACCACCAAGACCCATCAAAGAAGCATCACAATAAACAACGAAGGACTCACCAGGATTAGGCAAGATCAACACTGGAGCACTGGTCAACCGCCTCTTCAACTCAACAAAACTCGCTTCACAAGCCGCATCCCACACATACACTTGACCCTTCTTAGTCAACTGCGTCAACGGCAATGCCAACTTAGAGAAGCCCTCAATAAATCTGCGATAATAACCAGCTAACCCCAGAAAACTGTGTATCTCAGTAGCAGACTTCGGAGTCTCCCACTGTAATACAGCAACAACTTTAGCAGGATCAACAGAAATCCCACCACTTGAAATCACATGGCCAAGGAAACTCACTTCCTTCAACCAGAACTCACATTTAGATAACTTTGCATATAATTTCTTTTCCCTTAACACCTGCAAAACAATTCTCAGATGTCCTGCATGCTCTTCTTCCGTCTTAGAATATATCAATATATCATCTATGAACACCACAACAAAATTATCAAGGTACGGATGAAATATACGATTCATATATTCCATAAACACACCTGGAGCATTAGACACACCGAACGGCATTACATTGTATTCATAATGACCATACCTCGTACGGAAAGCAGTCTTCGCAATATCATCTGACTTCACTCGGATCTGATGATAACCCGACCGCAAATCAATCTTACTGAAAACATGCGCTCCAACCAACTGGTCCATCAAATCATCAATCCTCGGCAATGGATACCGATTCTTGATAGTCACCTTATTCAACTGCCGATAATCGACACACAACCTCATCGTACCTTCTTTCTTCTTTACTAACAATACTGGTGCACCCCAAGGAGAAACACTTGGACGCACAAACTTCTTCTCAAGCAATTCTTCAAGTTGCTTCTTCAATTCAACTAATTCAGTTGCCGACATTCTATAAGGAGACATCGACACCGGACTCGTACCTGGTACTAAGTCAATGGCAAATTCGACTTCACGTTCTGGAGGTAATTCACTTACATCCTCCGGAAACACATCCTGAAATTCACAGACAACAGGCAAATCTACACTCACCACTTTCTTATTCGCTTGCAGAGACGCAAATAAATCGAATATCTGCGCTTCGTCTTTCACAAATTTCCCCACCTGCCTAGCAGATAGAAATCTTGCCTCTTCATTCTCACCAACTTCAGAAAACCGCACCGTCTTCCTATAGCAGTCGATAAACACGCCATAGAATTCTAGCCAATTCATTCCCAGAATAATATCAATTTGGTGCAAGGGTAAGCACACCAAATCAACCACGAACTCTCTCTCAAAGATCATCAAATGACAACCTCGACAGACAACAGAAGTCTTCACAGAACCATTAGCAGGAGTATCTATCACCATACTTCCGCCTAGGGACGACATAATCACACCAATCCTGGTCGCACACTCATACGAAATAAACGAATGAGTAGCACCAGTGTCAACAATAGCAAGCAATTCAACATTATTAACCAAGCAAGTACCTTTAATCAGATTATCTTCTTTAGGAGCTTCAGCCCCACTCAGAGCAAACACCCTACCAGTAGTATGAGCTGCAGTAGCCGCCTTCTTCGGTTTCGAGCACTGCGAACTGATATGGCCTTTCTCGCCACAATTAAAACATGTCGGACCAGCATCCTTACATTCAGTAACTCTATGACCAGCCTGACCGCATCGGAAACATCTCAGCACTTTCTTGGTACAGCTATCAGCACGGTGGCCTGGCTCGCCACACTTGAAACATTTACCAGCTATGGGAGATCCTCCCCCACTTGGCTTCTTCTCATCTACCACTTTCTGCTTACCTTTACCATTCGGAGATGCATAAGGACTACCACGATCCTTATTCTTCTTCTCACTAAGACTCTTGTAATGAGCAGTCCTAGCCTTGCTATCTTCATCAAATATCCTGCACTTATTAACCAGTGTAGGAAATCTACGAATCTCCTGGTAACCAATGCCTTGTTTGATTTCGGGACGCAACCCGTTCTCAAACTTGACACACTTGGATTCCTCAGCATCAACATTATTATAATGAGGACAATACTGCACTAGCTCCTCAAACTTCGAAGCGTAATCAGCAACAGACAGGTTACCCTGCTTCAGTTCTAGAAATTCCATTTCCTTCTTACATCGCACATCCGCAGGAAAATATTTCTCCAGAAAGGCCGTCTTGAACCTTTCCCAAGTCATCTCAGCACCTGGTACTGCAATTCTCTGGCGAGTGTTATCCCACCAGTTTTCAGCCTCTTCAGATAACATATGCGTACCAAACTGCACCTTCTGTGCTTCAGTACACGTCATCACCCGGAAAATCTTCTCAATTTCCTTCAGCCAAATCTGAGCACCATCTGGATCATAGCGCCCTTTGAATGTAGGAGGGTTATTCTTCAGAAACCTTCCCAAATTCCTAAACTCGTCGACTGGCGGATTCTGCTGCGCCTACATAGCCTGCGCCATAGCAGTCAAAGCCTCAGCAATCGCACGGTCATTTTCTCCAGCCATACTCTGCACAACACAACCACAACCGTTAAATATCGACAGTGTCATTTACACTAATCGACCAACAGGGAAAGCCTCACATTATGACTCGACTGGACTGACCATGCTCTGATACCACTAATGTAACACCCTTCTACCCCAAACGACGTATTTAAATAGATTATCAGAGTACAACATGTAGAAGAGTTTACATTCCTTACAACATAACACTTATTTCATTCCAACATAGCATATATTATTTAATATTTAAAACTTCGCAGCGGACAACAACACAATTATTATAATTCATCATATAAAAATTCATAATAATGTCTCAACATTATCTCAACAAACATCTCAACATTAGTTATCATAAACAACGTAAATAATAATATATTATCTATCGAATCCCATAATCCCGGTGTCACATGACCAGAGCATTTGACTCGACTCTGTAGAATAACTCTACACTTATTCCTGGAACCTCAACAATATCTACTCCGCTTTATCTGCACATTGCTCATCATAGATGAACATAAACACATGCAGAAGGGGTGAGAATTTCATTATTAAATAATAATATAACGACAGAAATATAAACATAAATATATTTCACATATACCAACACAGCTCATCATAATCATCATAATCAACATACTCATGAACATCAACAAAACAACATATTAATGCAATGCACACACCCATGCATGACTCAACACGACTCGGTATACCCATTTTGTGACCAACTACAGGATCACCACTCCCAGATTCATCACCATAGAATCCGAGTTCCCCGTAAGGAACCAAGCCTCTCAACAAGCCCGGAGTCAACAACATCATCGGAACTCAGTCCGTTCATCACTAGGCATCGGCCTTTAATGAATGCATGCACACCAAGCATTCATCATAATCAACATAGCAACAACAGCATCATATAGTCATGTTATCATCATCATTAACACATTCTATCATAAAAGCATATCACATCATGCCACACAATCAAACACAGTATTATCACACTCTACTAATATCTATACTACTCAAAGCAACGGGAATTGATCCCTCGTATACTATGCATCAGCTAAGTTACCTCGCTCAGCCTAAACAACCGAAACTGCACAACAACAGCCAGGAAAGACCACAAGTCTGCCCATACGCGTATTGCCTATGCTCATACGCGTATTGCCCACGCCTGACCAAATCCATACGCGTATTGGCCATTCCCATACGCGTATGCTACGCGTATCACTTCCCCATACGCGTACCACCAGAGACCATTTCACGTTCAAAATTCCATCTTCTTCATCCATACGCGTATTGCCTAGTGCCATACGCGTACCAGGCCATCTCATACGCGTATTGCCTAGTGCCATACGCGTATGACCAGAAACCAGATCTCCAGATCTGCCATGGCTTTCTCTACTACGAGATCTATCCAAATTCATCCTTCCACAGTCCAAATTTCGCACACAATCACTCATATCATCTAGTACAATTAGTCTCCTATTCGATTTCACAATCCTAACATCATTGCATATAATTTCTACGAATTCCTTCGACTAAAATCCCAATTTCGCTCACACAATATTTCAACATTTTCCGCATATTATTGTTTAATAAGGTTCAGACCCCTTACCTCTTTGGATTGAAGGGAGCTCTGAGCAATCTTTGGCCTCCTCCTCCTCCTTCTCTTTCTCTTCAGCGTTTCTCCCCTTTCTCTGACTCTGAGACAAAACACGTGAAAAACTGAATTCTCACTTTTACCTCTTTTATCCAATTTCCACTTTTACCCTTCCACTCTTCATATTCCAATTATTTTATTTATTTAATTATTATTAAAATAAATAATATCTATAATAATAATAATAATCCAATAATTCAACTTTATTTAACTAAATTAATAAAATAATATTAACTCAATTAAATAATTCTCTTATTTTAATCGGGGTGTTACAACTCTCCCCCACTAAAAGAGTTTTCGTCCTCGAAAACATACCTCAAGCAAATAGAGCCGGATACGACTCCTTCATCTGATCTTCGCGCTCCCAAGTCAAGCTCTCACCAGCTGGACCTCCCCAAACAACTTTCACTAGAGCAATCTTCTTACCTCTCAGGGTCTTCTCTTCTCGGTCATCTATCCGAATTGGCAACACCTCTACGGTCAAATTATCCCTCACCTGGATATCATCCAACTGAACAACATGCGAAGGATCCGCAATATATTTTCTCAACTGAGATACATGAAACACATCATGCAGATTAGAAAGCGACGGCGGTAGAGCTATCCGATACGCCACTTCCCCAACCCTCTTCAAAATCTGATACGGACCCACAAACCTCGGAGTAAGCTTTTTAGACTTTAAAGCTCTACCCACACCTGTCGTCGGAGTAACTCTCAAGAACACATGATCTCCCTCTTGGAACTCAAGTGCCTTTCTCCTGTTATCATGATAACTCTTCTGACGACTCTGAGAAATCTTCATTTTCTCCTGAATCATCTTAACCCTTTCAGTCGTCTGCTGCACAATCTCAGGTCCGAGTACAACACTCTCACCTGATTCATACCAACACAATGGAGTTCTACACCTCCTACCATACAATGCTTCATATGGAGCCATACCGATACTAGCATGGAAACTATTATTATAAGTAAACTCCACCAACGGCAAATAACTATCCCAAGAACCACTTTGCTCCAACACACAAGCTCTCAACAAATCCTCCAAGGATTGGATAGTTCTTTCGGTCTGACCATCAGTCTGAGGGTGATAAGCTGAACTCAACCTCAACTTAGTTCCCAACGCTTTCTGTAAACTTTCCCAAAATCTAGAAGTAAATCTGGGATCTCTATCAGACACAATACTGGATGGAATACCATGCAGCCTCACTATCTCCTCAATATACAACTCTGCCAACTGCTCTAAAGAGTGATTAATCTTCATCGGCAAGAAATGCGCCGACTTAGTCAATCGATCCACAATCACCCAAATAGAATCATTACCTTTCACCGTCCTCGGCAATCCCGTCACAAAATCCATGGAAATGCTATCCCACTTCAATTCAGGAATCTTCAAAGGTTGCATCATACCTGCCGGTTTCTGATGTTCAATCTTTGACTTCTGACAAGTCAAACAGGCATACACAAACTTAGCAACATCTCTTTTCATACCAGCCCACCAAAACAACTTCTTCAAATCTTGATACATTTTAGTTGCACCTGGATGGATACTCAATCCACTCCTATGGCCCTCTTCAAGAATACTCTTTTTCAATTCAGACACCTCAGGAACACAAACTCTACCTTTAAATCGCAGGATGCCATTCCCATCAATCTCAAAATTACCACCATTACCCTGGTTAACCATAGTAATATGATCGACTAGAGCGACATCAACTTGCTGGCCATTCCGAATATCTTCCAGAATTCCACTAGTCAACTTCAGCATACCCAACCTTACACTATTGGCGGAAACTTCACAACCTAAACTCATATCACGGAATTGTTCAATTAACTCAAGCTCCCGAACCATCATCATAGACATATGTAGAGACTTCCTACTTAGCGCATCTGCAACTACATTAGCCTTACCGGGGTGATAACTCAATTCAAAGTCAAAATCCTTCAGTAATTCTAACCACCTTCTCTGCCTCATATTTAACTCTTTCTGATCAAACAGATACTTCAGACTCTTGTGATCACTGAACACTTCGAATCTGGAACCATACAGATAATGCCTCCACATTTTCAACACAAATACAACAGCTGCAAGTTCTAGATCATGCGTAGGGTAATTCCTCTCATGAACTTTCAACTGTCTAGAAGCATAAGCTACAACTTTACCGTTCTGCATCAAGACACCACCAAGACCCATCAAAGAAGCATCACAATAAACAACGAAGGACTCACCAGGATTAGGCAAGATCAACACTGGAGCACTGGTCAACCGCCTCTTCAACTCAACAAAACTCGCTTCACAAGCCGCATCCCACACATACACTTGACCCTTCTTAGTCAACTGCGTCAACGGCAATGCCAACTTAGAGAAGCCCTCAATAAATCTGCGATAATAACCAGCTAACCCCAGAAAACTGTGTATCTCTGTAGCAGACTTCGGAGTCTCCCACTGTAATACAGCAACAACTTTAGCAGGATCAACAGAAATCCCACCACTTGAAATCACATGGCCAAGGAAACTCACTTCCTTCAACCAGAACTCACATTTAGATAACTTTGCATATAATTTCTTTTCCCTTAACACCTGCAAAACAATTCTCAGATGTCCTGCATGCTCTTCTTCCGTCTTAAAATATATCAATATATCATCTATGAACACCACAACAAAATTATCAAGGTACGGATGAAATATACGATTCATATATTCCATAAACACACCTGGAGCATTAGACACACCGAACGGCATTACATTGTATTCATAATGACCATACCTCGTACGGAAAGCAGTCTTCGCAATATCATCTGACTTCACTCGGATCTGATGATAACCCGACCGCAAATCAATCTTACTGAAAACATGCGCTCCAACCAACTGGTCCATCAAATCATCAATCCTCGGCAATGGATACCGATTCTTGATAGTCACCTTATTCAACTGCCGATAATCGACACACAACCTCATCGTACCTTCTTTCTTCTTTACTAACAATACTGGTGCACCCCAAGGAGAAACACTTGGACGCACAAACTTCTTCTCAAGCAATTCTTCAAGTTGCTTCTTCAATTCAACTAATTCAGTTGCCGACATTCTATAAGGAGACATCGACACCGGACTCGTACCTGGTACTAAGTCAATGGCAAATTCGACTTCACGTTCTGGAGGTAATTCACTTACATCCTCCGGAAACACATCCTGAAATTCACAGACAACAGGCAAATCTACACTCACCACTTTCTTATTCGCTTGCAGAGACGCAAATAAAGCGAATATCTGCGCTTCGTCTTTCACAAATTCCCCACCTGCCTAGCAGATAGAAATCTTGCCTCTTCATTCTCACCAACTTCAGAAAACCGCACCGTCTTCCTATAGCAGTCGATAAACACGCCATAGAATTCTAGCCAATTCATTCCCAGAATAATATCAATTTGGTGCAAGGGTAAGCACACCAAATCAACCACGAACTCTCTCTCAAAGATCATCAAATGACAACCTCGACAGACAACAGAAGTCTTCACAGAACCATTAGCAGGAGTATCTATCACCATACTTCCGCCTAGGGACGACATAATCACACCAATCCTGGTCGCACACTCATACGAAATAAACGAATGAGTAGCACCAGTGTCAACAATAGCAAGCAATTCAACATTATTAACCAAGCAAGTACCTTTAATCAGATTATCTTCTTTAGGAGCTTCAGCCCCACTCAGAGCAAACACCCTACCAGTAGTATGAGCTGCAGTAGCCGCCTTCTTCGGTTTCGAGCACTGCGAACTGATATGGCCTTTCTCGCCACAATTAAAACATGTCGGACCAGCATCCTTACATTCAGTAACTCTATGACCAGCCTGACCGCATCGGAAACATCTCAGCACTTTCTTGGTACAGCTATCAGCACGGTGGCCTGGCTCGCCACACTTGAAACATTTACCAGCTATGGGAGATCCTCCCCCACTTGGCTTCTTCTCATCTACCACTTTCTGCTTACCTTTACCATTCGGAGATGCATAAGGACTACCACGATCCTTATTCTTCTTCTCACTAAGACTCTTGTAATGAGCAGTCCTAGCCTTGCTATCTTCATCAAATATCCTGCACTTATTAACCAGTGTAGGAAATCTACGAATCTCCTGGTAACCAATGCCTTGTTTGATTTCGGGACGCAACCCGTTCTCAAACTTGACACACTTGGATTCCTCAGCATCAACATTATTATAATGAGGACAATACTGCACTAGCTCCTCAAACTTCGAAGCGTAATCAGCAACAGACAGGTTACCCTGCTTCAGTTCTAGAAATTCCATTTCCTTCTTACATCGCACATCCGCAGGAAAATATTTCTCCAGAAAGGCCGTCTTGAACCTTTCCCAAGTCATCTCAGCACCTGGTACTGCAATTCTCTGGCGAGTGTTATCCCACCAGTTTTCAGCCTCTTCAGATAACATATGCGTACCAAACTGCACCTTCTGTGCTTCAGTACACGTCATCACCCGGAAAATCTTCTCAATTTCCTTCAGCCAAATCTGAGCACCATCTGGATCATAGCGCCCTTTGAATGTAGGAGGGTTATTCTTCAGAAACCTTCCCAAATCCTAAACTCGTCGACTGGCGGATTCTGCTGCGCCTGCATAGCCTGCGCCATAGCAGTCAAAGCCTCAGCAATCGCACGGTCATTTTCTCCAGCCATACTCTGCACAACACAACCACAACCGTTAAATATCGACAGTGTCATTTACACTAATCGACCAACAGGGAAAGCCTCACATTATGACTCGACTGGACTGACCATGCTCTGATACCACTAATGTAACACCCTTCTACCCCAAACGACGTATTTAAATAGATTATCAGAGTACAACATGTAGAAGAGTTTACATTCCTTACAACATAACACTTATTTCATTCCAACATAGCATATATTATTTAATATTTAAAACTTCGCAGCGGACAACAACACAATTATTATAATTCATCATATAAAAATTCATAATAATGTCTCAACATTATCTCAACAAACATCTCAACATTAGTTATCATAAACAACGTAAATAATAATATATTATCTATCGAATCCCATAATCCCGGTGTCACATGACCAGAGCATTTGACTCGACTCTGTAGAATAACTCTACACTTATTCCTGGAACCTCAACAATATCTACTCCGCTTTATCTGCACATTGCTCATCATAGATGAACATAAACACATGCAGAAGGGGTGAGAATTTCATTATTAAATAATAATATAACGACAGAAATATAAACATAAATATATTTCACATATACCAACACAGCTCATCATAATCATCATAATCAACATACTCATGAACATCAACAAAACAACATATTAATGCAATGCACACACCCATGCATGACTCAACACGACTCGGTATACCCATTTTGTGACCAACTACAGGATCACCACTCCCAGATTCATCACCATAGAATCCGAGTTCCCCGTAAGGAACCAAGCCTCTCAACAAGCCCGGAGTCAACAACATCATCGGAACTCAGTCCGTTCATCACTAGGCATCGGCCTTTAATGAATGCATGCACACCAAGCATTCATCATAATCAACATAGCAACAACAGCATCATATAGTCATGTTATCATCATCATTAACACATTCTATCATAAAAGCATATCACATCATGCCACACAATCAAACACAGTATTATCACACTCTACTAATATCTATACTACTCAAAGCAACGGGAATTGATCCCTCGTATACTATGCATCAGCTAAGTTACCTCGCTCAGCCTAAACAACCGAAACTGCATAACAACAGCCAGGAAAGACCACAAGTCTGCCCATACGCGTATTGCCTATGCTCATACGCGTATTGCCCACGCCTGACCAAATCCATACGCGTATTGGCCATTCCCATACGCGTATGCTACGCGTATCACTTCCCCATACGCGTACCACCAGAGACCATTTCACGTTCAAAATTCCATCTTCTTCATCCATACGCGTATTGCCTAGTGCCATACGCGTACCAGGCCATCTCATACGCGTATTGCCTAGTGCCATACGCGTATGACCAGAAACCAGATCTCCAGATCTGCCATGGCTTTCTCTACTACGAGATCTATCCAAATTCATCCTTCCACAGTCCAAATTTCGCACACAATCACTCATATCATCTAGTACAATTAGTCTCCTATTCGATTTCACAATCCTAACATCATTGCATATAATTTCTACGAATTCCTTCGACTAAAATCCCAATTTCGCTCACACAATATTTCAACATTTTCCGCATATTATTGTTTAATAAGGTTCAGACCCCTTACCTCTTTGGATTGAAGGGAGCTCTGAGCAATCTTTGGCCTCCTCCTCTTCCTTCTCTTTCTCTTCAGCGTTTCTCCCCTTTCTCTGACTCTGAGACAAAACACGTGAAAAACTGAATTCTCACTTTTACCTCTTTTATCCAATTTCCACTTTTACCCTTCCACTCTTCATATTCCAATTATTTTATTTATTTAATTATTATTAAAATAAATAATATCTATAATAATAATAATAATCCAATAATTCAACTTTATTTAACTAAATTAATAAAATAATATTAACTCAATTAAATAATTCTCTTATTTTAATCGGGGTGTTACACTTCCTACAGAAAGCGTCCTCTAAAGTGTTAGTTATTTTAAAAAAATTTGTTTGAAAAATAGTGGATATTTAATTGGTAACCTGTTCGCATGCTGCAAAAGTGTAAAATTCATATTGATTTCATCCTTTAATCCAATGTTATACACCATTAATCCATTGATATATACAACATGAATCCATTTATATACAACATTAATCCTCCATATATACAACATTAATATATGATTCTTTGATCAACAATATACAACAACATATTCATGATTTAGTAAAAGTACAACAACAATATACAACATATATACAACAACAGCATACAACAACAACATTCCATACATATATGTACAACAATATACAACCTAGCTATATGATTCTTTGATCAACAATGAATTGACACAATTCATCCTTCATTTCATCCAAATGAGCTCTTGAGTAAGATTTGTATTCCTCAAAGTACTACAATTAAGAGAATAAAACATATTCATGATTTAGTAACAAATTAGATGAGTTATCCGATAATATTAAAATAAACCCTAAGTTATTATTCCATACCATTTTTGGGATGTCTATACGATTCAACGCAATGATATCTCTCATAAATCTCAATACAAAAAATCCGCAATCGACCGAATTATTTTGCTGAGGACACTACACAGAAAAACAAACAATATATATATATAGTTAATTTCTTACAAACACTATTATAAGCAAAAAAACAAACACTATTATAAGCAAAAATAAGATACTTAATATATGCCTGAACTCTGACCCAGGTAATGTCCTTCCTAATGCGGTAATTCTTTTTCGATCTAAATTTTATTATTGCCCTAACAAAATAAAAACGTATATTGAGATCAATCTGACAGACATAATTAAATATAGAAATACACACGAATATTTAGGGGAATTTCATTTACGTGTCAACCGTCTTCTTCAAACCCGGATATTTACTCCAATCACCCGATAACGAATCGAGATAATACACTATTAGTCTCGAAAGATCCATAGCAACCAACACCCAGTGACCACTGTAAAATAAAACAAAAATTTAGATGAATGAAAATTTTCTACGTAAAAGATATACATAGATTAGAATGAAATTATTAGAAAGAAAATCTAACCCGTTGCCAGAATTAAACGGTAAAAAATACAAACTGCGTGTAGTATTATCGCCGGCCGCCATGAATCTATCGACTAGATCATTCTTTACGGATGTTGGATTTTTTGATATTAACATTGCGTTGACACGGGAAGCAGCAATAAAATTAAAACGGTTACACAATTCAGTTCCCCGCATCAATTTGTCATACATATACCTTAAATAGAAACATAATAAATATTAGACTACTCATTGAAATGTGTAAATAAATTGTTCAACTAAGTAAATTATAGATTGATCGGAGTACCATATGTATGTATGAATGATAGCGATGCCCAATTCGTCGTGCTCAAAAAGTTGTTGCATGTCCTCCTTTCCAATTATTTCGAAATGAGCTTTTCCGAAAATACCTTCATCAAAATCTATACTACGAATGGACCCGTCCATAATATCGGACTCTTCCACCATTTTCTCAAGACGCATCATAATTTGAGATTTTGTCCCGGCCGTCGTTGGAATATCCTTCGTTGGAATATCCTTCGTTGGAATATCCTTCGTTGGAATATCCTTACCATCGCTTTTCAACTTTCGACCGGGAACCTAAAAATTCATATAAAATAAATCATTACTTTTTGTGATGCAAAAGAATCATTGTGTATATAATTCAATGGGTATATATATTTGTACCTCTTTTTGAGATGCAACCGACTCGATGCGTCTTGAAATCCCTTTACCAGCTTTAGGGGTGGGTCTTGTAGGAGTCTAACATTACCATGTAATAAGGATTGATTAAATATCATAATTGTAGCTGAATTGAAATGTGAATACTAAATATTCATAATCATTTAGAACATATATACCTCGGCATCAGGGAAAATTAGATCTGACGGCCAACCAACAAAGGATCCGACTGCATCTCGCATCAACGTTGTCTCTGAAACAACGTCGGGTAATGGTAGACGGGCGTCCGTATCTAATACGAGGTCAACCGAAACTTTCATAAATCCCACCGGGAGGGGATTATGGTGAAGTAATTCACCCGAAGTATTGTGCACTTTTCCCTTGCCAACCATGCGATAAGTTGGTGACGATAGATACAACTGACAAGGTGAAATGCCCTAAACCAATAATAAATGTTATTGTTAACTTGTATATGTGTCAAGTAAAAAAGTGCTATTTTAATTTCATAATAACATATATAATTACCTCGGGAAATTTCGGTTGATGATTGATACTAGCTCGGTCACTAGTATCTTTTGCCTCGGAAGCGCACCTTTCCTCTCTATACCTTGCATTCTCGTTTTGCAGTTGGAGTACTTGTGCCCTTAACTCCGCCAAGGTCTCCATCACCTCTTTGTTGGTAGGATTTTTTGTTTTTGTTTTTTTATAAAATGACGACGGAGTCACACCAAAACCCTTACCCCTCACACGACCGGAATACTCAGGAACATTTAGTACTCGACTAAGTACGCTCCTGCAATCCTGGACCTCGGTTGAAGGTACGGTTTGGGATAAAGTCTCCTGAAATATTATTAGAGGAGATTAAAAATGAATTATATGTCTAACAAAATTTTCGATATAATTAAAGAAATAATGTTACATATACTTACACATTCGTCATAAACATTTTGGACCGCTTCAACGACAGCCCCATCCTTCCCAACCCGAGCAGCCTTCCATAATACGTGATCCGGAAGAGATGTTGCGTCACTTTTCTCCTCGGCTAGCTACACATTGAATTAGATTATAAGATCATCAATTATAACATATTGTGACAATGTATAAGCTCATAGCATTTGAATATACTCACAATTCTTTGTTGTAACCGTGCATAATCCGTACGCCCTTTTTTGTACGGATACGCGGGTTTTGATGCCCTTTTCCTATTTATGTCGCTTACTTCCTGGATAAAAAAGTTTAAGGCATATTAGAACCAAGTAACTTAACAATTGTATAATACCATAATTAATAGACATTACATGGAATTTTTCGTTTCTTCGTTTGGCGACAAAGTTATCCCATTCATCGGCTGAAATAATCTCGGCATACTTCATTGGCCGTTCTCCTTCAACAAATTTTCCTTCCTCATCCTTGAGAAATTTGTTGCACAAAAAGGATCGAAATCCTCGGAGTCTTTTTCCGGCCAATTGAATACAATATTTTTGCCGGCTTTCATCGATGTGAAAGGATCTCTAAAAAACATACAAATAGAGTGTGTTATTATAAAGTAATATTATAACAATATATGGTTAACAAATAGTCAACAAAAAAAACATATAACAATATATGGTAAGTACCTGTATCTCCGACCATATTTTTTCCTTGCCAACCTTCAAGTCCGGACTTCTCCAATTATCACATGTAATCGGAATATGTTGGCGAACAAGGAAACCAATGTAACTTGCCAACATTGAACCGTTAGGCTCAATTAGTTGGTCTTCAGCACTCCAATGTACTTCAAATTTTACACCCTTGTCTCTTGCACGAATGATTGACTTCATAACAGTCAATCCTCGTTTGATTTCTTTTTCAACATTATTACGTGATTCATTCGCGGCATGGGTATCGTCTTGGTTAACCATTTTATCTGTAATATAGAAATGATTCAATAAGACCCAAGTAAGACAATGATTCAATACGTGAACACATTCATATACCTTCCATTTCTCTCATGTTACAACAATCTAAACTCTTTTTTTTTATCATTATTGAATACAAACTCACACACACCTACTGCATGCAAAAGACCAATGCAAACTTATGGTGTTTGGAACATGAACAAACTTGCATCCATAATCATCAAACTTCCAAGCACAAGCTCAAACACACTTCAAATATATCAGTTTTCAATCAGAAATAAAAAACTCAGTTTGCCCTAAACAACATTAATCAACATAATGCACAAAATGAAAAACTAAGTTTAGAAAATGCCCTAATCAAACACATGAAGAAAGTGAACGGTAACGATGGAGAAGAGAAATACCTTAAAGGTGACGGTAACGACGGAGAAGAAAGTGAACAGTGACGGTGGAAGAGGTTAACGCAGTGAACGTGAACGGTGAGGGAGGGAGAACGAACGGCGACGATGACGGTGAGGGAGGGAGAACGAACGGAGGACGAGAGTAATCGCAGTAGAGAGTAATCGCAGTTGAGAGAAAACCCAGTTACGTAAACGAAATAGCTTATAGAGAGGGAAAATAAAGAGACATGCAGTATATGTTATAATTTTAATGTTTACTAAAGGGGACCTTAGAGGGAGCTTTTTTAAAAAAAGCGCCCTCTAAAGGGGGCCTAAGAGGGCGCTTCTGAAAGCGCTCTCTAAGGCTTTCCAAAAGCGCCTTCTAAACTGGAAATGTACATGGACTTAGAGAGCGCTTTTTCAAAAGCGCCCTCTAAGGGTAACCTTAGAGGGCGCTTTCACAAAAGCGCCCTCTATTGTTGTCCCTCCATTTTTTTTTGGCTTCACTTTAGAGGGCGCTTTGTTACAAAAGCGCCCTCTAAAGGGGGCCTAAGAGGGCGCTTCTAAAAGCGCTCTCTAAGGCTTTCCAAAAGCGCCTTATAAACTGGAAATGTACATGGACATAGAGAGCGCTTTTTTAGAAGCGCCCTCTAAGGTTACCCTTAGAGGGCGCTTTTAATAAAGCGTCCTCTATTGGTGTCCCTCCATTTCCTCATTATTTTTTCGCTTCACTTTAGAGTGCGCTTTGTTACAAAAGCGCCCTCTAAAGTGCGCTGTCTATTCCAATAGTATGCTCCTTATTTTTTCTCTTCACTTTAGAGTGCGCTTTTGTAATAAAGCGCCCTCTAAGGGGCGCTGTCTATTCCAGTTTTTGGCGTAGTGAGATGATGATGTAGATGCCACAACTTTCAAGCAGTTGGTTTGCTCTATGAGGTATTTGTGTAATACATACCTGATATTTTCTGTGCAACTGGAATGGTTAGTAGGTTTATGAGTAAACCAAAATGGTCTCATTACCAAGCTCCTATCAGGATTCTGAGGTATATAAAGGGGATTCTGAAGTATGGAGTTTTGTTCCTTTCTGGAGAAAAAGCTAATTCATAGCTGATGTGTTACTCAGACTCTGATTGGTGTGGAGACAAAGTTGACAGAAGAAGTACTTATGGATATTTGTTTAAGCATCTGGAAAGTCATATTTCTTGGTGTTCCAAGAAGCAATCATATGTTTCTTTGTCAATCTGTGAAGCTGAATATATTGCAGATGACGTGGCTGCATGTCAAGTTATTTGACTTCTGAGTTTACCGCAGGATCGAAAGATCAAGCTAAACAAGCATCTGAAGACGATGATTGATAACAAGTCTGCAATCAATCTTGCCAAGAATCCAGTGATCGATGCATGGGAGAAGCAATCATATTGAGACTAAGTATCACTTTCTGAGAAGTTAGGTTCATAATGGAGTGCTAGAAGTTATGCACTCTAGCACACATAAGCAACTGACATATGTTCTGATGAAAGCGATCAAGACTGATCAATTTCTCCACTTGAGGAATGAAATTTGTGTTATTAGTTTTGATTAGTTAAATCCTGAATTAAGGGATGATGTTGAAGGATAATTCAGTATTTTAGTATTTTGCATATGTGTCATTATTGTTTGTGTATATAAGTAGTAGTGTGCTTAGTTATTAAGTACTGTAACAGCTTGTGCACAGCAGAGCAGTGTGAGTGCAGCGTGTGTTCGATCAATTTTTCATAACCGTTTTAGCAGAGTAGTTGGTGTAACACCCCGATAATAATATGTATTTATTTAAATTAAATTAATAATATGTTTATTAATTTAATTAGAATATTTGAATTATTATTATTATTTTGGAATAATAATTATTGGGATAATTATTTAGTGGAATAATATTATTGGAGTATATAAGTTGGAATAATAAAAAGTCCCAATTTTTTGGAAAAAGGTTTTCACGTGAAAAGGGAAAAGAGGCAGAAAGGGCAAAAAGAGAACCAGAGAACGAAGGTTGAAGGAAGGAGAAGCTTGGAGCTCAGAGGCTGCCGGATTAACTCAGGTAAGGGGGGTTTATCATCGATTAACGGGTATTATGGGATGATATGTACTGGGTAGTGATAGACCATTGTTTTACCTGTGATTGGATGATATATGTTGAATTTGTGAACTTTTGAGATGAACGAAAATTTGGATTATAATTGACGAAATTCGTAGGAATTAGAGGTAGAAAGGTTAGAAATTTGTGAAATCGAAAGTGTATGATTCGTGTTAGATGAGATGAATGAATTGTGTGTGGAATTTGGACTGTAGAAGGTTGAATTGGGTAGATCTCGTAGCAGAGAAAGCCATTGCAGATCTGAGAATTCTGATCTCTGGTCATACGCGTATGGCACTAGGCAATACGCGTATGAGATGTTGGTACGCGTATGGGGGGAAGCCTTACGCGTATGGGTGGAAAAGATGGCATTTTGAACGTGAATTGGTCTCTGTTGGTACGCGTAATGGGAAGTTGTTACGCGTAGCGTACGCGTATGGGACAGGTGATACGCGTATGAGTTGGGCGAGGAAATGCGCAATACGCGTATGAGAGTAGGCATTACGCGTATGGAGTTGGCCAGGTTTGGGCAATACGCGTATGGCATGGGCAGTACGCGTATGGGCAGAGTTGGGATTTTCATGAACTGTTGTTGTGCAGTTTTTGGTTGTTTAGGCTGAGTGATGTACTTAGCTGAGATATGATGTTGTAGGGGTCAATTCCCGTTGTTTTGAGTGGTATAGGTATTAGTAGAGCGGGCTAATACTGTGGTTGATTATGTGGCATGATATGATGTGCTTTTGTGATTAATTATGTTGATGATGTGTGATGGTATACATGATGATGTGAATGTATACGTTTGTGAATAGACTGTATTATGGCTTAGAGTGTGAGCATGTGTCTATTCTTGATTATTGTTGATGTTGCATTGCTAGGTGATTAGCATGCATGTTGTGGCCCATTTGGGGTGGTAGCTAATTCCCATGGTGAGGAATTAGTGAGTATATCATTTGATTGTTGTTGTTGATGTTTGCATGCTAGGTGATTAGCGTGCATTTTATGGCCCATTTGGGGTGGTAGCTAATTCCCATGGTGAGGAATTAGTGAGTGAGTCACTATGTCTCAAATGAGTGGGACTAGTGAGCTTGGTAGCCGTGCCTGGATTTGGACGGTGAGGTTGAACTATATGTTCACAAATAGTCGGTACCGCATGCATAGAGTCTCATTGCATAATGAATGTATGGCATATGATATGAATGGATGTATTCCAGTATCATATGTGTGTTGTGTGTTGTGTTGTTAATGATTGAATATGATGGAGATTTGTACTGTTGAGTATGATGTTTGAATGGATATTACTGTTGCGGAATGCGTAGTCTAATTAGGGTGAACTAATGTGTTAATTACTTGGCATTACATGTTGTTCTATAATGCTTATTATATTGATTGAGGAACTCACCCTTACGCCTATTTTTCAGGTAACGAGAAATGAGTTGAGTAGAAGCTAATGCTTGGAGTCTAGAGTAGTTCTTATGGGTCATGCTCTGATAGATGTAACATCGGGAGGGGATGTCTTAATTGATTTGATATTGGTTGTTGATGATTTACATGTATTGTGTTACATGTTTTACATTGAGTTGAATTTTATTCCGCTGCGAATTATGCAAAAGAATCTTATTTTGATTAAATAAATGAGCATGACAGGACATTTTGATAATTTTGTGAAATGATTGTGTGACACCCTTCGGGGCATAAGTACTCTGATGAATTTATTGTTATTTTAATTATAATAATTTGGGGTATTTAGAAGGGTGTTACATTAGTGGTATCAGAGCATAGTCGGTCGTGTCGAGTCGTAGTTTTTCTGTTTCCCCTGTACGGGATAGGTGTTGTGTAACCCTATCAGTACTTATTGTTTTAGCTTGTTGGGTTTTCAGAATAGAGATGGCTGGAAGAGGTAGAGATGATGCTGCAATTGCTGAGGCTCTGGGTATGCTAGCTGGAGTACTTGGAGGAAATCCAAATGTTGTGGGAATGGGAGCTGCTCGTCAGTTGAGTGAGTTCCAGAAAAACAATCCTCCAATGTTCAAAGGAGCATACGATCCAGATGGTGCTCAGAAGTGGTTGAAGGAGATAGAGAGGATCTTCAGAGTAACTGAGTGTGCTGATAACCAGAAGGTCAGGTTCGGTACACATATGCTGTCAGAAGAAGCTGATGATTGGTGGGTTGCTACCCGCACTGAGTTGGAAGCTGCTGGAGATGCTGAGATTACTTGGACTGTATTCAGAGAGAGATTTCTGAGGAAGTATTTTCCCGAAGATGTCAGAGGAAAGAAAGAGATAGAGTTCTTGGAATTGAAGCAGGGTAACCGGTCTGTTACTGAGTATGCTGCTAAGTTCACAGAGTTGTCTAAGTATTATACTCCCTATGCTGAGGCTGCTGGGGAATTTTCAAAGTGTGTGAAGTTTGAGAACGGGTTGCGTCCCGAGATCAAGCAAGCGATTGGATATCAGAGGATTAGAGTGTTTTCTGATTTGGTTGACTGTTGCAGGATTTTTGAGCAGGATTCCAAGGCTAGAGCTGAGAGTTATCAGCAGAGGGTTGATAGGAAGGGCAAGAATCAGATTGATCGTGGAAAACCGTATGCTGCTGGCAAAGGTTTTCAGAGACAGAGTGGGATGAAGAGGCCTAGTGGGGGAGACTCTAGTGCTCCTGCCAAGTGTTACAGATGTGGTCAGGCTGGACATCGTATCCATGAGTGTACTAGTAATGAGAAGAAGTGTTTCAAGTGTGGAAAAGGTGGTCATTTAGCTGCAGATTGCCGGTTGAAGACTGTGACTTGTTTTAACTGTGGAGAGTTGGGTCATATCAGTCCACAGTGTCCTAAGCCGAAGAAAGAAAATCAGTCAGGAGGCAAGGTTTTTGCTTTATCAGGTTCTGAGACTTCTGCAGATGATCGTTTGATCCGAGGTACGTGTTATATTAATGGCTTTCCTCTTGTAGCTATTATTGACACAGGTGCTACTCATTCTTTTATATCGTTGGATTGTGCTGTGAAGCTTAAGTTAGAAATATCTGAGATGCTTGGAAGTATGGTGATTGATACTCCTGCGAAGGGTTCAGTGACTACTACTTCGGTTTGTTTGAGTTGTCCTTTGAGTATTTTTGGTAGAGACTTTGGGATAGACCTTGTGTGTCTTCCATTAGTGCAGATTGATGTTATCTTGGGTATGAACTGGTTGGTGTTTAACCGGGTTTCTATCAATTGTTTTGATAAGACTGTGATATTCCCTGAGATTGAGGAAGGAAAGAGTTTGTTTCTTTCAGCGAGGCAGGTGAATGAGGAAGTGGCAGATGGGGCAGAGTTGTTTATGCTGTTAGCGACTTTGGAGGCTAAAGATAAACTGGTGATGGGCGATCTCGCTGTAGTGTGTGATTTTCCTGATGTATTTCCGGAAGAAGTGAATGAATTGCCACCAGAACGTGAAGTTGAGTTCTCGATTGATTTGGTACCTGGTACTAGACCGATATCGATGGCTCCGTATCGTATGTCTGCTGTTGAGCTAGCTGAATTGAAGAGTCAGTTGGAAGAGTTGTTGGATAAGAAATTTATTCGTCCGAGTGTGTCACCGTGGGGTGCACCAGTGTTGTTGGTTAAGAAGAAAGAAGGTACTATGAGGTTGTGTGTGGACTACAGGCAACTGAATAAAGTGACGATCAAGAATCGGTATCCTTTACCGAGGATTGATGATTTGATGGATCAGTTGGTTGGTGCAAGTGTGTTCAGCAAAATAGATTTGAGATCTGGGTATCATCAGATACGTGTGAAAACTGAAGATATTCAGAAGACTGCTTTCAGAACAAGGTATGGACATTATGAGTATTCTGTGATGCCTTTTGGTGTGACTAATGCGCCTGGAGTATTTATGGAGTATATGAATAGAATTTTCCATCCGTATCTAGATCAGTTTGTGGTAGTGTTTATTGATGACATTTTGGTGTATTCGAAATCTGAAGAAGAGCATGCTGAGCATTTGAGAGTGGTGTTGGAAGTTCTACGAGAAAAGAAGTTATTTGCTAAACTGTCGAAGTGTGAATTTTGGTTAGAAGAAGTTAGTTTTCTTGGTCATGTGATTTCAAGAGGTGGTGTTGCTGTTGATCCTTCTAAGATAGAAGCGGTATCTAGGTGGGAAGCTCCGAAGTCAGTTTCTGAGATAAAGAGTTTCCTTGGTTTGGCTGGTTATTATAGAAAATTCATTGAGGGATTTTCCAAGTTGGCGTTACCGTTGACAATGTTGACCAGAAAGGGGCAAGCGTTTGTTTGGGACTCAAAATGTGAAGAAGGTTTCCAAGAGTTAAAGAGAAGGTTGACTACTGCTCCTATTCTGATATTACCGAGTTCGTCGGAACCATTTGAGGTTTACTGTGATGCTTCCTTGTTGGGTTTGGGTGGCGTGTTGATGCAGAATAAGCAGGTTATAGCTTATGCTTCGAGACAGCTAAGGGTTCATGAGAGGAACTATCCGACACATGATTTAGAGTTGGCAGCTGTGGTATTTGTTCTGAAGTTGTGGAGGCATTATTTGTATGGGTCAAGATTTGAAGTTTTCAGTGACCATAAAAGTTTAAAGTATTTGTTTGATCAGAAAGAGCTGAATATGAGACAGAGGAGATGGTTAGAATTTCTGAAAGATTATGATTTTGGTTTGAATTACCATCCGGGTAAAGCAAATGTAGTGGCTGATGCGTTGAGTCGGAAATCCTTACATATGTCTATGTTAATGGTTAAAGAGTTGGATTTAATTGAGCAGTTTAGAGATTTGAGTTTGGTGTGTGAGAGTACTCACAATAGTGTTAAATTGGGAATGTTGAGGTTGACGAGTAATATTCTGGATGAGATCAGAGAGGGTCAGAAATCCGATATGCTTTTGGTTGATAAGTTGACTCTAGTGAATCAAGGTCAAGGTGGTGAATTCAGAGTTGATGAGAATGGTGTTTTGAGATTTGGTGACCGGGTGTGTATTCCGGATGTTACTGAGCTTAAGAAGAGTATTCTTGAAGAAGGACATCGTAGTGGTTTGAGTATTCATCCTGGGGCTACGAAGATGTATCATGATTTGAAAAGATTATTTTGGTGGCCGGGAATGAAAAGAGAAATTGCAAGTTTTGTGTATTCCTGTTTGACTTGTCAGAAGTCAAAGATTGAGCACCAGAAGCCGTCTGGGCTAATGCAACCGTTGGCTATTCCAGAGTGGAAGTGGGATAGTATCAGTATGGATTTTGTTTCGGGTTTACCGAGGACGAGTAAGAATTTTGAAGCCATTTGGGTGATTGTTGATAGATTGACGAAGTCGGCTCATTTCATTCCGATCAGAATGGATTATCCGTTAGAGAGGCTAGCTGGGTTGTATATTGAGAAGATTGTAAGTTTGCATGGTATTCCGTCGAGTATTGTCTCGGACAGAGATCCTAGATTTACATCGAAGTTCTGGGAAGGTTTGCAGAAGGCTTTGGGAACTAAGCTGAGATTGAGTTCTGCATATCATCCGCAGACTGATGGACAGACTGAGAGGACGATTCAGTCATTAGAAGATCTTTTGAGAGCTTGTGTTTTGGAAAAAGGAGGTGCTTGGGATTGTTATTTGCCTTTGATTGAGTTCACCTACAACAATAGTTTTCATTCGAGTATTGGTATGGCACCGTTTGAAGCTTTGTATGGTAGGAGATGTCGGACACCTTTATGTTGGTATGAGTCCGGTGAGGGTGCTGTGGTTGGACCGGAAATTGTTCAACAAACTACAGAAAAGATTAAGATGATTCAGGAGAAGATGAGAATTGCTCAGAGTCGTCAGAAGAGTTATCATGATAAGAGGAGGAAGTCACTTGAGTTCCAAGAGGGAGACCATGTGTTTCTTCGTGTTACTCCGATAACTGGTGTTGGTCGAGCTTTGAAGTCGAAGAAGTTGACACCTCGATTTATTGGTCCTTATCAGATTTTGGAGAGGATAGGAGAGGTAGCCTATCGTATCGCTTTACCGCCGTCGCTTGCGAATTTGCATGATGTTTTTCATGTGTCTCAGTTGAGGAGATACGTTCATGATCCGTCGCATGTAGTCCAAGTAGATGATGTACAGGTGAGAGATAACCTGACTGTCGAAACATCACCTATGGGGATTGAGGATCGAGAGTTGAAGCAGTTGCGGGGTAAAGAGATTGCCTTGGTGAAGGTAACTTGGGGAGGACCAGCAGGTGGCAATGTGACTTGGGAACTTGAGAGTCAGATGAAGGAGTCTTATCCGGAGTTGTTCGCTTGAGGTATGTTTTCGAGGACGAAAACTCTTTTAGTGGGGGAGAGTTGTAACACCCCGATAATAATATGTATTTATTTAAATTAAATTAATAATATGTTTATTAATTTAATTAGAATATTTGAATTATTATTATTATTTTGGAATAATAATTATTGGGATAATTATTTAGTGGAATAATATTATTGGAGTATATAAGTTGGAATAATAAAAAGTCCCAATTTTTTGGAAAAAGGTTTTCACGTGAAAAGGGAAAAGAGGCAGAAAGGGCAAAAAGAGAACCAAAGAACGAAGGTTGAAGGAAGGAGAAGCTTGGAGCTCAGAGGCTGCCGGATTAACTCAGGTAAGGGGGGTTTATCATCGATTAACGGGTATTATGGGATGATATGTACTGGGTAGTGATAGACCATTGTTTTACCTGTGATTGGATGATATATGTTGAATTTGTGAACTTTTGAGATGAACGAAAATTTGGATTATAATTGACGAAATTCGTAGGAATTAGAGGTAGAAAGGTTAGAAATTTGTGAAATCGAAAGTGTATGATTCGTGTTAGATGAGATGAATGAATTGTGTGTGGAATTTGGACTGTAGAAGGTTGAATTGGGTAGATCTCGTAGCAGAGAAAGCCATTGCAGATCTGAGAATTCTGATCTCTGGTCATACGCGTATGGCACTAGGCAATACGCGTATGAGATGTTGGTACGCGTATGGGGGGAAGCCTTACGCGTATGGGTGGAAAAGATGGCATTTTGAACGTGAATTGGTCTCTGTTGGTACGCGTAATGGGAAGTTGTTACGCGTAGCGTACGCGTATGGGACAGGTGATACGCGTATGAGTTGGGCGAGGAAATGCGCAATACGCGTATGAGAGTAGGCATTACGCGTATGGAGTTGGCCAGGTTTGGGCAATACGCGTATGGCATGGGCAGTACGCGTATGGGCAGAGTTGGGATTTTCATGAACTGTTGTTGTGCAGTTTTTGGTTGTTTAGGCTGAGTGATGTACTTAGCTGAGATATGATGTTGTAGGGGTCAATTCCCGTTGTTTTGAGTGGTATAGGTATTAGTAGAGCGGGCTAATATTGTGGTTGATTATGTGGCATGATATGATGTGCTTTTGTGATTAATTATGTTGATGATGTGTGATGGTATACATGATAATGTGAATGTATACGTTTGTGAATAGACTGTATTATGGCTTAGAGTGTGAGCATGTGTCTATTCTTGATTATTGTTGATGTTGCATTGCTAGGTGATTAGCATGCATGTTGTGGCCCATTTGGGGTGGTAGCTAATTCCCATGGTGAGGAATTAGTGAGTATATCATTTGATTGTTGTTGTTGATGTTTGCATGCTAGGTGATTAGCGTGCATTTTATGGCCCATTTGGGGTGGTAGCTAATTCCCATGGTGAGGAATTAGTGAGTGAGTCACTATGTCTCAAATGAGTGGGACTAGTGAGCTTGGTAGCCGTGCCTGGATTTGGACGGTGAGGTTGAACTATATGTTCACAAATAGTCGGTACCGCATGCATAGAGTCTCATTGCATAATGAATGTATGGCATATGATATGAATGGATGTATTCCAGTATCATATGTGTGTTGTGTGTTGTGTTGTTAATGATTGAATATGATGGAGATTTGTACTGTTGAGTATGATGTTTGAATGGATATTACTGTTGCGGAATGCGTAGTCTAATTAGGGTGAACTAATGTGTTAATTACTTGGCATTACATGTTGTTCTATAATGCTTATTATATTGATTGAGGAACTCACCCTTACGCCTATTTTTCAGGTAACGAGAAATGAGTTGAGTAGAAGCTAATGCTTGGAGTCTAGAGTAGTTCTTATGGGTCATGCTCTGATAGATGTAACATCGGGAGGGGATGTCTTAATTGATTTGATATTGGTTGTTGATGATTTACATGTATTGTGTTACATGTTTTACATTGAGTTGAATTTTATTCCGCTGCGAATTATGCAAAAGAATCTTATTTTGATTAAATAAATGAGCATGACAGGACATTTTGATAATTTTGTGAAATGATTGTGTGACACCCTTCGGGGCATAAGTACTCTGATGAATTTATTGTTATTTTAATTATAATAATTTGGGGTATTTAGAAGGGTGTTACAGTTGGAGTTTGTTATTCTCTGTTCTCTTTGTTCTCTCATCTTAATCTTCTTCATCATGAGAATTTAAAATTGAAGTCATTAATGAACACTCCAAAAAAAAAAAGTGATTATGGTGATTGGTGTAATGGTGTTTAAGGAAGAAGAAAATGATAAATAGGAAGCATCTTCTAGTTTACTAACTTTATTATTTTGTATTTTTTTTAATTTATTAATTTTTAAAATAAAGTTAGATTAAATAAATAAACATAAGAAAAAATATAAATGGCATGTAAACTAGATTAACACACGTGGCCTCTTCCCATGTTAACGTGCCAATAATTAAAAAAAATACACATCATCACTTTTTTTTTACCAAAAATAGAATAGAGAATTAAAACTGTTTAAAAATAAAATAAAAAAGTTAATTTTGTGAATTGACGAGAGATTAAAATTTTAATTTAACCAATATATTTTATATTACTTATTTACATAAAATGCTTCAATTTCAATTTTACTTTTGCTTTAAATCTGATACCTACAGTCCATTTTTGGTTTGGCATTATGGCCCGACTTAAAGCAAAGTTAAAAAATATTATTTTAAGTATTTGAATGTTTTATATTAGTTAATTTGAATTCAATTACGATAAAATAAATAAAGATTTTATTTAGTCATTATTTAATCATGACAAATCTATTATAAAATTTATTTATATATATATATATATATATATATATATATATTAAATGTAAGTCTCCATAACGTAATCCATTTTACATTCTCTCAAAAATCTGCATAAACAAAAATATTAAGTAACTGAGAGAAAAGGGAAGTCTAGTTTAGATGCATCATTTCAAAAATACGCTTACTTAGATCAATACATTTGAAAATTCCATAAAGTACCGATGTAGGAGTGGTATGCAAGAAGAACCAAGAAGAGAGTGGTGCGGTTTTTTATCACTCCTCTTCTGTTACTCCCATGGAGAATACTCCTTGGTCACCATTCTAGTGAAAATCATATTCCGTTGGCAGAAAATAAGATAATAGTTGCTTTTGAATCAAAGCAATAAACCCAAGAAAATGTAGTTCAAAATATTTCCACTTTCTATTCAGCTCTCAAGCTTTTTCCTTCTTGTTTCAAATTTTTAAGCCATCCACTATATCCATACTATTCAAATTATACCTATCTTACAACTTCAATAACATTTTCAAGTCCCTCAACTTTTTATTTTCGTATCCCATTTACTCTATTCAATTCAATTCTCTAGTTCCTTCAGGTGGAAAAGTTAACCCTCCAAATTGAAAACATGAGGAAGACAACAGCAAACTTTGTAAACATAGAAAGACCCATTCATATCAGTATAATAAATGTCAGTATAGTAAATGTCATCATCACAACACAGATTAAAAAAAAACACATTAAAGAAAACACATTATGGAGAAAGAAAACCTTCAAAATCACACAACATACATGACATCATGTTAGCTACTAATGTGAATGATTTGGATTGATCAGCATCTCTCTTCATACTTTCCAACATTATCCTCTTCGTCTAGTTCTTCTTCATTTTCCTGATGCCAAAGGCCCTGCAACACCTATCATCATAAATAAAATAATCAGATAAGAAACTAAACAATAAAGGTGATCTAACAAAACATATATAAATCATAAGAGAAACTTACTATCATCAACAAGTCGAAACCAGACTTTCAGCATAATGCCGAGCCAAAATCCAATATAAGTTATTGGTCATTCTAGTTTTATCTACTACTCTATTATCTCTCTTGTTATAGCGAATTGCATATCCTTCCTCGCTTGCCCATATCAATGCATCACCATTCTCAAAAATGTATAATGGCAACAAAGGAATGTATCGGAAAAAAAGAAACCAAGGAAGGAGATGCTCATAGCTAAACTTAAGCAATTTAGTCCAAGACTCTTCAACTCCAAATTCCCTCATTTGCCATATAACAAAATTATCTCCATTCGAATGATGAGAAAAACAAAGACAATCCATCAACGCAGATAAAGTTGGCATGGATAACTGCACTTCATCGAAAACCTTAGGAGGCATCAACTGTTTGAATGTCTCCGTTCCCAAATCAAGAGAGATAATCACAAATTTGTCAATAGTAAAATACTCCCAATCATAATCAAAATAAGTCATGTCGCGAAAGGCGAACCAGTTAAGACTATTATTCAAATATACACCGCCATTCACATGGTTGCGAGGATTTATATAAGGATAAACCGGAAAAGTTTGAATGTTTCTCCAAACATTATCGCCCAAAGTGAAAACCCTAACCTCGTTGAGACGGAAGGCCAACACCTTGTATTTAGAGGTTAAATGATCATAACCAAATGAGAATTTGAAACAAGAATGGGGATTCTTTAGTGGAAGAGAAAAATAGCCTAACTTTTTAGACAATGATTTCGTAGCGGGGTTGAAGAAAGAGAGATAGCATTCTTGAGGCCAATTGTAGACAGAAACATGAAGAAAGCATAACAGTCCATTGCAGCAACCAACGAGCAAGTTACTGTTGTTTATGAATCGGTTGTCAGTAATATCATTGGCGAGAGTGATAGATAGTTTCTCGAGAAAACGGAGGGTGGGGAAGTGGTTGAGTAGGGTATATTTTGAAAAGTGTGAGGAGAACAGCGTTAGGGGAATGTTTTGGGAAGATTTGATGAGGTGCATGTTGACGAAGAATGGATCGGAGATGAGTGAGTTCCAGGATTTGCTCACACATTTGAACCGCATCAGAGATTTTACTTTGAGCAAGGAGAGTACTTCGGCGATGAGATCGTCCGGCACGGTGACTGGAACTATGATCATAGTTGAACCCTAACGGCGGCAAGGCAAACAAATTGAAAAAGCAGTTTAACTTTCTGTTCAAAAAGAAGAAGAAATATTTGCCTTTTTTTATTGATAAAATTCTTTAAAAAGTGAATTTTTTTTTTAATATTCAGAATTTTTAAAAAAAATTCAAAAATACACATTTTTTAAAAAAATTTACAGGGCAATTTTTGTCATAATATACACCTAGGCGCCACCCTAGTTGGCGCCTACCCTTAAAGGGTAGGGCAAGTCGCCACTAGGAGTGGCGCCTACCCTTAAATCTTTTTTTTTTTTTTTTTTTTTTTTTTTTAGAATTTCAAACATTTGTACCATGTTATCCTTATTTAGAGTGTTAAAAAATATTTAGAACTATATAATAGAGTGATAAAGATTATTCACATCTATATAATATGATTAAAATCTTATTTTTATCTTAAAAATAAAATAAATATAAAATTTTGAAACTAATCAAATCAGAACTAAAAATATATTTAAAAAAATTAGTAAGAGATTATCAAATGCAACAACATGCCATGATAGGAGTTATATTGTCTATAGTTTTATTGGAAATAATAATAGTAGTTTATAACACATTAAATTCATACAAAATTATGGCATTAACAAAATTATCTAATCAATTATGAATTAATTCTTATTCATCATGAATAAGAGTAAAAAAATAATCTAATAAATTATTAATTGAATCCTATTAATCATTAATTAATTCTTATTCTATTCAATTATTATGCATTTATTAATATCCAGAATTTTTAAAAAAATTTCAAAAATACACATTTTTTAAAAAAAATTACAAAAATGGGCAATTTTTGCCCTAATATACACCTAGGCGCCACCCTAGTTGGCGCCTACCCTTAAAGGGTAGGGCAAGTCGCCACTAGGAGTGGCGCCTACCCTTAAATCTTTTTTTTTTTTTTTTTTTTTTTTAGAATTTCAAACATTTGTACCATGTTACCTAATAAATTATTAATTGAATCCTATTAATCATTAATTAATTCTTATTCTATTCAATTATTATGCATTTATTAATTTAAAAATAAATACTAATAAATAAATAAATGTAACAAATATCAAGAAGTTTTATTTCTATTTAGAATCTAGAAAAAGTCTAATTTTCTTTTATAGGAAGACGGTACGGTTTTCTGAAGTTGGTGAGAATGATGAGGCAAGATTTCTATCTGCTAGGCAGGTGGGGGATTTTGTGAAAGATGAAGCTCAGATATTCGCTTTATTTGCGTCTCTGCAAGCGGATAAGAAAGTGGTGAGTGTAGATTTGCCTGTCGTTTGTGAATTTCAGGATGTGTTTCCGGAGGATGTAAGTGATTTACCTCCAGAACGTGAAGTCGAATTTGCCATTGACTTAGTACCAGGTACGAGTCCAGTGTCGATGTCTCCTTATAGGATGTCGGCAACTGAATTAGTTGAATTGAAGAAGCAGCTTGAAGAATTGCTTGAGAAGAAGTTTGTGCGTCCAAGTGTTTCTCCTTGGGGTGCACCAGTATTGTTAGTGAAGAAGAAAGAAGGTACGATGAGGTTGTGTGTCGATTATCGGCAGTTGAATAAGGTGACTATCAAGAATCGGTACCCATTGCCGAGGATTGATGATTTGATGGACCAGTTGATTGGAGCTCATGTTTTCAGTAAGATTGATTTGCGATCGGGTTATCATCAGATCCGAGTGAAGTCAGATGATATTGCGAAGACTGCTTTCCGTACGAGGTATGGTCATTATGAATACACTGTGATGCCGTTCGGTGTGTCTAATGCTCCAGGTGTGTTTATGGAATATATGAATCGTATATTTCATCCGTACCTTGATAATTTTGTTGTGGTGTTCATAGATGATATATTGATATATTCTAAGACGGAAGAAGAGCATGCAGGACATCTGAGAATTGTTTTGCAGGTGTTAAGAGAAAAGAAATTATATGCAAAGTTATCTAAATGTGAGTTCTGGTTGAAGGAAGTGAGTTTCCTTGGCCATGTGATTTCGAGTGGTGGAATTTCTGTTGATCCTGCTAAAGTTGATGCTGTATTACAGTGGGAGACTCCGAAGTCTGCTACTGAGATACGCAGTTTTCTGGGGTTAGCTGGTTATTATCGCAGATTTATTGAGGGCTTCTCTAAGTTGGCATTGCCGTTGACGCAATTGACTAAGAAGGGTCAAGTGTATGTGTGGGATGCAGCTTGTGAAGCGAGTTTTGTTGAGTTGAAGAGGCGGTTGACCAGTGCTCCAGTGTTGATCTTGCCTAATCCTGGTGAGTCCTTCGTTGTTTATTGTGATGCTTCCTTGATGGGTCTTGGTGGTGTTTTGATGCAGAATGGTAAAGTTGTAGCTTATGCTTCTAGACAGTTGAGAGTTCATGAGAGAAATTATCCTACGCATGATCTAGAACTTGCAGCTGTTGTATTTGTGTTGAAAATGTGGAGGCATTATCTGTATGGTTCCAGATTCGAAGTGTTCAGTGATCACAAGAGTCTGAAGTATCTGTTTGATCAGAAAGAGTTAAATATGAGGCAGAGAAGGTGGTTAGAATTACTGAAGGATTTTGACTTTGAATTGAGTTATCATCCCGGTAAGGCTAATGTAGTTGCAGATGCGCTGAGTAGAAAGTCTCTACATATGTCTATGATGATGGTTCGGGAACTGGAGTTAATTGAACAGTTCTGTGATATGAGTTTGGGTTGTGAAGTTTCCGCTGATAGTGTAAAGTTGGGTATGCTGAAGTTGACTAGTGGAATTCTGGAAGATATTCGGAATGGTCAGCAAGTTGATGTCGCTCTAGTTGATCATATTACTATGGTTAACCAGGGTAATGGTGGTAATTTTGAGATTGATGAGAATGGCATCCTGCGATTTAAAGGTAGAGTTTGTGTTCCTGAGGTGTCTGAATTGAGAAAGAGTATTCTTGAAGAGGGCCATAGGAGTGGATTGAGTATCCATCCAGGTGCAACTAAAATGTATCAAGATTTGAAGAAGTTGTTTTGGTGGGCTGGTATGAAAAGAGATGTTGCTAAGTTTGTGTATGCCTGTTTGACTTGTCAGAAGTCAAAGATTGAACATCAGAAACCGGCAGGTATGATGCAACCTTTGAAGATTCCTGAATGGAAGTGGGATAGCATTTCCATGGATTTTGTGACGGGATTGCCGAGGACGGTGAAAGGTAATGATTCTATTTGGGTGATTGTGGATCGATTGACTAAGTCGGCGCATTTCTTGCCGATGAAGATTAATCACTCTTTAGAGAAGTTGGCAGAGTCGTATATTGAGGAAATAGTGAGGCTGCATGGTATTCCATCCAGTATTGTGTCTGATAGAGATCCCAGATTTACTTCTAGATTTTGGGAGAGTTTGCAGAAAGCGTTGGGGACTAAGTTGAGGTTGAGTTCAGCTTATCATCCTCAGACTGATGGTCAGACTGAAAGAACTATCCAATCCTTAGAGGATTTGTTGAGAGCTTGTGTGTTGGAGCAGAGTGGTTCTTGGGATAGTTATTTGCCGTTGGTGGAGTTTACTTATAATAATAGTTTTCATGCTAGTATCGGTATGGCTCCATATGAAGCATTGTATGGTAGGAGGTGTAGAACTCCATTGTGTTGGTATGAGTCAGGTGAGAGTGTGGTACTCGGACCTGAGATTGTGCAGCAGACGACTGAAAAGGTTAAGATGATTCAGGAGAAAATGAAGATTTCTCAGAGTCGTCAGAAGAGTTATCATGATAATAGGAGGAAGGCACTTGAGTTCCAAGAGGGAGATCATGTGTTCTTGAGAGTTACTCCGACGACAGGTGTGGGTAGAGCTTTAAAGTCTAAAAAGCTTACTCCGAGGTTTGTGGGTCCGTATCAGATTTTGAAGAGAGTTGGGGAAGTGGCGTATCGGATAGCTTTACCGCCGTCGCTTTCTAATCTGCATGATGTGTTTCATGTATCTCAGTTGAGAAAATATATTGCGGATCCTTCGCATGTTGTTCAGGTGGATGATATCCAGGTGAGGGATAATTTGACCGTTGAGGTGTTGCCAATTCGGATAGATGACCGAGAAGAGAAGACCCTGAGAGGTAAGAAGATTACTCTAGTGAAAGTTGTTTGGGGAGGTCCAGCTGGTGAGAGCTTGACTTGGGAGCGTGAGGATCAGATGAAGGAGTCGTATCCGACTCTATTTGCTTGAGGTATGTTTTCGAGGACGAAAACTTCTAAAGTGGGGGAGAGTTGTAACACCCCGATAAAATAAGGCTAATTATTTTATTTGAATTAATATAATATTTATTAATTAAATTAATTAATTGGAAATACTATTGGATTATTATTATTATTATTATTATTTTGGAAAATATATAAGTTGGAAGTAAGAGAAAGAGTCTCGTTGTTGGAAACAGAAAGTGTTACGTGAAAGAGCAGAAGCATCGTGAAAGTGGAAAAAGGGAAAAGGGGAAGAGCAAGAGCAGAGGTTGAAGAACGGAAAGGATTGAAGCTCAAAGATTTGCCGGATTATCTCAGGTAAGGGGTCTGAATCTTATTAAACGATAATATGCGAGCAATTTCATGTATATGTTGGATTGTTGATGGATTTTGAGGATGTTAGGGGAATTGGGAAAGTTGGGGTTTTGATGGAAAATCACGTCGGATGAAACTGTGTTTAGACTGTAATTGAATATATGTTTAGGTTAGTTATGAATTTCCGAACATATAGCTTTTTACGGAAGTTGAATCGGAGGTCCGGAAGTCCTCCAACGGCGGAAAATGCGGAGAACTCTGCATTCTGCCTTGTGTTAGCGCAGGTACTGCTGTTTTGTCTGCGTTAACCGGTTAACCCAGGGCGTTAACCGGTTAACACTGTTATATTTTGTGAAATGTGCTGTTTTGCCTGCGTTAACCGGTTAACCCAGGGCGTTAACCGGTTAACGCTGTTGCGTTTTGCCAGAAGAGGTATTTTTCCTGCGTTAACCGGTTAACCTATAGCGTTAACCGGTTAACACTGTTGCAGTGGGTAAAAATTGTTAGATTTTATGTTGTGAACCCAATTGTGATTGGCCTATTGTAATTAATTATGATGAGTAATTTTGTTGAGTTGTACGTCGTGCTATTAATGATGATAATACCATGACTATATGATGTTGTTGTTGCTATGTTGATTATGAGGCATGTTTGGTGTGCATGCATTCATGAAAGGCCGATGCCTAGTGATGAACGGACTGAGTTCCAATGATGTTGTTGACTCCGGGCTTGTTGAGAGGCTTGGTTCCTTGCGGGGAACTCGGATTCTATGGTGATGAATCTGGGAGTGGTGATCCTGTAGTTGGTCACCAAATGGGTATACCGAGTCGTGTTGAGTCATGCATGGGTGTGTGCATTGCAATTGATGTGTTGTTTTGTTGATGTTCATGAGTTGTTGATTATGATGATGATTATAAGCTGTGTTGGCATATGTGAAATATATGATTATGTTTATATTTCTGTCGTTATATTATTATTTAATAATGTAATTCTCACCCCTTCTGCATGTGTTTATGTTCATCTATGATGAGCAATGTGCAGATAAAGCGGAGTAGCTATTGTTGAGGTTTGAAGAATAAGTGTAGAGTTATTCTACAGAGTCGAGTCAAATGCTCTGGTCATGTGACACCGGGGATTATGGGATTCGATAGATAAATTATATTATTATTTACATTGTTTATGATGACTATTATGTTGAGATGTTTTGTTGAGATGATGTTGAACAGTATTATGAACGGTTATATGGCGAACGTTAATATTTTGTTGTTGTCCGCTGCGAAGTTTTAATAAATTAAATAATATGTTTTATGTTGTGATGTGTGATGCGATAATTGTTATGTTGTAAGAAATGTAAACTCTTCTACATGCTGTACTCTGATAATTTATTTAATTATGTCGTTTGGGTAGAAGGGTGTTACATGTGACCCTGTAGGTTTTCGCGGCATTGGTAATTATATTAAATCATGTATGTAACATAATAAACAGTGAGTGGTATCTAGCAACACATCACTGCTACCCAAGACACGAAAATGTCATGTGATCTGACAAATCCTTCTGTGATAATATTTATGTGTACAATTATCCTTTTGCCCTTATGTCTATATTGAACACAAGGCATAGACCGTGTCATCCTTGTCCAGTTCAATATTGGGCCCATAGACATTTATCCTGTTACGCAGGATGGGCAAATTCCATCTAGGTCACTCATGTCCCTTAGCATGCTTCGTGGAGTATCCATCAGCTATCTTTATGGTCATCCAATTACGGACAACGTTTGATAAGCAATAAGGCACTCGACTTTACATCTAGGATCCATAGTGGTTTCAGGTCGAAGGGTGGTATACACCATTATCACCATGGGAATAACTTATGACACTTTGCATAACATTCTATATAGTATTCTCATAGTGGGTCAATCCAGTATAAATATTACTCTTAATATTCATACCTATGCTTAAGACTTGATAACTCCTTATCCATGATCCATGAGATGTGATCACCAGTCTATATACATAATAGTCTTAATGCTTTAATGTTATCCCACTTCACAATAAAGCTCGACTACGGATGCTTTAAGAATAATGTCCTTATGTTTAATATGATCTCATGATTAAGTCACACTTGATACATTAAACGGACTAGCTATTCTAGGGACTTTATTAAACAAACATAATAAAGAAAAAGCCTTTTATTATTAATAAATAATTCGATACAAGTACCAAAAGTATTGGCCTCTAGGGCTTACACCAACAATCTCCCACTAGCACTAGAGCCAATCAGGCATACCCCTAATGCCCATAGATCTAGTATGGCCATCATGCTTCTGTTGCGCAAGAGGCTTTGTCAGTGGGTCAACAATATTGTCAAGTGTTGGTACTCTGCATATTTTCACATCTCCTCTATCTATTATCTCTCGAATGAGGTGATAATGCTTAAGTATGTGTTTGGATCGTTGGTGAGATCTAGGCTCCTTAGCTTGTGCGATAGCACCATTGTTATCACAATAGAGACCAATGGGATCCCCAATGCTAGGAACTATGCCAAGTTCACTAATGAACTTTTTGATCCAAAAAACTTCCTTTGCTGCACTTGAGGCAGCAATATACTCGGCCTCGGTTGTAGAATCAGCAACTGTATCTTGCTTTGAACTTTTCCAGCTCACAGCGCCACCGTTTAAGCAAAACACATAACCAGATTGCAATATAAAGTCATCCTTATCTGTCTAGAAGCTAGCATCGGTGTATCCAATTACAACCAACTCTTCCTGACCTCCATATATCAAGAATGAGTCCTTAGTCCTTCTCAAATACTTAAGGATATTCTTGACAGCTACCCAATGGGCATCACCAGGATCAGATTGGTACTTACTCGTTGCACTTAAAGCATACGAGACATCTGGTCGAGTACATAACATGGCATACATGATATATCCTATTGCAGATGAATATGGAATCTTATTCATGCGATCCCTTTCTTCCTTAGTTGAAGGGGATTGTGTTTTTGATAGACACATGCCATGTTGCATAGGTATGAACCCTTTCTTGGAATCATGCATATTAAAGCGTCTCAGCACTTTGTCTATGTACGTACTCTGACTTAGGCCAAGCAGTTTTTGTGATCTATCTCTATAGATTCTGATTCCTAATATATAGGCTGCTTCACCTAGGTCCTTCATAGAAAAGCATTTCCCCAACCAAGACTTTACTTGTTGTAGGATAGGGACATCGTTTCCAATGAGTAATATGTCATCTACATATAATACCAGGAAAACGATCATGCTCCTACTAAACTTCTTGTAGACACAAGGCTCATCTTCGTTCTTGATGAATCCATATTGTTTTACCGTTTCATCAAAACAAAGATTCCAGCTTCTAGAAGCTTGCTTCAATCCATAGATTGATCTTTGTAACTTACATATCTTTTGGGCTTCTTCTGGTATGTCAAATCCTTCAGGCTGTGTCATGTACACATCCTCAAGAAGATTCCCATTAAGGAAAGCAGTTTTGACATCCATCTGCGATATTTCATAATCATGATATGCAACGATAGCAAGTAAAATTCGAACAGATTTAAGCATTGCAACTGGTGAAAAGGTTTCATCATAGTCAACCCCATGAATTTGTTTATATCCTTTTGCAACCAGTCTTGCCTTATAGGTATGTACCTTACCATCCATGTCAGTCTTCTTTTTGAAGACCCACTTGCATCCTATAGGGTTAACTCCTACAGGAGGCTCTACCAAGGTCCAAAATTGGTTTGTGTACATGGAATACATTTCAGATTTCATGGCTTCTAGCCACTTCTCAGACTCGGGACCAGTTATGGCCTCTTGGTAGGTCACAGGCTCATCTTGATCCATGAGTAATACATCACCTTGATCAGTTATGAGATATCCATATCTCTCAGGTTGGTGACGTATCCTGTTTGACCTATGCTGGTCTTGTTCTACTTGAGCAGGTTGCTCTTCCACAACTACTTGTGTTTCCTGCTCTAATTCCTCCATAAGTGTATCGATGCTTTGTGATTCTTGAATTTCTTTAAGCTCTACTTTCCTCCCACTGATTCCTTTGGAAATAAAATCCTTTTCTCGGAAAACTCCAGTTCGAGCGACAAACACTTTGCCCTCAGAAGGATTGTAGAAGTAATACCCTCTTGTTTATTTAGGATACCCCATAAATAAGCATTTGTCAGATTTGGGCTCAAGCTTAGTTGAAATTTGCCGTTTCACATAAACTTCGCAACCCCAAATCTTCATGTAAGACATATGTGGTTTCTTACCACTCCATATCTCATATGGTGTCTTCTCAACCTTTTTGGATGGAAGAATTTTAGGCTTAAATACTCACCACCTCGATCTGATCGAAGAATTTTAATATTCTACCTAGTTGGTTTTGTACTTCATTCTTGAATTCCTTGAACTTTTCAAAGGACTCTGATTTGTGTTTCATTAAATACACATAACCATATCTACTGAAATCGTAAGTAAATGTGATGAAGTACTGAAAACCTCCTCTGGCTGGTATGTTCAGTGGTCCACATACATCAGTATGTATGAGGGCCAAAAGATCATTAGCTCTTTCACATTTTCCTGTGAATGGAGACTTTGTCATCTTTCCAATTAAACAAGATTTGCATGTCTCATATGATTCATAATCAAAAGAGTCCAATAGTCCATCTTTATGGAGTTTGGAAATGCGTTTCTCATTTATGTGGCCTAATCGACAATGCCAAAGGTAAGTTGGATTTAACTCATTAGGTTTCATCCTTTTAGTATTAATGTTATAAATAGGCATTTCAAGATCAATGACATATAGTCCATTGTTCATTTGTGCAGTAGTATAGAATATATCATTCAAATAAATTGAGCAACAATTATTCTTTATTATAAATGAAAAACCAAACTTGTCCAAACAAGAAACGGAAATAATATTCCTGCTAATTGCAGGTACATAATAACAGTTCTCTAACTGAATTATTAAACCGCTAGGTAAAGTCAATACATAAGTTCCTACGGCTAAAGCAGCAACCTTTGCTCAATTTCCAACTCGTAGGTCGACTTCACCTTTTGCCAAATCTCTACTCCTTTTTAGTCCCTGCACATTGGTACAAATGTGAGAACCGCATCCAGTATCTAATACCCATGATGCAGAAGTAGATAAACTAATTTCAATAACAAAAATACATGAAGTTGAAGTCTCTACTCCATTCTTCTTATCTTCCAAGTACTTTGGGCAGTTTCTCTTCCAATGTCCGGTCTTACCGCAATGGAAGCAGGTGCCTTCTTTTGTTATGCCTCCACTAGGCTTCAAAGCAGCAATAGTGGGTTTGGGTTTGGCAACTTCCTTGCCTTTCCCTTTATCACCCTGCTCGGTGGGCCTTTTGTTCTATCTCTTTCCATTTTCGATCATCAGAATGGACTTCCCTTTTGACTTCAGATTCTGCTCAGCAGTTCTTAACATGGCTAGCAGTTCAGGAAGATATTTGTCCATATCATTCATATTGAAATTTAGGACAAATTGACTGAATCTATCTGACAACGATAGCAAGATCAAATCAGTCGCAAGTTCCTTTCCGAGGGGAAAACCCAACCTCTCAAGGTTTTCCACATACCCAATCATCTTGAGCACATGGGGACCTACAGGGGCTCCCTCAGCTAACTTGCCTTGAAAAAGAGCTTTTTGAAACTTCAAACCTTTCATGCCTTGCTTGCTCTTGATAGAGCATCTTCAGGTGTTCGATCATATCGAACGCTGCCATGTTCTCATGTTGCTTTTGCAACTCTGAGTTCATGGTAGCTAGCATGAGACAAGCAGTTTCATTGGCATCATCGACATGCTTCTTATAAGCATCTCTTTCTGCCTTAGGTGAAGAACTAGGAGGTTCCTCTTCAGGAACAGGTTTCTCCAAGACGTACAACTTTCTATCATGTTTGAGGACAATCCTCAGATTTCGGTGCCAATCCAGAAAATTTATCCCAGACAATTTTTCCTTGTCAAGGATTGATCGTAAAATATTGTTAGGGGTGTTTCTTGTCATGGTAATCTACATGAAAATAATGAAAATATAAGTATCAATAACATATTTAATCAGGCCTTTAATTAAATATGCTCCCACTATTTTACTCAAACCAAATGACCTCACCATTTGATTCGGGAAATCCTGTTGGAAGATTTTCTAGTGGGTCGAGATCCATATTTCACTTTTTTTTAAGTCCGCGTAGGCGGATTACATAAAACTAGGTTATTTAGGTAGGAACTCCTTCCAATTGTATCTAATACAACTCTCGAATATTTTAGTTGGGTGAATAACTCCTTATTCCAATCCATCACATGGATCATTTCCAACTCTTGCTTCTAAACATATATAATCTTATTATAATTTGTTTAGTTAAGCTTGACTCATTGTTTTAACAATTGGATATTACAATTATCCTATCGCACCTTACTAATATAGAACATGCCCCTCGCGTAGGCGAAACCTACATTATCTGATACTAGTCTTGATGAGTGCTAAAACTTGGAAAGTCTAAACTTAATATTTAATTTGAGGGAATTTGCAATTATTCTGATCTCACCGGCTTATTTATCATATAAATCGTCTCTCACATGCATCAACATACATTCACATGCATCAACATACATATATAATGAAACAGTTATGGCCCCTAGCGCAATTGGTCTCCCAAGCCAATGAGAGAACCTAAGCTAACCTAATAACGATCTAAGCTTCTCCAAGCAAGATCTTCAAGGTTGTCCTCCTTTGATATTGAATTCTTCTCTTTCTTCATAACATTACATTACGTAAAAGAAACTCGTTTTACATACGAGGGAGTGAGATGAGAAAAGAAGTTACATTATGAGATTAAAAGAGAGGCACGACACGCAGGTTGTATTTTAAAAACCCAAAACAAAATAAAGGAAAACTAAGGCCATAACCGATCACCACAAGACAATAATAATAAACACATTATTATTATTATTAATTTTAATTCTTTTAATTAATTAAAACCAAATTAAATTTCGGCGACCGATCATACTACGCAGAGTTAGCCGGGGGTCCGCTGCCCGGTCACAACTCTTGCGCAGTCACAACCCTAATCCCATAACTCTTTGACAACACAACCCTTGTGCCGTCATTAACCCTAATGCATAACTCTTTGACAACACAACCCTTGTGCCGTCATTAACCCTAATGCACCAATTTCAGACCGTCAAACACATCTCGATTGTTGATTCAGTATGATTGATCAATACATCATTGCTTCACCATACTAATGTCGGATCAAGAAGCAAACGACCATTGATCGCTCAAAGGAAAACAACCATTAAGTGTTTGAATGAACAAAACAGAAACAGTATATCATATATACCGTATTTTGCATCAGGATTACTTATATCATATATATAACTTGATCGATCTTAATTTAATTACTCGTTTATTCTTTGATTCATTCTGCCTTTTAATCGTATTAATACAGAAAATAAATAGCTATCTGATGCATGGTTTCGTAAGTGGCTTTGATACCACCACATACACCTAAACTTAATGCTCAAGCTGAGAGGAGACACATACATGTAGTTGAAACTGGAAGAGCCTTATTACATATGTCAAACTTACGACCCGAATACTGGTCATTTGTATTCAAGCCAATAGTGTATATAATCAATAGGTTACCAACCCATATCCTTAACATGCAATCACCATATCAAGTCTTACATAATAAAAACCTAACACCTTCACATCTTCATTCCTTTGGATGCCTTTTCTTTCCTTGGTTGCGACCTTATGTCTCAAATAAACTTCAATCCTGGTCTCAACCATGCATATTCCTAGGATATGCAGACTCCCAATACAATATTATATGCCTTGACCCAACAAATCACAAAATATACACCTCTCGACATGTCAAATTCTTTGACCATATTTTTCCCTACAACTAACTTTTCAAACCTACACCACCACCATCTCTAACCATAACCAACATACCACAACCTCTTCATACCATTATACATATCCTTCAACAATCAGCAATCGAGTCACATGATATGCCCTATAAATAGGATGCTCTTTTGCCTTCAAATACAATGTCAGTTAATGATACTTATACTCCTAGTCTTGTTTCTACACCTATTGTCACTCCTAATACCTTTGCAGCCCCTACTACTGAAACAAACAAAATCATCACAAGGTCTAAGAATAATATATTCAAGCAAAAAAAGATGTACATTGCATAGAAACATCCTCTACCTGAGAATTTGGAACCTTCAAACTTTCTTGAGATAATGAAACATGCTCATTTGCGTAAGGGAATTGTCGATGAATTTGAAGCATTAATAAGAAATGGCACATTCTCTCTTATACCACCTAAGGCAGGGCAAAATATTGTTGGATGCAAATGGTTATTTCACATCAAGATAAATAGTTATGGTTCCATTGCTCGCCGCAAGGCACGCCTTGTTGTCAAGGGTTTCACACAATGTCCTGGCTTTGACATCAAGGAGACATTCACACCAGTTATTCACCCACAAACAATTAAGATTATTCTTACTCTTGTAATCTCTCATTAGTGGTCAATGCACCAACTTGATATGAACAATGCATTCTTACAAGGAGCTCTTACTGAAGAGGTCTTCATGGATCAACCTCCAGGTATGAAGACGCATCACACCCCAACTATGTATGTAAACTTCACAAAGCCATTTATGGCCTACATCAAGCACCGTGAGCATGACATGACTCTCTCAAGGATTTTACTATCGCGTGTGGATTCCAAATAAGAAAAAGTGATCCATCTTTGTTCTTTTATCACTTGGGTGATACTAAGGCTTATTTTCTAGTCTATGTAGACGACTTGCTACTCACTGGTAACAACTCTATATTCCTTTAAAGCTTCATCAAGGCACTATCTTAACGATTTTTGTTGAAAAATGTGGGACAACCTCACTACTTTCTAGGTATTGAAATAATACCAACAAGCTCTGGAATTTTTCTTTCTCAACATCGGTACATTCGTGACCTCCTACCAAAGTTTAACATGCAAGGGGCAAAACCATCTCCCACACTACTTTCTTCCACAATTATGCTGCAACTTCACGATGGTACTATCGCGGTGCAAAAAATATCTGAGCATAAGGATCTCTTTAAATATGAACATAACAGAGTCGCCACCGAAATTTATTTATTCCCAAAGAGGGTAAGGGAAAATATCGATAAAAGCCACAAAAACAAAAAGAAATCATCGTTGCAACCAAATCGGGTTCGGGAGTCGGTTATGCAAAGGGAATGTATTAACACCCCTCACATCCACCGTACTCGATGGGATCCATTTAGTTAGTTTCTGCAAGAGTCTTAGCGTGATATTTGTTTGCGATCATCTACTTATCGAGTGTGAAAAGAGAAAAGAAGAACATTTTTATTAAATGGCTGTTTTTACATTAATGTGTCTGACAAGATTTCACAATCTTGCTCCTACGTATCTCGAGGTGCTATAGAAAACTCAAGGCTACATAGTTCTACTAAAAGAGAGCTACTGGATTGATTAATTTTAAGGAGTGTTCCTTTAGGCGTATTGATTGGTTAAACCTTTACTTGTTGCTCGCTCTTGAAGGCGGAAGTCTTTGTTTGTTTCACGTCGGTTATGGATAAAGAATACTCATTTCTGAAAATGTTTTCGGGGTCATGCAATAGCGGAAATCAGGTTTGATTGGTTAAGTTGCTTTTATAAAAAAGATTTGACCTTTGTGGAAGGTGAGTAAACATTTGAGCAGAGGTGTGCACCAAACGCGTGTTTACTCAGGGTATGCATGGATGTGGTCCCATTGTCCCCTTATTCCAAGTTTATTTTAACGTGTTTTTAATTTTGAAAGACTAATAAACATTTTGAATCTGATGTGCTCCGAACGCTCGACTATCAAGGGTTCTAAAGAGATGTGTATCTCTTGGTCCTTTGTCTTTCAATTTTATTACAAAAAAAAGGTTTTTGCAAAATGACTTGACGTTGGATCAAGTGTTGTAAGTTTGATTATGAAAAGAATTTGGATGTGGCGGGGTTTCTTTATATGGAACTTTAGTAAACATTTGGGCATAGGTGTGCGCCAAGCGCTTGTTTACCCAAGATATTAAAAAGGATGTGCTTCCAGTTGTCACTTATTGTCCTAATTTGATTAGATCATTTAAGACGAAAGACTTAGGTATTCAAGAGGTGTGCACCAATTGTCACTTTATTTTTCGATTTTTCTCTCCCCCTCATTATTAACTTTAAGATTATCATATTCCATTTTTCACCATAATAATGAGAATGATTATTGTGATGATAATCATATATTTGAAAGTTTTTCTAAAAACTTGGAAACCCACTTTCAAAGAACACATTTTCACATCTATTTTTTGCATATGAATTAATCTTTAAACTCTAGCAAGATTAACATCATTATTGCTCCTGAATTCTAGCTAATGTGAGAGCTATTGTACATGAGGTTCATTCATATTGATGTTTGTAAAGTTCTTGAGATGCAAGTCAAGATTCAGATTGTGTCGTGTTGTTGTAGCTTGGCAATCTAGTAAGAAAAAGAAGAAGTGTTTTCTCTAAGTTACTTCAGTAGATATGTGTGGAATCATATATAAAAAGTTGGAGTTTTTGTGTTGTTCTTCAGACATATCAACGTTCAAGGGTCCAGTAGGACAGAGTAGAGGTGTATGTAAAATGGAGGATTGCCATAATTACTGATTCTGGAAGATTTAAGTCAATATCATATGGATCTTGAAAGATCGACGAAATGCAACAAGAGAGGATTAAAATAAGAAGACTAGCTATTTTCAGAAGTATCTTGTATCAAGTGGTTGTATAATTTCTGTAAAATAATTGTCATATTATCATTATAGTGGAAGAAACAAATTTCCAATGGGAAACCATTGAAAAGTGGATTAAGCTCATGCAATAACGATAGAGATGAACCATTATATATCCCGTGTAACCTTCTTCTTCTTATTTCTCTCTCTCAGTTTATCTCTCTTTAATTTTCTTTATAATTTTACATGTTTAGGTTTGTATCACTTTCGTAGAATAACATGTTGTTAGGATTTATCTGCTTTTAGCGATTTTGTGATTAAAGTTTTAGGTATGTGATATATCTAGTCATTTGAACATTCTCTCTTGAGATTATTGATGTATGAATTCTTTTTGTTAGATTGATAATTCAATTAATCATATTCAATTTGAGCTTTGTGTGAAAATTGAATTATGATCATTATTGAATTCCTGTTTAAGCAAATTCACATTTCTCAGTTGTTTTGGTTTATGATAATCTGAGTTAACTATAATGTCTATTTAATCTTATGATTTATAAAATCGGCACAATGTTTTTCTTCCGTTTGTCATATGCTATCATGGTAACAACAATTAGCCTTAGAGCATGTAATTTGCACATCGGTTGGAAAAACTCTAATTTTATAAAAAGATTTAAAAACAATAATAATTTTAGGGAATTGGTTTATATATTCACCCCCTCTAAACCGTTTCAATCCCCATATCCTCTATCCACATTATGATTTGTCCCCACTCGCGTTGGGAGAGAAATACACACACACACATATATATATATATATATATATATATATATATATATATATATATATATATATATATATATATATATATATATATATATATATATATATATATAATATATATATATATATGAATCTTTTGGACATAGGGTTTAGGAAACTCTCATTGGTAGTAACTACTCCCTCATGACTAGGGGGACTGTTGACTACCTATTTTCCTAAGATCATGGTATGACCCCTTCTCGTATGGCTAACGAGATATAACAATACTATACACGTCATTCGCCATAAGGGCAGCCCCCCACGTTCTGTGAGGATGCCACCCTTAATGTTTCCCATGTTTGGGACTCTCACAAATATAACACTATATAGGCGTTGTTCTACATCCATCAGTGTGTGGATGTGAACGTGTTTGAGAAAATCGTTGATTCGACGATGATGAAGGTTTCGTGGAACACACTGGTACGGTGCTATGACGATGATGCATCAGTGAAGAAGGTGAAGCTTTAGTCTTTACATAAGTAGTATGAGAATTCAACATGAAGAACAATGAGAAGGTACCTGGCGACATCTCTAGAGTGAATTTGATCATAAATGAGATGAAGTCGTGTGGAGAAACTCACTCTAAAGAAAATATCTTGATAAGATACTTAGATTTATTAATCCTTATTTTGATTAAATTGTTGTAGAAATTAAACATTTTAAGGGCCTTAACACCATGATAATTGAAGAGCTGCAAAGTAGTCTAGAGACACAAGAGTTGCGTCTGACTAGGAGAAACTCTGAAATGGAGATAGAGCAGCAAGCTCTGAAAGTAGCTTCTGGTAAGAAATATCAGAAGTAGTCTTTGTCAGAATCTAGGAAGAGGTCTAATGGTGTTCAGAAGTCAGAAACCTCAACTTATGGAAGGCAAAAGAGTGCTCAGAAGGGGAAGGAGAAGTATGACAAGAGGAAAGTTCAGTGCTATTATTGTAAGAAGTTTGGTCACTTCGTGTTGGCTCATATTTTTGACCCCCATTAAGAATTACCAAAATTAGAAATCATATGCACAACTGTTTTCGACCAGGAAGTAGTATTCGACCAGCTAGAGGTGAGTCGACTTGGCTAGGTAAATAAAGATCAAGGATACAACTGAAACTCCAGAGGGTTTCTTCAGAGAAACGGTTGAAAACAGTTTTCGATCAAATATTCAAAATTTAAATAAGGGAGGGAACTTTGCCTTCGTAGGAAACCGTGAGAGCACACGTGGAACATAGTGGATGAATACGCGCATGCAAGGCGCCAGGTGTCTCGACATGATTGAAGAACCATCAAAGCAGTTATCTCGATCCAGTATAAATATGGGGTCTTAGTGTTAGAAAAGTGTGTGTGAAATTGTGTATAAAATTCTGTAAATTTACTAAGTATTCGTGTGAAGAAGAACCGTAAATCACAAAATGTACGTTGTCTACACCATTGTTAGTCATTTCAAAGCAATATAAATTTGTCTTTACTTTTTTTCCAGAAATATATTTCCTAACTTCTTCATTTCAAACCCCCTCCTTTTACTTTGTCATTTGCCGTTTTAAGATATCTTTGTTTTTTCCATACTTTAAACACTTACTTTACAGTTTTAAGATACTTACACTTTCGACATTTACTTTGTCATTTCTAAATCCTGTATGATTTCTTGCGTTTACCTCACCCTTTTCTATTAGTTTTCAAACTCTGAATTGATGCTTATTATTGAGTATTTGTTACTACCACATTCCATTTCAAAAATAATTAGCACATGTCCTATGATCAATCTAATAGATCCTGCAAGTAACCAAATTTAGAATTTTGGAAGATCAGCGGTTGTTTACCGATTTTCAAGGTAAAGAAATTGGCACACCCAGTGGGACAAGTGCTAACGTTACGTTTGTGTGTAGTTCTGGTTGTTAGTTTTTTTTTTGGGGGGGGGGGAGGGGCAGATTCGTCGTATGTTATTAAGAAGTGGTAAAATAGCCATAAAAGACGAACAATGAATAGGGAGAGAATCCCATAAGAGGATGGAGAATATGAATCCGCCAGAGACCCAAAACTCTCAAAATCCACCAACTAGTAACATAACGCCCCCTTCTCCCTCGATAGCGGCAAACACGGCCACATCGCGTGTGTCCGAATCAGTTCCATCTATGGTGAGTTCGGTGCCTACGCATTCGATCTCCCATACTGAACCAATTTTAACTTACATTGGGCCTAGGGGACCTCCTCATACTCCCTCACCAATTAGAGATATTCTAAATAGTGAAGGATAATAGCGATCCAAAACGCAGCGGAATTTAAAAATTTCTCCTTTAGTGATCCTTACGACTGGGCATGATCAGTGATAGAATTATTACCTCTTGTGGCGATTGAAACCTTTGATGCAGATCTACGGAGCGATCACAAAAGTTGAATGGTGACAACGCCTCTACTCAATCCACACGAACGAATTCCCTTAATCTCAGTGCTAGCTACTATGAATGAAGGCTTTGAGTGTGTGTGTGTGTGTGTATGTGTGTGTGTGTGTGTGTGAGAGAGAGAGAGAGAGAGAGAGAGAGAGAGAGAGAGAGAGAGAGAAACAAAATTACAACTGCACAAATGCTTCTGCACAAGGGTTCTATTTATAGAACCACTTGTGTGGACTGCAAGCTAAAAAACCCACTTAAGTGTATGTGGCCCATATCTTATGATATGCCAAAATCATTTAAGAGTGTGGTACCTTACCATATTTTGTATTCTACTTAAGTACACCGTACCTTACAATGTTCTATAATTCACTTAAGTGCACTGTACCTTACATTGTTCCTTAGTTACTCTATCTCTCATCAATCCATACTTTTGTGTGTGACCCTGTAGGTTTTGGAGACATTAGCAATTATATTAAATCACGTATTTAACATAATAAATAGTGAGCGATATCTAGCAACATATCATTGCTACCCAAGACACGAAAATGTCATGTGATCTGACAAATCCTTTTGTGATAATACTTATGTGTATAATTACCGTTTTCCCTTATGTCTATATTGAACACAAAGCATAGACCGTGTCATCCTTGTCCAGTTCAATATTGGGCCCGTAGATATTTATCCTATTATGCAGGATGGGCAAATTCCATCTAGGTCACGCATGTCCCTCAGCATGCTTCGTGGAGTACCCATCAACTGTCTTTATGGTCATCCGGTTACGGACAAAGTTTGATCAGCAATAAGGCACTCGACTCTACATCTAGGGTCCATAGTGGTTTTAGGTCGAAGGGTGGTATATACCATTATCACCATGAGAATAACTTATGCCACTTTGCATAACATTCAATATAGTATTCTCATAGCGGATCAATCTAGTATAAATATTACTCTTACTATTCATACCTATGTTTAAGACTTGATAACTCCTTATCCATGATCCATGAGATGTGATCATTAGTCTATATACATAATAGTCTTAATGCTTTAATGTTATCCCACTTCACAATAAAGCTCGACTACAGATACTTTAAGAACAGTGCCCTTATGTTTAATGGGATCTCATTATTAAGCCACACTTGATACATTAAACGGACTAGATATTCTAGGGACTTCATTAAACAAACATAATAAAGTAAAAATCTTTTATTATTAATAAATAATTCGATACAAGTACCAAAAGTATTGGCCTCTAGGACTTACACCAACAAATAGGTCGTTGGTACCCCCTAGTTTCTCAATACCATTTGGTAGTCGAGAGCAACCGTATTAAATGCCAACTTCAGTGATGGCCAATTTGCAGAATGCTGGTGGGTCTTTTGTTCTATCTCTTTCCATTTCCGATCATCAGAATGGACTTCCCTTTTGACTTCAGATTCTGCTTAGCAGTTCTTAACATGGCTAGCAGTTCAGGAAGAGATTTGTCCATATCATTTATATTGAAATTAAGGATAAATTGACTGAATCTATCTGACAACGATTGCAAGATCAAATCAGTCGCAAGTTGCTTTCCGAGGGGAAAACCCAACCTCTCAAGGTTCTCCACATACCTAATCATCTTGAGCACATGGGGACCTACAGGGGCTCCCTCAATTAACTTTCCTTGAAAAAGGGCTTTTGAAACTTCAAACCTTTCATGCCTTGCTTGCTCTTGATAGAGCATCTTCAGGTGTTCGATCATATCGAACGCTGCCATGTTCTCATGTTGCTTTCGTAACTCTGAGTCCATGGTATCTAGCATGAGGCAAGCAGTTTAATTGGCATCATCGACATGCTTCTTATAAGCATCTCTTTATGCCTTAGGCGCAGAACTAGGAGGTTCCTCTTCAGGAATAGGTTTCTCCAAGACATACAGCTTTCTATCATGTTTGAGGACAATCCTCAGATTTCGGTGCCAATCCAAAACATTTATCCCAGACAATTTTTCCTTATCAAGGATTGATCGCAAAATGTTGTTAGAGGTGTTTGTTGTCATGGTAATATACATTAAAGTAATGAAAAGATAAGTATCAATAACATATTTAATTAGACCTTTAATTAAATATGCTTCCACTATTTTACTCAAAACAAATTACCCTCACCATTTGATTCGGAAAATCCCGTTGGAAGATTTTCTAGTGGGTCGAGATCCACATTACACTTTGTTTTACGTCTGCGTAGGCGGATTACACAAAACTAGGTTATTTAGGTAGGAACTCCTTCCAATTGTATCTAATACAACTCTCGAATTTTTTTAGTTGGGTGAATAACTCCTTATTCCAATCCATCACATGGATCATTTCCAACTCTTTCTTCTAAACATATATAATCTTATTATAATTTGTTTATTTAAGTTTGACCCATTGTTTTAGCAATTGGATATTACAATTATCCCATCGCACCTTACTAATATAGAATATGGACCTCACGTAGGCGAAACCTACATTATTCGATACTAGTCTTGATGAGTTCTAAAACTTGGAAAGCATAAACTTAATATTTAATTTGAGGGAATTTGCAATTATTCTGATCTCACCGGCTTATTTATCATATAAATCTTCTCTCACATGTATCAACATACATACAAAAGGAAACAGTTATGGCCCCTAGCGCAATTGTTCTCCCAAGCCAATGAGAGAACCTAAGCTATCCTAATAACGATCTAAGCTTCTCCAAGCAAGACCTTCAAGGGTGTCCTCCTTTGATATTGTATTCTTCTCTTTCTTCATAATATTACATTACATAAAAGAAACTCGTTTTACATACGAGGGAGTGAGATGAGAAAACAAGTTACATTAAGAGATTAAAAGAGAGGCATGATACGCATGTCGTATTTTAAAATCTCAAAATAAAATAAAGGAAAACTAAGGCCATAACCGATCACCACAAGACAATAATAATAAACAAATTATTATTATTAATTTAAATTCTATTAATTAAATAAACCAAATTAAATTTCGACGACCGATCACACTACGCAGAGTTAGTCGGGGGTTCCGCTGCCCGGTCAGCGAACGGTGGTCAAGGGGGAAGCGCCCCCTTGTGGGGTTGTTAGGGGCAGCGCCCCGACGCAAACTTTTAATAAACAATTCATTTGAAATCGACGTCGTTTTTCGCATCAACGCTTGATACTTTAAAGTACAACTCTTATGCAGTCACAACCCTAATCGCATAACTCTTTGACAACATAACCCTTGTACCGTCATGAACCCTAATGCACCAATTTCAGACCGTCAAACACACCTCAATTGTTAATTCAGTATGATTGATCAACATGTCATTGCTTCACCATACTAATGTCGGATCAAGAAGCAAATGACCATTGATCGCTCAAAGGAAAACAACCATTAAGTGTTTGAATGAAAAAAACGTAAACAGTATATCATATATATCGTATTTTGCATCAGGATTATTTATATCGTATATATAACTTGATCGATCTCAATTGTGTAACCTATGGACGATCGATGTATCGCTGCTTCACCATACTAACGTCGGATTCCGAAGCATAGTCAACATCAATCATCCAAATCGTACACACATGATGCCAAATGTAATTACTCGTTTATTCTTTGATTCATTTTTTCTTTTAATCGTATTAATAAGAAAATACAGAAAATAAACAACTATCAGATGCATGGTTTCGTAAGTGGCTCTGATACCACTGAAGGATAATAGCGATCCAAAACGCAGCGGAATTTAAAAATTTCTCCTTTAGTGAACCTTACGAATGGCCATGATCAGTGATAGAATCATTACCTCTTGTGGCCATTGAAACCTTTGATGCAGATCTACGGAGCGATCACAAACATTGAACGGTGACAATGCCTCTACTCAGTCCACATGAACGGATTCCTTCAATCTCAGTGCTAGCTGCTACGAATGAAGGCTTTGAGTGAGAGAGAGAGAGAGATGAAATTAAAATTGCGCAAATGCTTATGCACAAGAGTTCTACTTATAGAACCACTTGTGTGGGCTGCAGGCTAAAAATCCCACTTAAGTGTATGTGGCCCATATCTTATGATATGCCAAAATCACTTAAGCGTGTGGTACCTTACCATATTTCATATTCTACTTAAGTACACCGTACCTTACGATGTTCTACAATTCACTTAAGTGCACAGTACCTTACGGTATTCCTTAGTTACTCTATCTCTCATCAATCTGTCCTTTTGTGTGTGCCCCTGTAGGTTTTCGCGACATTAGCATTTATATTAAATCACGTATTTAACATAATAAACAGTGAGCGGTATCTAGCAACACATCACTGCTATCCAAGACACGAAAGTGTCATGTGATTTTACAAATCCTTTTGTGATAATACTTATGTGTATAATTACCCTTTTTCCCTTATGTCTATATTGAACACAAAGCATAGATTCTATCATCCTTGTCCAGTTCAATATTGGGCCGTAGACATTTATCCTGTTACACAGGATGGGAAAATTTCATCTAGGTCACGCATGTCCCTGAACATGCTTCGTGGAGTACCCATCAATTGTCTTTATGGTCATCCAGTTACGGACAATGTTTGGTCAGCAATAAGGCACTCAACTCTACATCTAGGGTCCATAGTGGTTTCAGGTAGAAGGGTGGTATACACCATTATCACCATGAGAATAAGTTATGGAACTTTTCATAACATTCTATATAGTATCTCATAGCAGGTCAATCCAGTATAAATATTACTCTTAATATTCATACCTATGCTTAAGACTTGATAACTCCTTATCCATGATCTATGAGATGTGATCATCAGTCTATATACATAATAGTCTTAATGCTTTAATGTTATCCCACTTCATAATAAAGCTCGACTGCGGATACTTTAAGAACAGTGTCCTTATGTTTAATGGGATCTCATGATTAAGTCACACTTGATACATTAAACGGACTAGCTATTCTAGGGACTTTATTAAACAAACATAATAAAGTAAAAACCTTTTATTATTAATAAATAATTCAATACAAGTACCAAAAGTATTGGCCTCTAGGGCTTACACCAACAAATAGATCGTTGGTACCCCCTAGTTTCTCAATAACATTTGGTAGTCGAGAGCAACCGTATTGAATGCCAACTTCAATTATGGCCAATTTGCAGAACGTTGGTTCTACTTTTTCGGAACCGGTGGTCAACATAAATTCTCCGGTGCAAGGGTTCGGGATTAACATGGGTTGAACTAACCAATATTTAGATTTGAGACCTCCGGCACAACTACCTACTCTTATTAATAACTCTGCGGCAGCATGGAGGCAACAGATGGACGAATGCAATCATGAAATGGTTCAAATGTTGACTCAGACTTTGACCACTATGCTGAATCCTCTGATTCAGAATACGACTCAGTCGAATCAACAGATGACAGCACAGGTGGCTCGAATATCTGAGTTTCTTGGTATACCTCAACACTAACGTCCTCCTCCTAGCGATTGGATAAGAGAGAATAAAAAGGTCACATTTGAGGAAGACCTCACCATTAACCAGATCCCACAAAACCAAGGGGGAGTAGCAGTACCCCCTAGGATCGAACCACGAGTACCCAGGGAACCAAGGATGTTAATGGTGAATAGAAACCAAAATGCTGATGATATCATACGTCAAGTTCGACATGACAATGTGGCAGCATATAATAACCTATCAGCTATAGTCGAAAGAATCATGGTTCGAAACGGGGTAAATTTTGGCCTTAGAAGGCCAAATTATACGTCGCCTTTAACAGAGTATATCTTACAAGCAGAAGCACCCCCCTGGACCAAAATCCTCAAATTCACCAAGTTTGCTAGGGATACTACCGAGTCTACTATTGAGCATGTGGCGAGATATTTAATTGAGGCTGGAGATATGTCAAATAAAGAGAGCCTTAGGATGACATTTTTTCTAAGTTCTCTCACAAAGAATGCTTTCACATGGTTCACAACCTTGCCCCAAAATTCGATCCACACTTGGAACCAACTGGAAAGAATGTTCCATGAGCAGTTTTACATGAGGCAAACGAAGATAAGTTTGAAAGAGTTGGCTAGTGTCAGACGAAAGTTCATTGAGCCAATTGATGACTATATGAAAAAAAATTGAATACTCAAAGCCATGTGTTTTACGTAAATACCAGAGCATGAACTGGTCGAAATGGCCGCTGGGGGCTGATCCGCTGTCGCACGTGGATCAAAACGAGTAGTTTTTTTCAAAAATGTAGTTTAACGACAAATTGACTCAAATATCATTCTCAAGGATTCTTGTTTAATTAATCTATCGATAGAACAAAGGGGGGGGGGGGTTGGTTGGCTAACTTCCACATTCAAGATGAACGATTTTGGACTAGTTGACATGATTTTGAGGATTAAAGTAAAACGAAATAGTATGGATTATGAACTTAGTCAAACACATTATGTTGAGAAAGTACTTGATAAGTTTAAACACTTACATTTCAAGAAAATGAGTAATTCATTTGATCCTAGTGTCAAATTTTAAAATAATGATGGAATAATTATGGCTTAATTAGAATATGCAAGTGAAATTGATTGTCTAATAGTATTTGATGCAATGTACCTGAGTAGATTTACTAGCAATCCAAATTATAAGCATTGGAAGACCATCACAATGAATTTTGGTTATCTTTTGGAAAACAACAATTTTGGTCTCCACTACGGTATGTTTCCTGCCATATTAGAAGGATATATCGATGTGAGTTGCATATCGAGTGTTGAATATCATAAATATGCATTTGGGTGGATATTTACACTAGCTGGGGTGTGATTTCTTGGAAGAGTAAGAAATAAATGTGGATCACTCTCTCAACCATAGAATCAGAGCTCGAGGCTCTTGCTTCCTCTAGTGAAGAAGTTGAATGGTTGAGGGACCTTATGTTGGCTAAAGACAATGTTTAAAAGGTGTTGATACATTGCGGTAGTCAAACCACTTTACCTAGAGCATACAAAAAGTGTATAATAGAAAGTCTAGGTAAGTAGGACTTAGACGTTCTTTCATGACAAAATTGATTAAGGATGTAATCATTTCATTCACATATATGCAATCGAGTTATAATTTGCGTGATAAATTTACTAAAGCACTGATCAGAGATTTAGTAAAGACTACCTCGAGAGATATCGGATTGAAACTCCTTGAATAAGGGTTCCAACAATGGTAGAAACCCAATCTGAAGTTAACAAACTTTAACCTAAGATTCAATTGGTAACAACAAGTCGTTGATTTGGATGTTTGTTCAATATTCTACTACACTGTTGACTATTACATATTGAAGGTTAAGGCTTTCTTCAAAGTCATAAATAAGTTGTATATCGAGTATATGTGTTTGAATAAATAGATACAAAATGAACTTCACATATATGAATTTCGAGATGGTGTCATCTCAAAGTGAGAGTGAGAGTTTCTCTCATGAAAAATTCACAAAAACATGAAAAACACATGGTCATAAGTAGTGATAGGCGGGAGATGTAGGTAAATAACCATTAAAGAATGTGTGTAAGGTAACGCTATTATAATCTCAAGGGATAACAGTTCAAAGCTTATCTATATAGCATTCTGATTAAACTTTGCATTATCCGTACTAAGATTAAGTTCAAATCGAAAGATACTTAACTGTATTAACAATATTTGTTTCTCTTTTCTGGAATTGGTCTTATCATTATTAGAACAAGTAGGAGATTTTTGTAAATTATTAAGAATTAATAATCTTGTGTGTGTTCCAAAATGACAAGAAAATAGGCAAGTGAAGATTAATTTTGAATTCATAAATAAGCAACACTTGTAAAGTGTTGTAGTAGGTTTGAGTTCAGAAATAGACAACACTTCGTAATGTGTTGTAGAATGAAAGTATTCAACTCTTGAAGAATGGTGGAATAGGCAACACAATATAACTTTTGGTAAAAGTACGTAACTTTTGGCAAAAACTTGTTACTCTTGGTAAAAGGAAGTTGTTTCACCAAGGGTCGCAATCTTGTGAAACAACACCAATATGAACTATAAATACTTCATTCCGGATTCAAAAAAACACAACAAAAACGTATATCCTCTTCACTAAAATTTCAGATACTCTTCTCTACATTCGAGTTTTCATCGGTCTTATGCAAACTCGAGTATAAGTTGAATTATCATGGATATTCATGTATTCCAACTCTAAGACATTTTTTAGAGTGCTTGAAATACTTATAAGAAAAATAATTTCGTTCACGATTCTAACTTTGATCCATTCGATTTATAATTCAATTTTCTAACACGATGGAATTCAAAGATTTAACCCTTACAGTAAAGGCAAGCAAAGTGAACTGATATAAAAAAATATTATTCCTACATCAAAAATTATAACTCACATTGTACTTTCATACGGTTTTATTCTAATATTATATTGGATATTAAAATAAGTTTGACTTTTATTTTAAAAATCTATAAAGTAATGCAAACGGGTGATGGTGATGAATTGATAGTGTAAAACTTTTTACACTGACAGTGTATAGTAATTAATCTCTTTTTAGAAAGTGTAGCTATACGGTGTTAGAATTTTTGTATAAGAATAGCAATCCTCAATTATATATGAGTATGGTGTACACACAAAAAAACGCATTATATTTGTTTTGCATTTTCTTTTTACACCACTTGTTTAAATTTGTTTATTTTCACCCTTTAATGAGTCCTAAATATGTCAATTTTATTAACTATGATATATAATTGAATTAATTCATATACATAGATTATGTAAACATATTTATATTGTTAATTAATAGTAATCTTTTAATTTAAAATTATATTTGATTTTTATTTTAATTGTATTTAATATAGTTTTAAATTAATATTTTAAATAAAGTATGTAGATGATTGTTGTTCTATTATGGAACAAGAATTAGTGTTGATTGATGAGATATGGAATAGACGATGCTGATTTTTGATACGGAGCCGCGGGGTGGACCAGAGAGATTAAAACTCCAACGATCAAGTCAATTCAGAGTTCAAGATGAGTATAATAAAAATTTAAGATAAAAAAGTGTACCTTGAATTCACGTGTGCCGCTGGATAATCTTCATTGGACTTGTGCATGACTAGACCCTTGTCTTGGGCCTTTGGTCGGCCTAGAACAGTTGCCTCCAAGGCTTGTTGGGCGTATGCTAGGAATCCATGAAACTCAATATTTTATAGCCTGAAGACCCGTTAATCATACAATCTATGTTGGGTAAGGGATATGGATCCTTGGGGCATACAACGTTAATGTCAGTAAAGTTGGCACACATACATCATCTGTTCGATTACTTCTTTACAAGCATTATGTTAGCCAACAGAGATGGGTTTGTCAAGTTATAAAACACGTGTTTGTCAAGTTCTGCACTTCTTCATCAATGGCTTCTCTTTTTTCCTCGCCTACCATTGTGTTTCCTCTAAGATACTAGTTTTTCGGTGGGATTAATGGTGATCCGGTGGCATACCAGTCTCGTATCTATGCCTGACATATTAGAGGGTGCCCAGGAAAATAAATTGGTGTTCAACTTGAGTAGGGCGACCTAATCTTTCTCTTCAGATTCAGGGAAAGAGGTGTCAAACTTGATGACTTGGTGGTCCAAAGGCCTAATTTGGACTTCTTTCATGTCCAAAGGCCCAATCTGGACTTTTTATTTTCAGTTTGTTGTCTAGGGTCCAAGCTTTCTACAATTGTGTCTCGTGTTTCTAGATGAGGGAAGTGCTTGAGGAGACATGTTCCCTTTCCATTTCCAAGTTATTCAGATAGCATTCTTAGGCGACCTCTTGATCCCCCCGAACTAATCCAACTCACTCCTCATGTAACTGGTAATTTAGGCTCAAATGACAGATGGACATAACCACCCTAGTAAGTTGAGGGCAAGACTTCCCAGGATGGCGTTGTAGGAGACAAAATGTCCATCACAACATACTTCACTTTAACTTTTTTTGCACAAACCTCTGAGCCAAACGTTTTTTTGAGTGCTATGTGGTCGTTTACTTGTACATGTTCGCTAGACAGGCCAACTAGAGAACCTTGGAAAGCTATGATGTAGTCTAAGATCATGTTGGATCCTTTGGAAGGTTCTCTAGAATAGGATGTCTGCTGAGCTCCTAGGGCTAATTAACACTCATTTTACATACCAATCATCATATTGTACAATGATGACCATGGGATCATTGTTGTGGGAGAGAACACCAATTACGTCTTTATTTGAGAAGGTGATTCTAGATTGTCACTCTCACCACATTGTTTTAATAATGTTAACAAGTATGATGTTTGTCGTAAAAACGTGCCTGACATACTTTCTTTGCAAGGAACTAGATTCCCTTCCACCGGAAAAACCCTATGGGATGGTGTTGACGAGGATGTCGAAGCTTTGATTAAACATCCTCGTGGGAAGATGGAGAGAACAAACAGTGGGTAACGTGAGTGTGGCCCAAGTTATTTTTACCAAGCCCCATGGTAGGCGCCAATTGTACTAGCTAAAAATACAATTATGTGACAACCCATAATGATTAAGTTTTATCTGGGGTTTTTAGGATTTGTTGTTAGGTTTATATATGAAGCCTAGTTGCACGTATCAAAGAAGTTGTGCATCAAAAAGGTTCGACATGATTTGTGCAAGTTTGACGTCCGATGTCAGAATGAATATTATTATACATGTCCGAGTCCAACTCATATTGTTGTGACATATGGGCTTTTTAAGTCATCCACCTTTGTTTCAGACCCAAAAAAACCTTTTAATATTTTTTGCACTTTTCTGTTTTATTTGTGTTTTGGATTAAAAGTCCATCAAGGTTTCTTTTTATGTATTTAAACACTTTTTGGTGTGTCTCTCAAGGTAAATTTTCATCATAATAAAATTCAATAGTTTTCTTTTTCTGGTTGATTCCATAGTTTTGTCTGACAGGTTTGTCGCTTGCAAATTTGTGTTTCGTTCTAGGTTTAGTGCTTACTAATCCTTCATATTTTTGATTGTGTCAGGTCAAATCAGATCATGCTTTCTTCTGTTTCTTTTTGTAGCTGGATAGACCATGGGAGGTAAATCGGTGACCATATCATACCTTGAGGGAATTACCACGACTTTTACCACGACCATATCTGTTTTAACTGAATAGTTTGAGAGTTTAACAAATTAGGTGAACAATGCCACCAATAACGAAAACCACCTAAGATACATGAGAGAAGAACATATTAGGGTTCAGTGTGAGGAAACAATTGTGCTGTTATTGCCAAAATTTTGAGTTTTGAAGAAGAAAAAACCAACGTCGAAGAGATAGTTGATCAGGGGAATCAACAATATAACCATGATTATCGAGTGAAGGTTGATATTCCATTGTTGTACAGAACTATGGGAGCGGAGGGGTTTTTGGATTAGAAAATCTAAGTTGATAGATTCTTCAATATTATGGGAATCCCTGAGAATATGCAAGTTAAGATGGTGGAGATCAGGCTGAAAAGTATTATTGTTATCTGGTGAGATAAACTTGTTGTTCATATGCAGAGGCAAAGGAAGGGCCGGTAAAACTTGGCAAAGAATAAAACAATTGATGTTGGAGAGATTTTTACTATAGGATTATGGATAAATTCTATATAAAATGTATATTAAGTGTGTTCAAGGCAAGAGAAATGTGACATAATACATAGTTAAGTTCTTGCGTATTTCTGAGCGCAATGAACTGAGAGAACTAAAAAGCTAGAAAGTGGCTCGATTCTTCCTCTTTACTTATTAAACATACATGATTTAATGGTAACTTTTTAAAATTAACAATATAAGTATTTCCACTTCTTTTATTAATGAAAATAGATTATCTATTCTAATATTTTACGAGCAAGCGTATAGAAAATTGACCATTACTCTATTACCTTTGTCTCATAATTGACTAATGCTAAGTAATTATACTTTAAACCTTAAATTAATTTAATATTCTCAATCGTAAGATTGAGATACTTACCATCTATACAAAAATCCATGATTCTACCTTTGTTATTATTACCATAAGAAACGAAATCTTCTTTCTTAAAAATAAAAGAAGAGAAGATATATATATATATATATAGTTACATGCATGTGTGGTTATATATTCAAGAAATATTTAAATTTATATACGAGGAGGCAACAAAGGGATACGAGTGTGGGTATTATGGCATGAAACACATGTTAAACATTGTCTCTGTCGGCATTGTTGATTCTTGGGAACAGATATATATTATATATGTCATGAAATGTTTACAATAACATATTAATATTTAAGTTTGCTATTATTTAAAATCATGTGTTATTCAATTTTCTGTACTTTTTTATGTAGACGTTTATCGACACTACACCATTCCCCACTGATGACTTTAAAGACCTTCGTAAACGTTGGGCATTTTGCTTCAATTATTAAGCCAAAGAGTGATCAAACATGATTTTGTAATATATGTTTGATATATTTTTGAGATATGGAATAATATAAGGTTTATATATTAAATAATATTTAAAAAGTATTAAAAATTAAATAAATTATTTCACCACGGTTGATTCAGAGGACCGTGGTGATATCTAACGCGCCAAATATAATATAACATACGAATGATGGGAATCGAATGGATGACCTATATCTATTTAACAACAGTTACTTAGAATAACATTGGTGATAGGTAACGCGCTACCTAGTATATCACAATGGTCACACGCCTGTGGTGATAAATGGCAAACTTATAACTACACCCTACTTCACCACGGTTGATCACGCGTGATGAAATACCTTTTACAACTGTGGTTACAGAGGTTTTCCATAGTAGTGGTAAGTGAGGGTGGATATTTTTGTCGGATAAGGAGGTTGTGTGGTTTAAGCTCATTTAGTTTAGGTATGGTGGTGGTATGGAGGTTTTTTTTGGGAATGATTCCAATCGGGTTTTGTTGAAATCCTCTCTTTGATGGAGGGATGTGCGTGCAGTTTGTGGGTTCAAAGTTCATGGTCATTCGTGGTTTTCCAATAGCATCTCTTACAAATTGGGGAATGATGAGTCTTTTAACTTTTGGGATCATTGTTGGTTGGATTCAACTACTTTGAGGGAGTTTTTTCCACTTGTGTATGATGTTTTCACTATCACTTTTTTTAATATGGTGAATATGGGCTCTTGGGTGGATAATTGTTGGAGTTGGGACTTAGGGGTCGATGAGAATGCTCTTGTGGGAGAGGTTGGCGTTGAATGGTCGGATTTAGTTTTATTTTTAAGGGATGTTAGACTGTATTCTGATGTCATTTATAAAGTTGTATGGTGGAGGAATGTAGAGGGTTTTTCGGTGAATAATATAGGCAGTTATATGCTTTGAAGTACACGAATTTGATGTTGGATGAGGAGAGGTTAATTGAATTGAATCGGATGTGGAAAGTTAATGTGCCTAGCAAGGTGAAGTTGTTTGGTTGGAGACTTTTATTGAATGTTTTACCTACTAGAAGTGAGCTGTGTAATAGAGGTATGAAGCATGTTTTGAGTGGTTCCTTGTGTCATTTATGTGATTTGGAGGAAGAATCGGTGGTCAGCTTTTTTTTTTGTGCCTCAAAGTCGGGCTGCTATGGAATGATGTTTTAGGTTGGTTCGGCAACGAATGAGGAGGTGGGGACTGGTTCAGTGATCTGTTTTTTGGAGCTTCTTTTGGTAAAGCTAACTGATGTTGTCAAACCATCTTTTTTTGCTTTCTTTTGGTTGCTAGTGTGTGGTTAAGTAGGAATGAGGTTGTGTTTAATAATTTTGTTTGGAATAATACTGAAATCTGACTTTTCATCAAATTGTTAGGTTGGAATTGAATTTCTATTTTGTTTAAAGGCCGTGATGAATTTGTTAGAGGGGTGTGCTACTTCAATTCCGGAGAGTAAGTTGGATTGTAATTTTTTGTTTGATTGAGATTCTTGTTTTCTTTTATTGTTTGGTTCTTTTTTGTATTGGGCTTAACACCGCTTGTGTTTTATACGAGTAGAAATATTAATTTCATAAAAATAAATAAATATCAACACTTTTAAGAAAATAAATATGAAAATAAAAACTTAATTAGGATTGTAATTAGGCATTTAGTGGATGCTCTAGTTAACATTGTAAAATGGTTCAACCTTTTCAACAATTTTTTATTATAATGAAAGTACAAGTTTTTCAAATTCTATGTTTCAGATATGTGGGTTTTAATTCCTCCTCCATATGTATATCATATCATAGTCTACATACATGGCACCTGCACATAAACAAACCCAACTAAAATCGTATGAGACACACATTAATATCAATATCATATACATGCAATATGCATATATCTACCATTTTTTTATGTCTATATGATGATCAGTTATTATTCATCATGCATAACAGTCTGCACCTAGCCACCAACAAGAGCTGATAATACGTACTACCACATTGTCAGTCTATTCTCAATAGGAATATTTCTGATCCTCTCTCTCTCCTTAGAGTTCCTTTCCAACACCTCCCTTTTTTTTCTATTTTTTCATTTATTTTTCTCCAAGTGACACCATATAACATTTTATTTTTTTCAATTTCCAATATTCCACTCTCTTCTTTTTCTGTTGTACTTTTTTTTTTGGCATGAAACTCATTCATTTGATACCTTTAGTCTCACTCTCTTTGACTCACACACACCACATTTCATTAACTAACCAAAACGATTATATGTCCCCTAAACATTCTCACATTCTCTATATAAACTAAAATAATCTCTCACACTTTTCATTCCTTTCAACTCAATAACTCCATTTTTCTTCATTATCCTTCATATGTCTTTCACCCTCTCTCTCCCTCCAATCATGCCAACAAAAATAGAGGCAACACCACAGTCACAACCACCACCACTTCCCTTCAAGCTCAACATGACACCCTGTGAAGCTGTCCACCACTTGGCTTCTTCCAATGCGGTGGTGATCTTCAGCTTGAGCGACTGCTGCATGTCGACGGTGGCCAAACGCTTCCTCATCAGCCTTGGTGTGGGACCTACTATTGTGGAGCTTGACAAGGAGTCTGATGGGAATGCTATCAGGTCTTTCTTGAATCAAATTGCTGGGGCTGAGCAGCCTGTTCCGTCTGTCTTCGTCGGCGGTAAGTTTGTTGGTGGTGTGCAGACTCTCATGGCTAAACACATCAATGGAACTCTTGTCCCTCTTCTTAAGGAAGTTGGTGCTCTCTGGCTCTAAAATAGGTTAATATGATTTTCTCAAAATTCACCTAGTTATGATTGAAAGTTATATATATTTTTATATAATGGAATATTAAAGTTAACTAGTTTAGGTTTGTAGCAAAAGCCTTGTTTAAGTGCTTCTAGAGTCTTATATATTTGCATTTATGGATTTCTTCTATTTATGAAATTGATAGATAAATGTAAGTAGTTATATGTACTAACTAATGTTATGCTACAAAAGTCATGTTCAAGTACTTTTGGAGATATTATTTGTATCTCTTTTTTTTATATATTGCAAAACAAGCAATTAAAATTAAGTGGCACAAACTATCTATATATAGATTAGTGTATGTAATTTCACAAAGATTTCGTAGCCTTAATTCTATCAAATTCTTACGGCAAAGTTTTGAATTATATACACAAATATTAACATAAATTTTAGGCCGGCTTTTACATACACAAATATTAACATAAATTTTAACAGTTTAAAATTTAAAATTGTATTACCAACCGGCTCGCCCCAGATTCAATTTTTTGCGAGACGGATTAAGATTTTAGACTCACACCTTTAAATATATCCGTATGCTCGATTTTTATGCGAGATTTTGCAGGCGGATCTAAACGGAACGAACATGCTCATTTGTCACCTAACAGTACCTTAATTAATAAGGTTCAAGTTGAATATCATTATGGAAGTACAAATTTTTTTTTTACAAATTAAAATGTCATGAAAAATCAATAGAGTGAGAAAAATAGAGATTTCCTAAATCACCATGGTTTTTAGTTTTGACTGAAAATGAAGCAAAAAGGAAGAAAAATAAAGAATGAACCATAACACTAAGCATGCAGATTGTGCTAAGAAACAAACAAAAACCAAGACATGTCATATTGTCATATGTCTGTTGGTCCGTACCACAATCAATAAAATATGATGCTTTTTTTGTGTGTGGAAATTGTGATCACATAAAGGACATGTGATGTGTGATAGTCTTCATAACTAATCAATTCCATGCAGATTGCAAAGAGAATCATTTTTGTTTACAACTTGGTGGTGTTTCTTTTTTAACTTCTTTTAATTTCATATTGCAATATAAAATAATTCATAATCACATGTAATAGGAACAATTATACTCACTTCAGAGAGAGATAAACTAAGTTAACTCACCTAAGAAAACATGAAATAAAGATAAATATTTGAGATTGAAAGTTCTTTTTACAATATTACGACGACATTCAGTGTCGTAATAGATGTATAGACCGAAATCGAGAAAATCTTTAAGCTACTGGCATTTTAAAACCTTGGTCTTAATTGCATCCTGTAATCCTTTGCATGCCGTTTTCTACTAAATCATGCAGAATTTGATATAATTCCATTCTGAATTATCAATACATAAAAAAGCAGTCTACTGCGTTTGCTGCTTAAGGCAAAGGCATGCAGCTTAAAAAGGAGACAAGCTCTGCACAAAAAATGTCACACTGTTTTCTGTTATGATAGTATGAATATAATAATAAGAGTCGCATTTCATTTCCTCTGTCTATTTTCCTTTTACCCGTTACGAGTTTGTCACTGATTATGGAAATGGATGCGTTTTGTTTTTCATGTTTCTTTGTTTTGGGAAATACGATCGAGAGTGAAATCATGAGCAAGATATGAAATTTGACCGGTGATTCTTATTACCACTCATGGAAATTGAAAAGACATGCCGAAGGATACATGTGATGTGTGCGTAACCTTTTTAAGGAAAATCAAATCTCTCTCTTTAGTCTCTAATTTATGTTTGACTGTTTTCCACGCGCTCTTTGACTGCCTTTATGTATACGGTAGATTTTTTTAATTAATTTTTCATTAGTTTTTATTTTTATTTTTATGATAAACACTAGTAATACATAAACGCGGTTAATTAATCATTGATATATTTATTTTTAAAAAACTTAATATTGTTAGAAATGTAAATAGAGATTTATACTGGTAACATTGATACTTGAACATTAAATACTAATATTGTATTTGAGTACGACTAAGATTTAGATTAGTCGTGTTCTATATCATAATTGACAAGTTAACCTACTAAAAAAATTCTATTTTATCTGAGATATCCAAATTCATAATGTGATATATAAAATACTAATAAAATTAAGAGTTTGTATGAATTGACTTATTTAAGTTTATACAATACAAAAGGTATGTAAGATTATTTGAAAAATATGAAAACAATTTATGTTACTGTTCAAAAGTTATTTTCACCTTATTTTCATATGTTTAGTTAAATTATATTTTGGTATTTAATTTGACAACATAAAATTTGATGGATTGTTTCGTGGTATGTGACATTTTTTTAATTAAATAGGTTTGTACGAAAACCTAAGTTTACTCTATTTCAAAAGTAATAAATATATGAAAACATAACAAAAAAAACATACAGTATTACATATAGATATAGCAAGGTTGTAAGACAATATTGGTCGACTTGTCTTATTCTCACTCTTATGTGATACCGTATATTTTTATTTTTATATCCATAAAATAAAGAAACTGATTGATATACTTTTATTCCATGTAATTTGCTCATATATGAATATACAAAGAATCTATGCATTAAAAGTCTAGTATATAGTTTGTCTAAAATAAAATACCTATTTAAATACAATAAACATATTTACAGTTGATATGATTGAATACAACTAAATAGATTTAAATAAAATGGTATATGCATTAATTATATAATATAATTCTAACATCGGATGGGATTGTAATATCAAGAACATCCAATTTTTATTTTTTTTAGTATTTGTTTATAAACATCACCTCCAAGTGGTTTAGTAAAGATGTCTGCTAGTTGATCAAAAGATTTGAGATATGAAGGAGTGATAAGACATTATTTAATCTTCTCGCGAACAAAATGACATTCAACTTCAATGTATTTGGTGTGTTCATGAAAAAATGGATTTTCAATAATGTGAATGGTAAACAGCTTGACTATCACACTAAACTGTGATCGGTTGAGGATGGTCAATACAGAGATCAGAGAAGATATGTTAACCAGGACAACTCAAAAGATGAAATTGCAAGGGAGCAATATTTTGTTTCAACATAAGAACGTGAGATGGTTGGTTGCTTTTTGATTTTACATGAAATGGGATTAGAACCCAACATGGTAAAATAGTTGATAATGGATCGACAAGTTATATGACAACCATCCCAATCAAAGTCTACATAAATAACTAAATTAATGGAGCTTCATGCCGAAAGAAATAAGTATTTGCCAACACTCTTTTAAGATATCGAAGAATCGTCACATCAAGATGAGATGAATATGGAGATTGGATGAACGGATTAAAAGTGTTAACAACATATTGAATATTAGGTTGTGTCATTGTTAGATATAAGATATGATCAATAAGGCCATGAGAGATTGTTGGATTAGGAAGAGGGCTTCCATCGTTTGGCTGTAGACAAATGTGTTGCTCCATAGGAAAATCTAATGGTCGGCAACCCGTCATACCAGAGTCAGATAGAATGTCAAGCTTATATTTTCTTTGACATAAGAATATTCCATTTTTAGAACGAGATACTTCAATATCTAAAAAATAGAAAAGATTACTAAGGTCTTTGATGGAGAAAGACTGAGCAGGGAATTGTTTTATATCTGACATGTCATATTCATTATTGTCGTTAATAATGATGTCATCAATATAAAGAAGGTCAAATATGGTCGTTTGATTACAATTGTAAGTGAACATACTATAATCAGAAATTGATTGACAAAAATATTTTGAATAAAAGTGGTGGACAATTTTGAGAACTATTAACGAGAAGCCTGTTTAAGACCATAAATTAATTTGCTTAATTTGCATACATATGGTTTCCTTTTACGAGAGAATCCATGTGGTAATTTGATAAAATTATTCATTGAGATATCCTTGAAGAAACACATTGTTAGCATCAAGTTTATGTAATGACCAATTTTTAATGGCAGTTATGGAGAGAAGAAAGTGAATTATGACTAGTTTGGCGACAGGTGCAAAAGTATCATGATAGTCGATGCCTTGAACTTGAGTGTAGCCTTTGACAATTAAATGAGCCTTATATATCCCAATGGAACCATTAGAGTGATATTTGATTTTGTAAATCCACTTACAATCAATTGTTGATTTACCTCCAGGGAGTGGATATAAAACCCAAGTGTTGTTTGATTCAAGGGCTTGAATTTCTTTAGCCATAGCTTCACGCCATTCAGCTGATTGCATGGCTTGAGAATAAGATTTTGATTCTTTATTTTCAATGATATTACTGAGATAAACTTGATGAGAATTACTTATATTTGATAATGATAAATAATTTTTCAAAGGTAAATTAATGTTTGATGTAACATCATTAATTTTACATATGTAATTCTTGAGATGAATTGAAAGATTACGAACACGTTGAGAATGAAGATGGTTGGAAGGGTTCGTTTCTCTAGGAGAATTATTTGGGAGAGTATCTGCATAAAATGGTGGAAATTGGATGAGGTATCATCATGAGAAGTGGGAATAGTCACAATTGTGTCATTTGGATTATCATTGTGACTATTTTTTGGAGGATTATTAGATTTAGTTGGTAAAATGGAAGATGTGTCATTAAACTCATAAACAAGAATTTGAATTTTAATGCTTATTGCATTATTAAATGGAGAGGGTTGAAGATTTTGATAAAGAAATACAATTTTATGAAACTAAACATCGCAAAAGGCATATATTTGACGAGTATTCATGTCATATATGTCGTATCATTTTTTATTAAAAGGATAGCCAAAAAAAAGTACCAGGTTTAGACTGCTTCAAATTTATGTTGAATATTCATATTTTTAGAAAAACATAAACATCCAAACATGCGAAGTGATGAGTATGTAGGGGGAGAAGCAAGTAAAATTTGATGAAGAGATTTATATTTTAGGATGAGAATTGGAAGTTTGTTTATAAGATATGTTGCAATAAGTACACATTTCCCTCAAAAAGAAATAGGTAAGTGTTGAAGTAAGCCCTAATAGCCCATCAATATTAGATATTGATCCACTGTCGCACACAAGTCAAAAATGAGTTATTAAAAGTATAGTATAAGGAAGCGACACTCGATTTATTCAAATTAACTTTTAACTTCAACATGAAACTTGTAGGTTATCCTCTCATCTTTCCAACATATATTAGAATGTGTCAATCTGATTCTCGTATCCGAAGTTATGACTTGTACAACGAGATGGTGTAAATAGTTGTTTATTAAGAAAATACAATACAAAATTATAATAAAGGTAAAAATAACCTAAGCTAAGGAAACACACTAAAATATTAGAAATAACAAAAGAAACTAGAATTGTTGCAACATAATAGTGAGAGAATATGCATGAAAATGCACTAATCAAAATCCATCCACTTGAACTTTTGCACTCCAAGCAAAATTCTAAAGTTAAAATTCAAAACAGAAAAATAGGAACAAAACAGAAAATGCAAATTCAAAGACATTCAAAATCACAAGGGTGCAAGTGAAATCCTCATTCTAAGCTTCAAGAAATATGGTGTTAGTGAGTAAAATTCAATGACATTCAAAAGAAGTAAGAAGACAGTTTACTAAAGAAATTGCAACCTCTCATCATCTTCACTTTCACCCTCACCTAAATCTCAACTCCACAACCATTAAAGTTTAACCGCGAAGCTTCAAGCGCGTTGAGCTAAGCCTCTCAATCTCTCTGGGTTTTTATACGTAGGTAACAACAATAATCACAAGCATAACAATTACACAGCATTATCAAAGCCTACAGGCTAAAAGGTGGAGAAGGAGAGAAGAAGATTCAACAACACACAATTTGAGTAAAAGAATTAGGGTGAGGAATTACTTTGAGAAGTAGAAATGTTGTCGATCCTTTTTCTCGACACCATTTTGTGAAGAACCGCCGGAGTAGCTACGGCAGGTAAGCCTTTCCACTTTTCTTCTTCGAGTTGTAGTTACCATAATGTATCACATATTCCCTGGAGTCAAACCCCTAAGTTTGGACTCCGATTAGTTCGTTCAACACCGTTTAATTGTCTTTTCATTTTTTTAGGGTTCTTATTTTTTTCTTAGTTCAGTTTTAAGGTTTCTTTGAGTTTTGGGAGGAATTGATGTGAGAGATGAGGAGAGGAGGTTGAGAGGTTTCTTTTGGTGGTATTTTCGAGCCATTGTGATCATCTACCGCCTTTGGCGTGACGAAGCGATTTCTGGTGGTGAAAGGTTGTTTGGAAATGAGAGAAGGGGTTGAAGACGTAAACATAAGTGAATGGTGGTTGCTGAGTTCAATCCCTTCAGCCTTTGCATCATTTCGTGTGGGCCTTAAGGACATCAGGCTTAAAGTCCATTACTCCTCACACCCCATTTTATTTGAACCACAACAATGACAGTGTTTGGGCTTTCTGAACAAAGCCTAACGCTCTTCTCTTGAATACCACCCTTGTTCTGCCTTCACACCCTCATCTGAAGCCATATTATGATAATGGGCTTCCTGAAGCCCACTGGATAGCTCCCTACACACCTATAATCAACATACACCATTGGTTCTATCTTGTTTTTTTATATTTTCTTTTCCTTTATTTTTATTTAATTGTTTTTAAATCCTTTTTTGGTTCTACTTTGTGATGTTTTTTGGTGCATTTTTTTACATGATTAATTAGGAAATAAATAAATGGTATGATTTAGTTGTTTCTTAATTCATATTTTTGTGGAAAAATGATCATTAAGTGGATTGTTAGAGTTAATCACTATTTTTTTAGATAGTTTTTTTTCAAGCATTAACCATGTTCCCTTATATTCTAGACTATCTTAGAAATTGAGGCATGATAACACTTTGCTTTTCCTTAGAATTTAGGCTTAGAAATCCTTATGCCTGATTTACAACTGGAATTTTACCATGATTGATTAAGTTGATCAAAGTCTTCTTTGATCAACTAAATCCTTTGATATGTACCTACTCCCTATGTCTATTCAAGTGATCAAAAGTCTCTTGATCACTTGATGAGACTAGTCCCCTGTACTCGAGTTGCATTGGATCTTTCAAGACAAAACAACTCAAGACTTCACATTCAAGTCAATACAAGTCAGACAGAACATTACAGATAGACTAGACAATGGACTATTGTTCAAGCACAACAAAGATTCCTCTTCAACACTTGTCAGCTATGATTCGAATTGTGTTCCACGAGCCTTAAGTAGTGGAGAAGGGATTAGAGGGAGCATTCATATCCTCATTCTGAATATCTTTGGATACGGGACGAATGACCCGGTTATTAAAAGTATTCACATTTACTCATAGACTTTAGTGCAATTCAAATCAAGTAAATTGATAAGTCTTCTTCCCCCACAAGTAACACTTCACCATCAAGAGCTTGAAGGAAAGAGAACCTCAAGGCTGAAGACTCTTCATCATCAAGAGCAACAAAAAGATTCTTCATCAGCAACTTATCAATTACGATGAGAAGTGCACGCCATGAGCCTTAAGTAGTGAAGAAGGAATGAGAGGGAGAATTCATATCCTCATTTTGAATATCTTTGTATACGGAACAAATGACCCAGTGTTTTAGAGTATTCACCTCCACTCATAGACGTTAGTGCAATTCAAGTCAAACAATTGCCAAGTCTTATTCCCCACAGACATCACTTCTATAATATTTTCTTTGGACCAAATAATACACTCTTTGGACTTTCATATCTTCTTTGGGTTAGTTACCTCATGGTCAAAAACTCGTTTCTGAACCAAGAACCTATTCCTCATGCATGTTTGTCTTATCAGACCTTGTGCTTAGACAAATCATTTTCTTCCTTGTTTGCCTTGTAAGACCTCGTGCTTAGGTAAACCTTTTTCTCATGCATGTTTGTCTTATAAGACCTTGTGCTTAGACAAACTCATCCTCATGCATGTTTGTCTAATCAGAACTTGTGCTTAGACAAACCCATATGCATGCATGTTTGCCTTGCAGACCTCGTGCTTAGGAAAACCCATCTTCATGCATGTTTGTCTTGTCAGACCTTGTGCTTAGACAAACCCTTTTCTTCCTTGTTTGCCTTGTCAGACCTCATGCTTAGGCAAACCCTCTTCTTCATGCATGTTTTTCTTGTTAGACCTTGTGCTTAGGCAAACCCTTTTCTTCCTTGTTTTCCTTGTCAGACTTCGTGCTTAGGCAAACCCTATTTTCCATTAATGTTTGTCTTGTCATGCCTTGGGCTTAGACAAACCCTGTTTTTTCTCGTTTTCCTTGTCAGAACTCGTGCTTATGCAAACACCCCTTTGTAGGTATTGATCCTCGGATCTATGCAAAATCTTATATTTATGCATTAGCCGTACCTTTTGGTTCATAAATACTTACCCTATGGATACAAACAATACAATCCTTGGTTTAAACAACACTTTCACTTTACTTTTCACTTCATAACTCTTTGCAATGTAATTTTTGTTTCTTTTAATGCAATTCAATTAACTATTTCCTTTTCTTTTATCATACAGGCATTTTCAAAACAATTTTCTTTTCTTTTCATAAATAACTTTTATAATTTGTTCCTTAGCAATCATACTAAAAGCTTGGAGTATCTGAACTAGGATCAATTTAGATAATGTCTACACACTTCTAGGATACTATTATAATTGTTCCATAAAAACAACCAACACATCCATATTTTCTACCACAAACTACAGAGCTCTAAGTTTCTCATTGCACTATGAGAATACGTAGGCACGAGGGTCCAAATCCTCAGCGAGCACACTAATTAATAATTGTTTTTCCCTTTTTCCCATTTGAAAGTAACCTTTAGATAGTAACACCCATTCGAGCAAAGAATAATCAAAATGGTTCTCGTTGAGTACAACAGATGCAAGGGTGGTGATACATTCCCCTTGCATAACTGACTTCCTTACCCATTTCTCTTCCCCCTGGGTTTTATCGATATTTTCCCTTTTCTTCGGGAATAAATAAAGTTCGATGGAGACTCTATTGTATCTTCAAGCATACGATGCACTCAGGTATTTTTTGCGGCGTGACAGCTGGTGCCTCTGTTGGGGAGTCCATAAGCAAGTCAAGCCTAGTTTTACTTGTTTCCTTGTTTGTTTGGGTGTTTATAATTACGCTTTGCTTGCCTTATCTTTATGGTATTTATGTCATTCTTTATTTGCTTTAAATATTCATTTACATGTGTCGCACCCGAGGTTTTAAACAATCGGATAAGGGAAATTGGGACCGTGTCCGTTTGTAAAGAGACAAAACAAAAGAGTCGCCACCGAATTTTAATGGGTTTCCTCTTAAAGAGATGAGAGGGAAAATAGTCGATAAAACCCTCAAGAGAAAAAGAATTTATACAGGAATTCCAAAAGGTACGGATAAAGAATCGGTCTCGCAACCGAGATTGGGTTCGGAAGTCGATTACGCAAGGGGAAGGTATCAGTACCCCTTGCGTCCATGGTACTCCATGGGAACCATTTAAGTTGTCTGCATGCATGGGTACTTATCTGTTAATTTCTGATTTATTTTCTAAAAGAGTGTGAAAGAATGAGATTTGGGTTTTTTATTATTGTGCTCGCCAAGGATTAGGGCCCTTGTGCCTACGTATCATTCATCGGGTGATAAAGAATCAGAGCTTTGTAGTTCAGAGTAGAAAATGTTTGTGGGTTGATTGATTTTAACTTTAAGAAAAGGGTTTTCTGAGAGATTCCCTAAGGCACAAAAATAAGGTTTTAATGGGTTGTGTTGATTTTACCTTGAATAAGGGTTTTTAAAAAAAAATGATATTTGTGATTAGATTTCACTAAAGTCTATGGGTGGAGGTGAATATTCTAGACAACAAGCCAAGTGTATTGTGTCTAAAATAATAAGAGTAAGGGTAGGAGAGCTACATCCTTACTCATTCCCCACCACTTAAGGCTCGTGGCACACAATACTAATCGTAGTTTTATTGTTTTTTTAGTTTGATTATGAAAATGCCGTTTGATGTTGAATCAAGGGTTTGTTGATTTGATTATGAAATTGGTGACGTGCAAAGAATATACAAAGTAACCAAGCAAGAAAGTAAAGGGTATCATTGTAAGGTAGCACAAGAGAAAGCCTTGTGTGTGCAAAAGTGACCTAAGCTAACAAAGGATAATGGTATTACAATCATGTCTCCCTAGGGTAGTGCCATGATGCCATTCTTACAACAAGTATGTAAGTTACAGATGAAATCCAAAGCTGAGGCAAAGTGTCAAAAGATTAAGGACAATGTCTCCAAGAAAGGGTCCTAAATTAAATCCTCTAGGTCCAAGATTGATTACAAGTGAAATGCATCTTTTGTCCTTATAACTTTATCAGGTTTTTGTTGTTTCCAATTGTATGTTGACAATTATTAGATGACAATATAAACATGCATGAGAGATATGTACAATGATGATGATGATGATGCGTACTTGAAAGTAAATTAAATGAAATGACATAAAAGTAAATCACAAGGTAATAACAATGACAAGATCACAATAACAACAGTTATTAGTATCAAAGTGAGTGAAGTATAGTGAGTGGTTAGTAAGGATGTACAAGGTGAACATTTGAGCATTATCTATCCATAGGTCAAAAGACTCAAAATATGGCGCATCAGGGGATAACTTATCACTGATGCAAATTATTGAAGATGATATTTGATCAACTAACAATAGATTTGAAACAATGAAAGTTATACAATCCCAAGTCCATCTATCAATGATTTGACAAATTGAAGATTATATCACTCAATATTTATAAGTTAACAGTTGATTAATGACTAAGTTATATACAAGTTAGATATTGATTTATGTACAATTTAAGTATTCAAACACAAGTAGTAGATGGCCAGTGGTCAATGGAAACAACACAATCAGATGGATCAATATGTAAAGGATCAACAAGTGAGGCTTCATTTATGCATCAAATGGTTTAAAACTTGGTTAAATAGAGGCAACCTATCAATACCCCAAAGTATCATGAATGATCCCTTGATCATTCATTGATATGTTTGAAATGTTGAAGATTTTATCAACCCTAAAAAACCAAAGACCATGACCAATAAATATCATCGACCATCATAAACAATAAAGGAATGAACGTCAATAAAAATGGTTAGAATAAAATAAATAATATGAAAATAAATATATGGGTGGAAAATATGCTAAGTATATTTGCAAACATGTGAGATTAAAAAGAAATAAGTGGTAAAATAAATGAAATAAAAAATGGAAAAAAATTAAGAAAAAATGAAGAAGTAAAAGAAATAAAGGGAAAGAAAACAAATGGGGGGCGTTGGGGGTTGAACCCCTGACCTTGGGTTCATGGGTTAACTCTATTTCCACTAAGCCAAGGACTCTTGGATGTTAACAAATATGCTCAATTGAATAAATAATAAACTTTAATTAAAAATTAAACACGGATCAACCAAGGCCACATTATTAAGTCACTTATGATTAGTAAACACAATGGATAGTCAGATCAAGGGGACTCATGATGCACGTGTTGACCAAGGGGAACACATACATGTAGAGGAAACATCAGCATACAATAACCAATGAAATCATGACAACATATTTTTTTGAATTTGAAACAAAGAATTAAGCATGAAACAACGAATCCAGAACCGTCTTCAACCTTGGAACTTCAAAAATCGAAACTCAACATCTCTCATTTTTAAAGGTAATCAACTATGTATTCCCCTCAACCAAAGGTCCTCGTTGCCTTCTCCATACTCATGAGCCATTTATTGGCTCTGAGTATGGAGTATTTCACATGAACTCAGATGAAAACGTAAACTTAAAAATAAAATAAAATGATGGATATTGAGTAATCGAAGCTCAAGCCATGAGGATTAGCATCAGTGAATGAAATGGAGTGAGATGGTAACTTGTTTGAAGTGAAATGGAGGTGCTAACTAACTAGTCAGAATCAGTTTCAGTTGAAAGTTCCGAAGAGTTCAAGCATCTCAGGTGAGGTGGTTTCAGGTGGTTCTAAGGTTTCATATAGATTTAGAGATGTTGGGCGAAGGTGTTTGGATGTTTAAATGATGTTGAGATTGCTTAAAAGATCAAACCTGATACTCGGTTTTTGAAGAGAGGATAGTGAGTTTGCAGCAGCTGCTCTTTGGCTTTCAAGCTTAGGAAAAGGATGGAACATGGACTCCTATTTATAGGGAAGGTGTTGGAGTGATTTAGTTGAAGGTTTGGGGGATTGGGTGTCTAAAAGTGATGGAGCTTGAAAAATGCCAAAAACCATACCTTGTTTGTTAAGTGTTGTCCCCTTTTGGCATGTAATTCCATTCATTTACCCTTTGTTCTGAAATTAACACCCTTTTGGTGAGACCATGGTGGTCCCAACAAAAGATGATGTGATTTTGGCTTTTATCCATTTTGGGAAATTTTCACTTTTTGACTCTGGCTCGGTTTGATCCCATGTGACCTTGTTGCACTCAAAGTGGATTGAAAACTTGTCACACAATGATACAATACGTGTTTGGGATCAGAAGGAATTGGAACAAAATGGTTTAGGGACTTAATGCATGAAATTGGTATGTGTTTGGCTGGTGTGGTCTGATGAATGCACCATGATGAAACCCTATCTTTGCACTTGGGCCACTTAAAATTGGCTTGTGCATTTTGAATGAAACTCAGGCCAATTGATCATTGTCATGCCCTTAACATGTCACAAAAAGAAACATGTCAAAAGGAGTTGTGATGTGGAAATTCCAATGGTTCAAAATGGAGGTCACGAACATGTTTATAGGCCTGATTAGGCAACTTGACCAGCTTGGCCAATCCATAATTTGAGGTCCTTACTCAATGAATTAGGTCTTGGACCTTGAAGCAAAGTTTAAGAGAGGTCCAATTAGGACATTTTACTCAGAGAAGATCTTGAAAAGCTTGAAAGGTGACAATGTTATGGGCTTTGGACCAAATGGTAGGCCAATCTTGCCAAAATGTGACCAACTAACATGACCTAGAAATGCCATTTTGTGATTTCTTGATTTTTAAGGTACAATGATGGATGTTGAAAGCTCATATGATTATATCATGATGTAAAATGGGGCTTGGAGCTTTGTGGGGTGATTTTAGGTCAAGTCCATGGGTGAAATTAAGGCATTGAAAGTTCAAAGTTCATGATGAAACCAAAGACTTGTACCATGGATGAAATGGGTGATTGATTGATGAGTTATGGTTAAAAAAGGCTTGAATTGAAGGTGAATGAAAATTTTAATGATGGGATGATCAAATGAGGCAAGGCGTAAAAGTCAAGGGATGCACAAACTAGGGTTTCTTGGTCCACAAGTTTCATCAAGAACCATAGCTAGACAAATTAGGGTTTTGAGGTGCAAGAGGTGTATTGAGGTGATTCAAAGGGTTGTGGCATGAACAATGCTTATATATCATGAGTCATCCATGGTATGGTCAAGGAACAAGGTGAATCATGACTTGTACAAACCAATGAGGATCGAAAACTAGGATTGAGGTCCTTGGGTGACCAGATGAATCTTCAAGTGTCTTCAATGAGGGTTCACCATCCAATTATGGTTTGGGAGGTGAGGGAATTGTCTTGAATGATCCTCCAAGGTACAAAGGAACTTAAGGATGAAGATTAGGGTCAATATGGCTTGGGCACACCTAAACATGATCAGAGGATCTTGAAGCTTCATAGATGAACCCCATGCCTTGAGTTTGTGGATCATTATTTGTTATGAGTATAAATGCATATGAATGATGTATGAGGGATGTATGCTTACGAATTAGGTCTATGGAAAGTGATATGAAGGTAGGGTAAATTTTAGGGTATGATAGCTGCCCCTATTTAAACTTCTTGGACCTGAATGTATGGATAGCAACGACTTTCGTGCTTTCAAGGTATGAGAGGATTAAATACTAAAAGGAGTAACCAAATTTTTTTCCTACTGGGGATAAAAGTGATATGAAATGGTTTGTTGGGGATTATATGTGGGAAAGTGTTTACGGGATGGAAAATGATCTTGATATGAGCTCATCTGCTTAGGGAGATGAAGGTGGTAAAGGATTTATGGGATGGCAAACAGTCTTGATATGAGACCAACTGCTGGGAAAATGGATATGGTATTTATGTATGATATGTAATGAAATGTATGCCATGAAACAAAGTATCTCTTCAAAGAGGAAAGTTTAATGACAATACTCTAAGAAGAAATGTGGGGAAAGAAACTCCGTTGGGGATAAGAATTATGTTAAAAAAATGGTAAGGGGGTTGGTTATGTCATGGGAAGGTGTTAGGCACCCACAACATCCTAGGTACTCCTAGGGAGCCCTTTTCACAACTTGTTGTATTGGTTATTGTTTATGAAATTATTTTGTGCAAACATGATTGAAGAGATGAGAAAAGAATGTACAAGTTTATTTACATTTTTGTGTTTGGATGGATGAACCCATTGCCTATGTACCTTCTCATGAAAGATAAGGATCAAAACCCCGTAGTTCGAGTAACAAATTTCAAAACAGGTGAGTGGATTGATTTTAAACAAAAGCCTTAAGGTCTTTCATTATCAAAGGGAGAAAACTCGACCTGAACCAACAATCCACCATGTGAGAATAGCTTCGACATGCTAGTGAGGGGTTAACCCTATAATAAGCATGGAAGGCTTACAATTCGATCACTAAGGATGCGGTGAGATTTACATCAACCACTAAGATAATTCAGATCTATGGCTAATGCATGAAAATTTGATTAAGAAGTGGACAAGGGCCACAAAAGCAATTGAGTGGGTTGAGTTAACCAATTAGAAGTATTCACAAAATGAAGTCAAAGTATGAATTAAAGTTCATTTATAATGAGTATTAGTGAAAAGAGAGTTTGAAAATCAAAAGCCTAAGGCTTAGGATGAAATTTTTTGCAAAGAAACCCCTTAAGTTCCTTGAAAAAAAAAATCTCATTTTTTGATGATATGGATGCAGATGAATGCATGAATGCAACAATCACACTCAAGGATCAAGCAAAGCACACCAGATAAAGGTCATGGGATGGCTCATATTATCCTTAATATCAATCATCCATTTTGGTGGATTATGGTTTTCACCTTATCGACACCCAAGTTCCATTGATATTAAGGATGTCTGAACGGATCAACCATGAATCACGGATTTGTTGTGAGTCACGAGCATGGGGTCTCGGTTAAGAACCACCCAAAGGGAGTGTACTAGGGTTTAAACCTGCCGAACATGTTCTATCAGAGGTTCCCATAGTCATCATCCCATCTTTTGAATATTATCGGAGGAACGAATACTCGTATTCCAAAAATATTCTCAAGAGAGACTCTTATGAGTGTAGTATCGCGTGACAATCGTATCAAATCTTACATTTGAACGACCTCCGCACTACGTCCTAAAAATAGGCCAAGATGGGCTTGGTAAACTAAGGTCCTTGGCTTCTAAGGCACATATTGGAAAGATAATGCCTAACCACAAATGACTTGTGTGACATTATTATCCCAACATGACCTCCACCAAGTGAATGGACTCGCAAGTCAACTTGCTAAGGAACAACTCCACACAAGTCAACGAGACTACGCCATTCTCCTATCCTAAGATGCACTCGAGTTCAGGTATAGAACTCATCTCACAGAGATCACCAAGCAATCAAGCAATTGATATATCAAGCAATTCAAACATTACAATCAATACAGTAATCCCAAATTGCACCAAAAATATGTCATAAACAACATAATACAACAATTGTGAAAAGTTGGCAAACCCACCAAGGAATTTTGCTTCCCCAGCAGAGTCGCCACTTTTCTGTAGCGGTGTATTCATCATCATTGTAAATATTAACTAGATCCAAGGTAAACCATACAAAGTCGAGTCGCCACCGCACTTCTATTTATCCAAAGGAATGGTTAGAAAGCAAACAAAAACCTATAAAGTTTTACAAACAAAACTAGTAAAAGAGGGTCAGAGATCTGGGTAAGGGGGTTGGTTATGCAAAGGGAAGGTGTTAGGCACCTAATGCATCCTAGGTACTCCTAGGGAGCCCTTTTCACAACTTGTTGCAAAGGTTATTGTTTATGAAATTATTTTGTGCAAACATGATTGAAGAGATGAGAGAAGAAATAGAGGGAATTTGAGATTTAGATCTAGAATGTGATGATATGGCCAATTCTGTTATGATTTAGCTTTTATACTCCTCCCTAATCATGCTGAAATGATAATTAGGCATTGGCTAATTAAAAATTAATGAGATAGGAGGTGTAATGCAAAATTGGTAAATACACCTATGCATGGCAAAAGTGCATGTGAACAGTGCCCATGCAAGGTTCAAAATCATTTAAAATCAGCTCATGAACATGATAGGATTGGTATTTGGCTCATGTGATTCACCAAATTTAAATTACCAACTTTCCCTCCAAAATGCACTTGAATGGACATATTGGTCATGTGAGCTCTTTTCATGCAATGCAATGATTGATTTGGAAAGTGTTGGTCACAAGAAGCAAGTTGCAAAAAGAGTGGACCAATTTGGAGTTGTGGATCAAAAGTTATGGCATTTTGAAGTTCCAAGCATACTTTGCAGTCATTTGATCATAACTTCTCAACTGATTATCAGATGATCATGATCTTGGACTTTTTGGAAATGGGAGAGAAAGATCTTCAACTTTCATGTTGACCAAAAATTCATTTGAAGCTTCTTTGATGTTGGAAAGTCAAGTTGAATGTGAACCAAAAACTTGCCATTTTTGGAAACTTGAAATTATAGGTCACTTTCCATTTTTGGAAATTTTTGATATGGCTTCAAAATATTCAAGATAGATGTTTGACATGATTAATAGGCCTTGTTTGAACATGAATGAGGATGTTAAGATCACTTCCCCAACTCAAAGCCTTCAATTGACTGCACATTTGACCATATGGTCCTCAAATGACCTTGATAATGCCTGATGAATTTGAGCCTCAACCTCTTGGGGAATTTGCTTCAAAATGAACCTCTAGCTCATATAGGTTCAATATAATAACACATGGTCCTCATACCAAGAAAATACCATCTGCCTCTTGCCCAAAGGAAATCCTTGAATGGCTTGACCTGTGCTTGCTTAGACTGCAAAACAAATGTTAGATGACATATTTTTGGTGCTTTTGATTAGTGATGAAAACAAGAAAAGCAATGATATATAATGCAAACATGCCTGGTGATCCAAAACCACTCACAGGGATCCCAACCCAAAGGAAAGGAAGGCAAAATGCTTAAAGATCCTTGAGGCTATGAAATGCAATAATATGATGCCATGAGGGATCTTAGGGACAAAATTGGGGTCTTACACAACTCTGCTGGGGATAAGAGTTATGTAAAAACGTGGTAACAACCCTAAACAACGGCTGGGGAGGAAAAAGTTCAGCGACGATTCCTAGTAACGACTGGAATTCATGACTCTGATGGGGAGATCTAGATTCGGTGAAAATTTCTGGCAACGAATGGAATACCTGACATCTACTAGAGATATCTCTTAGCAACGGCTTGGGAAGAAAGAAGTTCGGCAATGATTCCTGGCAACGACTGAATATCTGACACTGTGGGGATAATCTTCAGGTTCAATGACAATTCATAACAACGAATGGAATTCCTGACTATGCTGGAAAGGAAAAAGAGGTATAATGATGATTCTTAGCAACAACTAGAATACATGACTCTGACTGGGAGTAAGATGTTCAACGATGATTCCTAGCAACGGCTGGAATACATGACTTATGCTGGGAAAAATATCTAGATTTAGTTATGATTCTTAACAACGGCTAAAATACCTGAATCTGGAGAGATTAAATAGTTCAGTGACGATTCCTAGCAACAACTGGAATACCTGACTTTAGCTGAGGATGATTGAAAGTACGATGATGATTCCTAGTAACGGCTGGAATACCTGACTTGGCTGGAGAAAAAGAAGTTTAGCGATGATTCCTAACAACGACTTAGAATACCTAACTCTAGCAAGGGAATATTGAAGGCGACGATTCCTAGCAACGGTTGGAATGCCTGACTTGTGGGGAAACTGTCATACCCTAAAATTTTCCATCCCTTTTTTCTTTTCATCTAACCCATGACTTGAGGTTCATTTATACTCATTCATGCCTCATTCATGTGCATCCTTCATTCATCATAGATTCAAGGTTGATGGCTGATAAGACCAGGGTTTTGCTTGAGGATTGTGGTATTACTCACCATGTGGGATGAAACCTTAATTTCCTGGTTCTTTGGGACCTTGATTCTTAACCCTAATTCATATGTGCATCCTAAACCTAATTCATATGTGGGATTAAAGCCTACACCATGACATTCATATGTGTATACTAACCCTATTTATTAACTATGCTCCTTTGGATCTTGTTGCTTGACCTTATGTGTATTGGACTTGACTTCTAAACCCCAATTGGGGGCCCATGGTTTGAGACGTCATTTATGGAGATTTGTGTTATGTTTGTAACCCTGATTTGGGATAGTTGGTGTTCAAGTGCCATGTTTGGTTAACTTTTGGACTTGGGATACATAAAAAAAACTAGTTTCTAAATGCATAAGGCCTAGGAGGTTGCACCATGATGTTCATTCATTGCCCAAACCCTAGTTGTTAGTTGCTTGAAGCCTTGGAGCCCAAATCTTATAGTTCAATCCTTGATGAAACCTAGTTGTTATTCACTTGGGTTGAGGTTTTGACTAGGAGTTTGGCCTAGCTAACCCATAGTTCATGGTGTTATTTGATTGCTCTAAGATATGCTTGCATTCATATTCCATTCATATTCCATTCACATTCTATTCACTTGATTACATTATCCATATTTCATTGAAAAAGATTACAAATTATATCATTTTTTGCATAAGTTGACTTTTTGGTCAACCAGTTGATCAAAGTCAACTCATCATTCTTGATTTTCTAAAACTGGTCCATGTATTCTACCATGTGTCATCATCAAATCTTTGTTTTCCTTGGTTTTTCATGACTTTGTGGACTTGGTCCATTTCTAGGTTGGATCACCTTTTTGGACCAAGAAACCAGGTCCGTGACCAGGTCCATTTCCTACTCAAACCAACCTTTGGACCTACTTGCTTTTTACCACTTTCTTGTTATCTTCATTGATTAAATCTCTTTTAGCCAAATTCAATTACAAATTAACCATTTCATAAAATAAATCATAACCACCATATTTCTATTCATTTCCACACAATCCATTTAACTCAATTCAATTTTCAAATGCCATTTCATTTACACAATACATAACCTATCCATGATTCCAAGTAATCCAAAATATAAACCAATTGTCATACAATTTACATATTTTCAATTACAAAAATGCGTCAAACCACACATTACATGTTTCCATAGGCCACTTACTTGGTTTATTCAAAGTGCAACCATGTTCATCATAATAAAATCCAAACTTACACTCATTTTCAATTACATAAACCACAAATTCATTTCATTCAAACCAAGTTTGTTACAACATTTTTTCATGACAATGTTACAAGTTCCTCACACCATATAAACCATTAAAGCCAACATTCATATTTTAATACATTACATTCATTCAAATTACCATTAAATACCATTAAAACCAACATTCAAAATTCGGTACAATTTACCATTTCAATCCAAAATTACAAAAATTACAAAGCCGCAATTCAAGATACATCAAACAACCCCATTGAATCCAAGTTCATATCACAATTTCGCAGCTCCATAACAATCCCAAGTCAACTCATGCGCGCCAAAATCGAGCTAAGTCATCCTTGAACCAAGTTGAACCCAACCATTAACCTGCAATGCATAACTGAGTTACAATGATTAACCTTTTTTTTTCAATTGACATTGTCATATTAATTTTTTTCATTCAATTGAAATAACATCTTTTACAAACAAGTTTAACGTACTAACATCATCCAAGTCATAATAGATATTCAAAGACAAGCATATTAGTTAATTAATAATGTTTCCATCAGTCCTCACAAACCGATCCCATTTAACAGAAATCCATTTTGATTTAACAGTTCATTAACTTACTTCTTTAACTAAATTCTAATCAATCATTTGAAACCTCATAACATAACAAGTGGCAACCGCAACATAATTTAAATAACAGTTTAACATTCTGACTTCATAACTGACTTTGAATTAACCTCATGTCCTTAACAAACTAACCATTAACTAACCATCATTAATAGCATAGTGATCCACTGTCGCGCACGGGTCAAAACGAGTAATTAGAAAACTGTAGTTTAGCGATAGCGATAACTCGAGTATCGTATCACAAGGGTTCTTGTATTATGATACTTGAGTTGTCGCTTCCACTAAACTATAGTTTTCTAATTACTCTTTTTGACTCGTGCGCGACAGCGGATCAAATTGGCGTCGTTGCATCTTTCTAAAACCAAATTTAAACTATTCAAACATGCATCAAATGAAGAACCATAAATAGTGAAATCATCCATAAACACTTCCATCCAATTTTCAATAAAATCAGCAAAAATGCTAATCATGCATCTCTGAAATGTGCCAGGAGCATTACAAAGACCAAAAGGTATCCTCCTGTAAGAAAATGTACCGAATGGGCACGCAAAAGTGGTCTTTTCTTGATCTTCTGGTGCAATATGAATCTGAAAGTAACCTGAAAAACCATCAAGAAAACAATAGTGTGATTTACCAGTTAGTCGTTCAAGCATTTGGTCAATGAACGACAAAGGGAAGTGATCCTTTCTAGTAACCTGATTCAATATCATGTAATCAATACAAACTCTCAAACTATTCTGAACTCTAGTGGGAACAAGTTCATTTTTTTCGTTTTTGACCACTGCGAGTCCAGATTTCTTAGGTACAACCTGCACTGGGCTTACCCATTTACTGTTAGAGATAGGATAAATGACACTTGCTTGCAAGAGTTTGGTTACCTCTTTCTTCACAACATCGAGAATCAAAAGATTAAGCCTCCTTTGGGGTTGCCTCACTCTTTTACAGCCATCCTCAAGTAAAATCATGTGCATACACATCGAGGGACTAATGCCTGGTATGTCAGCCAATGTCCACCCAATCGCCTTTTTATGCTTCCTCAAAACCTGCAAAAGCTTATTTTCTTGATCGAAATCAAGGTTAGAAGAAATTATAACCGGAAGTTTTTCATTACTATCTAAATAAGCATATTTCAGATTTTCGGGGAGTTGTTTCAACTCTAGGGAAGGTGGTTGCTCAATGGATGGGGTGTTTGGGAGAGTCGGGATGTCGAGAGCTTCAACTGCATAAACAACTTCATGGACAACTTCACATGTAGGAGAAATATTACCCTGCAAGGCAACATTAATCTTAGCATATACAACACAAAGGTTAGTGTAAGTACAATCATCACATGAATAAACATCATCAAACCTAGATAGAAATGGAAAATCAAGTGAAAACAAGCAGAAAAAGTGTCATCAACCAACTTAGAGATCAATTCAATATGAAAAACAAAATGTTCCTCCAATTGGGATGATATTTGTTGATGGACAAGTTAGGAATGTTGTACCCTTTCTGATTGTTGCTTTGGTTGAAAAAGTTAGTTGTATATGCTTGAGGCAACTGAGTGACCGACTCATCTTGAAAAATAGGATATGTGTCAGTTGGATGTTCAGTAGAAGTACAAATACCACACAACTTTGTTATTTGAGATTTACTCACTGCATTTGTTTCACTAAAGAAGTAAGCTCTTCAATTCTGATTTCTAAAGCCTTGTTCGAAGAGAAAACCTGAATCTCATTCACACCTTTTGTTTGGACCATAGAATTATTTCTGGTTGTGAACTATTGGGAGTTGAGTGACATGTTCTCAATCAGAGCTTTGGCAGCAACTGGAGTTTTATCGACAAGTACTCCACCACTAGTAGCATCAAGAATGTTTCTATCCATTGGTAACAATCCCTCATAGAAATACTGAATAAGCAGTTGTTCGGTAATTTGATGTTGAAGGAAGCTGGATACTAATTGTTTGAATCTCTCCCAATACTCAGCCAATGACTCATTTCCTTGTTTAATACCACATATTTCTTTTCGGATTGATGCAGCCTTGGAGGCAGGAAAGTATCTCTCTAGGAAGACTATCTTCAAATCATTCCAAGTCGTGACAGAATTCGGCTCAAGATAATATAACTAATCCTTGGCAGCACCCTGTAGTGAAAACAGGAAGGCTCTCAACTTGATGTGATCTTCGGTGATTCCTTCAGGTCTCAATGGTGTAGAGTAAACAACCTGAAATTCCTTAAGTTGCTTATGCGGATCCTCGCCTATAAGACCATTAAGCATTGGCAACAAGTGTATTAAACCAGATTTCAACTCAAAAGGAACAGTAACATCAGCATATTCAATACATAAACCATTGTAATTCATATCAGGAGCAGTAAGTTGCCTTAGTGTTCTTTGTTCAGCCATGTTATTAAAATCAAGTTCAGAATCAGAATCAAATAGGTTATGCAAATAGTCAGAATTAGAATCGCTAACGGGTGGTAAACTAGTGCTAGCTTGATTTGCTCTACGACGTGTGTGCAAGGCTCTCTCTATCTCAGGATCAAAATAAAAAAGATCAAAACAACCAGATCTAGTAGCCAGAACTAATGCAACAATAAATGCAAAAATGTCAACAATGTCCCTATTAGGCAGAAACAAAAAGAAAGAAGAAATATGATCAAAATAAATTCAGAAAAATACAAAAACACAAAATTTAATATAATTAGGTCAAATAAGAATTTTGGAATTTTTTTGGAATTTTTTTGAGACTATGAAAACAGTAAAAAAAATCATAAAAAATAGAAAAAAAATGAATTTCGCACGATTTTTCTGCTCCTAGTAGACAAAATAGAATTTGAATCGAACAAAATTTTTCAGAAAACCGGGTTTTCGGACCAGGTCGGACGAACGAACGCGAATTGGCCAAAACAGCAAATTGGAGGGCCAAAACACTACAATCGACACCTATGACTCAATTAACGATTAAAAACAACAAGAATCCCTGACAACGACGCCAATTTGATCTACTGTCTCGCACGGGTTAAAACGAGTAATTAGAAAACTGTAGTTTTGCAGAAGCGATAACTCGAGTATCGTATCGCAAGGATTCTTGTATTATTGTTAACCTAATGAAATCGATTTAAGGGGGGTTTGTGTTTTAGTGATCGATTTAGAAAACAAAGCAAAAAATTGATTAAAATAAGCGATTATAAAATAAGGCAATCTACTGTTTTCGATTTTCGGCTAATCACTGGTTTTTACCTACCAATTCCCTAAGCGGCTTCGATCTCTATTCGATTCAATTTTGATTGACAAGCGCAATAGAAATATAACAGATTTATATTCCTATATTCCGAATTAAGCAAACGGAAGAATACAATCGTGAATTAAGCAAACATGATTTACAAACGCAATTTAACGATAAAGCGACGAAAACGGTGATTAACAGTTATGAATGCAATCATACGAATTTAATCAAAACCATTCCATAAAATAAAAATTAAGCAAATGAAATTTCATAGAATACAATTGAAAGAGAACGAAATTAAATAGATAGAATAAAAACCTCAAAGCCTTGGAAATTCGGTTATAGCAAATTGACTCTAGAAGATTAGTTCCTCTTCATGATCGCATAAAAGCAAAAAGTTATCGTGAATAATATGTGTTTGCTACAGTACTGTGGCTTCCCTTTTAAACAGAATAAGGGTTTCACTTATAATTCAAACTGGGCCGGAAAACCTAAATTTGGCCCAGCAAATGGCCCAAAAGAAATTATTTCCTAAAGTTCAAAACTTCAACGAATTATTTGATACGTCTTCACTCCGAATAAGATTTTGGCTTCAACATGAAATTTGTAGCCCTTTCTCTTAGCTTTCCAATGTATGTCAAAACGCGCAAAATGGCATATCGTGGCTCAAGTTATGATCTGAACAGTGGACAGGTATCAAATAACCGCTAACACTGAAAATAGCAAATGAAAATAGATTAAAGGCAAACATGAACTTAAATCTAAAAACATAATAAAATAGTAAAATAAGTAAAATAAGTAAAATAAACTAGATAAATTCCTAAGTACAATTATAGAAGAATGTGCATCAAAATGCACTGATCACATAGTATCAACTAACTACTAACAGAATTGTAACAAAACCTAACTACAATTTAATTAATTTTCACATTTAACTAACTTCCCAAACTTCCATAACTAACAATGTTATGACAGGTAACTGATTTGGATTGTGATGGATTAACATAATCTAACTTTGTTAGTTCTAATTTCTATATAATCCAATCATCACTCAAATCATTGGCCCCCTGAGAATTTTTTTCTCTCTCAATCATTCTCTCTCACTCTCATTTTCCCCCTGAGAATCTCTCTCCACCATCCATAACCCTCACCACACACGCATCTCATGGTTGTTGGAGATTCAATGTTTGAAGCTCTAAATGGTTGAGCTTTGAACCTCTCCTATTTTTTCCGTGTTCACACGCATCCAAAAATCACATAACTCACTGAGAAATCAAATGCGCTCTCAGCTATCAGTTTCATCTCCCTCTCATTCACACCTCTCTCGCATGCAAATGGAATAGGAGAAGGCAAGAAAGTCGTAGGAGAAGAACAAGAGTGCAAAGAAGAAAGACTGAAACATACATGTTGATTTATCGGAGATTCACCGCGCTGGAGTTCAAAAAAAGTGAGCTCTTTTCTTGACTCAATCATAATTTGTGGTTCGATTCCCCTCATATGTTAATTGAAATTCATTGCTAATTGATTTCAAAAATGATGAAGACGATGATTGATGAACTCAAGATCTAGATGTGCGAACCTCAAGCAGATTCGATTTCTGTTGGTTATTTTGTTTGAGATTTAAGATGAGAGGATAAGGATTAGAGAGCGTGATGGGTGAGGCATTTCGATGCATTTACCGAGAGGATCGTGTTCTTTTCAACTCACCATGGCGATGCACTTCCGATTCATTGAAGATGATATCGAAAGCAGAATTACGATGACGATAATGCAGTTTCAATTCGAATCGGTTTGTGATATTTTGTTCGTTATGAATGCGTGAGCGTATGAATTAAAAGTGGGAGAGAGGTGTGGACGCGTGTTTTGGTGGAAGGTTTGGGGTTTAGAGGAAGGAATTTTAACCTAAGGCTTGGAATGGCTTCCATGTGAGCTTGGGCTTAGTTGTTAGCTAAGAATGGGCTTAAGGCCCAAATAGGCTCTTGTCCACACCACCTTCCTCCGAGGGCCTGCATCGGTCTGCCCAAGGCCCAGTCTTTCTTTGGGCTTCGTTTTGGGGTTTGTTTGTTAGTCTTTTTCATTCTTTTGGTTAGTTAGAAATTCTATGTTTACTTTAATTTTAGAATTAGGTTAAGTTTTAGAAGTTAATTAGAAATATTAAGATTAGAATCTTGATTAGTCTAATTATGTTTATTAGGTTTTAGGATTAAGATAGTTATTAGAATTAGGTGTTAATTAGTTCAATTAGAGTTTTAAGACTTGATTAGAATTTTAGAAATATTGGGACTTAATTAGTAATAGTTTTTTTAGAATGTTAATTCACTAGTTCTTGATTAGTCAATTAGATAATTTTCTAGAATGTTAGAATATTAGGCATAATTTATTTTAATTGATTTTCATGAGTAGAAATTAATTCAATATTAATATCCTTGTAAAATGACCATTTTTCCCTTAGGGATTCACTTTGTTGTTTTAGCCATATAAATGCATGCTCCTTTAAGACTATTTTTTAACTTAGAATATTAGATAGTTTTAATCAAGTTTTTGACTAACATATGCATGCTCCCTTAGGAATAGCTTGTGCATAATCCTAGACCTTAGGTTAGGCTAATATTTTCAAGCTAATTCAAACCCTCGATTCAAGTTGATCAAAAGCAATTTTGATCAACTAAATCCTTTGATCATGTATAATCCCACAGTTCATTCAAGTGATAAAATGTCCCTTGATCACTTGATAGGACTATCCTTAATCATATGGATCTCCAAGCTTCAAGGCCAGACTTTCACACAAGGCATCCCAGTCACATCAAGCAGCGAATATACAAGATACATCAAAGGTCAACACTTGGTAAATACGATTCAAATTGTATGTCATGAGTCTTAAGTAATGCGGAATGATGAGACATAGTGTCTCCTACCCTTGTTTAGAGTGACTTTGCGTGCAGGGCGTATGCCCTAGCTATTCAAAGCATTCGCCATCATTCATAGAATTTAGTGCAATGCAAATCAAACAAAGTGTCAAGTCTTCTTCATACAAAGCAACATCAATTCAAGGAGCAACAATGAGGATTCTTCTCCAATAACTTATCAGTTATGAGAAGTATCATGCACCATGAGCCTTAAGTAATAAGGAATGATGAGATGGAGTTTCTCCTAACCTCGTATAAAGTGACTTTGCGTACGGGGTGAGGGACCTAGCTATTTAAAGCATTCTCCCTCATTCATAGACTTTAGTGTGCTTCTTGTAACACCCTTCTAAAATACCCCAATAATTAATTAAATCAACAAAATATAAATCAGAGTAAGTATGCAATTAAGGGTGTCACACTTGACACTTCACACCATGTTCCAAAATATCTGGTCATACTCATTTATTTATCAAAATAAAACATTGCACAATACGCAGCGGATAGAGATCTATCAATCATGCAAACCATGTAACACTTTACATGTAAGATCATTCAACAACCAACAATGAGAATAAGGTAAAACATCCCGTCCCGATGTTACATCTACCAGAGCATGACCCACTAAGGAACTACACTAGACTCCAAGTACTAGCTTCTACTCAATCACTGCTCGTTACCTGAAAAATAGTTGTAAGGGTGAGTTCCTCAATCGATATAATAAGCATTATAAAATATCATGTAATGTTAGGTAAATTTACACATTTCATCACCCTAATCATAACACATATTCAGCAACGGCAATATCAACTCATAATCATCATCATCATCATACTCAACTCAACACAACCACAAAACATACGTATAATATTGGAATACATCCATTCATATTATATGTAACACCCCGATAAAAATAAGATAATTATTTAAATTAAGTTAATAGTATATTTATTAATTTAATTAAATAATTGGATTATTATTGGAATATTATTGGGATTATTATTATTATTATTATTATTATTATTATTATTATTATTGGAATAAAAGTTGGAATTAGAAAAGGTCCCATTTGGTAAAAAGAGGTTTTCACGTGAAAACAGAAAAAGGACTCAAAAGTGGAAAAGGGAAAAGGGCAAAGAGCCAGAGAACAAGGGTTGAAGAGAGGAAGAGCTTGTTGAAAAGTATATCTTCGGCAAATATTTTTTGTATCGTATCCACAGAGATTGGGTAATATTACCGCCGTTCTATAATTCAAATGTTATAAGTTTAGAAAGTAACAGGGTTGTTTTGTTTGGAGAAATATTTTGTGAGTGAAAATTAACGAAACTATGAAGTGGTTTTAGTCAAATATAGAAGTTTGGCAAGATTGGAGTTCACTATTTCAAATGTCTATGATTCTCTATGATAAATAAATAGATTCAAGATTATTGATGATGTTCAAATATCCTCTCAAAGTCATTTATGTCTAAATGATATCGTGATAATCACTATATTGATCCTTAGACGATCTCTCCACCTAACTATCAATATAACAATCTTTAATGTTCAATATCAAAGAATAGTAATGAATAAATCTATCTCTACAACTTATTCACTACTTGAAAATCTGTTTTATGTCTAAACTCGAGTAATCTCTCTCGACAACTACTCAAATCTGGTTTTTAACTTAAAGCAAAAACAGTATTCAATACATCAACAATCTTTATCTCATATATAAATCAAAGTGAATACATAAACAGATGAGAATAGCTACTACCTCCAATCTTAACAAAAGGGAGTTTAGCTCCTCATCGTCATTGTTACAAAACAGAAAGTTCAAGCAGAAAAACTCTCTTTTTTCTCTCTTGAAAAAACTCTCAAGAACAATGTATGAATGATAGTCAATAATGTTTCAATGCCCTAGGTTAATGTATTTTGTCTCTACCAAAAAAGGTTGACATTTCCCTAATTGGACCTTGTCATCTAAAGCAGAAAAGCAATTCCCAGGCAGACATCAAAATGGCAATTAACTTTTCCTGCACAGCAGCACTTTTGACCCTTGGTCAGCTTGCTGGATTCGCAGCCTTCGCGGCGCGAAGGAAGTTCGCGGCGCGAACTGTTGCTTCTCCAGCTTCCTTGTTTGGCAAGCTTCCTCCAAAATGTATTGTTGCAATCCAAGGTCTTGCTTATCCACAATTCTACACAACTAACAAAAAATGTGAAATAACTATTCAAAACAAAATAAATTAAACCTAATTGCATTTATACAAAATAATGAAGATAAAAGTGTGTAATTAAATCAAAACTTGGTAAAAGGGACCAATAAAATGGTATAAAAAGTAGTACAAATTGGTCCCTAACAACTCTCCCCAACTTAGCATTTTGTTTGTCCCTAAACAAAAGTTTCCACCCTTACAACCAAAGTCATGACACAAAAGATTCAGACAAGAATTTATCAAGGATATTCAAATGGTTCAAAAGCGTTTGGCGTTTTCTCAATTCACCTATCTCAACTCTAGACAAAACATGAATAAGGGAAATGGTAAAGTGCAAAAATCATTCCAAGGAATTCAAAGCCAAATATGTCAAAATTGAATCAAACTTACACACACATCATAATAATGATGAATAACATGAAGGGTTACTTTCACTCATCCAAGCAATTAAATCAACAACAACTCAAATCATGCGGTTATCACAACAAATACCAAATCATGTGAAAATTGAGAATCAAGAGGTCTTTCAAAGGTTGTAATGTGGCTTAGGTTACAAGAAAGGATATGATTAAGAGAATTTACAAAGTTGCCTATACTAAGGGAGCATTCCCCAAACATTCAACTCTACACAATTTCCTTTTCCTTGGTCCCTATCTTTTTCTTTTTCTTTTCAACTCCACACAACCATGAGCATTTTCTTTGCTTTTTTTTTTTTTTTATTGCTCTATGGTTTCAAGGGTATTTTCTTTTTCATGTTTCTTTTCAAATTTTCACCCTTTCATAAAAAATCACTTTTCCAAGTTTCTAATCAACTTTTCACTTTACTCTCCCCAACTTTAGATTCCAAAACCAAATTTATTCAATAATGCTCCCTACTTAGACATAAGCAAAAGGCAAAATTTTCAACAACTCGATTTAAGGTTTCAACTGATACGAAAGAAATTAGGATTCACTTATTCCACAATTTTCAATTGATTTTACAATGATCAATCAAATGAATCCTAAAATAAGCTCAAAAGGGGGTTAACTAAGGATTATTCCTCACAAGGTTAGTTGATTCAAGCTTTTTGGTCAAGTAGTTTTTCTCACAAACAATGCCTCTATCATTTTCAAAAATTTCACACAAAATTAGATTGATGCATGATTTAGCATGATAAGAATGAGTTAACATAATGCTCGGTTTCCCGCTTTTTAGTGCACAATGGAAAGCTTCCTCACAAATGGTTAGGTCCTATTTTGATTCAAAGATGACATATATTTCAATGAATTTATGAAATGGAATTTGCACACAACATCAACCTACTCATGTTAAGTCTAGAAAGCGATAAAGTGTACCTTGAAATGCCGACACTAATTCTTATCATCACCACTCGAAGTAGCCTATGCTTCTTTCTTTGCGAACAATTCTTGGTTGCTTTAAGCTTGACTTACGAGTAAGAACAATTAAATAGAGATGTTGGTAAACCAATTTGATTAAAAACACACTTAAATTTCAAAAAGTACTCACGCAATTAAAAAAAAAATACTAAAGAAAAATTAAAGTGCTAAGGTAAAGTCATGGTGAACTAGAGCCACCCAAAAGTACATTACAAAATTCCCAAAAACAAAAACAGAATTAGTAAAAAGAAACTCAAACATACAACACTCTCAAAACTCCACAAATTCAATCCTCCTCCTCTTCATCACCACCTACACTTCCGAGAACATCTTCCATCTCCTCATTTGGGTCAGCACTACCTCCTGCACCCCCCATAAAATTTGGCCTGCCCACAGGCCAATTAGCATAAGCTGCATAGTCAGCTTGCGATGGAAAAGTTTGGGCCTCTGGTGCCAGAAACGTGTTCTGGAACTGCTGCTGCATGGCATCGAAAAGAAAGGATTGAGACCTCCTGGAGGCCTCAAAGTTCTCACAGTAGTAGTTGGCAAATGCCATCTGATCAAAACCTGGGGTACTTTGAGGTTGAGGTTGAGGTCGGGATCTGGCTCGGGCTCGAGAGGAAGAAGTACCAGATGCATCAGTCTTTTCATTTGGGTTTTGCAGAAACCTGTTCAAATAAGCGTCACTGATCACACTGGTGATCGAGAAGTGTACTTCCTCAGGGATGGGAACATTTGCCCTACGGCACAGTCCCATGATAAGTCCTGGATAAGCTAGCACACCAGCTTTGCCCCCGAAATTGGTTCCGCTTAACACTATCTTTCTCAATTCTCCTGCAATGAGGGCTACGACATCCACCGACTTCCCGATCATGATGCAGTACAATAGACACCCGACATCCATAGGAATTGTGGTGGTGTGGCTTCTTGGTCTGATATTAGTCAACAGTAGCACCAAAAAAGCCCTAGCTTCCAAATTGAAATTTTCCCTTTTCCACAATTTCGGATGCCCTTGATCATTCACTTCATAAGATTTTCCACTGAGACATAGGGTGGCATTGACCGCTTCCAGATTCCACCTGTTGGCTACCTCCATGATACTGTACTCACAACTCTCACCCTCTCCAAGAGTTAAGGGATGACCTAGATAAGAATTAATGTCATCCCTTCCAAATGAAACAATCTTGCCCCTTACCCTGGACCGGTAGATGAAAGTCGTACCCTCCTCGCGATGCATCGCATTCGCATAAAATTCTCGGACAAGGTCGTAGTTGATTGCGGCTTCCGGCTCGCATAACTTCATCCACTTTCGTTGCTCAAAAGCCGCAACCACGCTGTGATACACCCCGGTTGGAGCTAGCCGAATAAACCTTTCAGGCAAAATGGTTCTCTTGACGAGGCTCTCAAATCGTGCTTCGTGTTCCTCACTGATGAACCTTCGGATTGAACGGGCCTGAGGAGGTGCCATGGTTTTAGTTCTCTTGGACATCTGCAATCAACACCAGAACAACCACATAACACATATGAACAGCATTAGCCAATAAGTAACAAAAAGAAAATGTTGCTGGAATTCACAGTTCACGGCGCGAAGGGTAGTTCGCGGCGCGAACTCTGCGAATTCAGAAAATCCCCAAAGCTTCCTAGGGTTCCACCAATGAGGGATAAAACTACTCCCAACCAGCCAAAATGCTCAACCCTAACCTAATCTTATTCTAATTCAAACATGCATCGCGATTCCAAACAGTAATAAACAGAGAAATTTGATCTCTAACCAACCCTAATTGAAAAACCCAAAGAAAAGGGGTTGGAAAAGAGAATTTGAAGATTACATACCTTGTGAAACAATAAATCTTGCTAGAAGAAGAAGATTTGAAGAATGGAAACTGAAAGATTTTGAGAAATGGTGGGATTTTGAGATTTGGGCGAAAGCGCGGCAAAGTGATTTGAAATGAGGAATGTTTGAAATGACAAAGAAATGACCTAAACAGTATTTAAATGGTTCTGTCACGCAAAGTTCGCGGCGCGAACAGGAGGTCGCGGCGCGAACAGCAGAAAACAGAATCAATTAAAATTTTTTCATTCAGTTCGCGGCGCGAACAGGTGGTCGCGGCGCGAACTGCAAAAAACAGAACCCACTCAAATTTATTCAATCAGTTCGCGGCGCGAACAGGAGGTCGCGGCGCGAACTGCAAAAACAGAACTTCAAATTTTTAAAGGATTAACAGAGCAAAAAATCACAGAATAGAGAAAATTAAAATGCAACTAACAACGTTGGGTTGCCTCCTAACCAGCGCTTTGTTTAACGTCGTTAAGAGCTCGACGGTACCTCGATTAGCTTGATCCAGATAAGGAAAGGACACACACATCACGATTTATGTCACCGCTATGATAGACTTTCAGTCTTTGACCATTGACAGTCCAGCTTTCTTGCGACTTTGGGTCCTCTATCACAATGGCTCCATAATTCCGTACTTCCTTGACAACAAATGATCCTGACCATTTAGACTTCAATTTACCCGGAAACAACTTCAACCTTGAGTTAAAAAGCAATACCATCTGTCCAACATGAAACTCTTTATGGCGGACCTTTCCATCATGGTACGCTTTTGTCTTCTCCTTGTACAGCTTATTAGAATGGTATGCATCGTTCCTTAGTTCCTCCAACTCATGGAGTTGACCTTTCCTTTTTTCTCCAGCTAGAGTGGAGTCGAAGTTCAAGAACTTAAGAGCCCATAATGCTCTATGCTCCATTTCAACTGGAAGATGACAAGTCTTCCCATACACCAGTTGAAACGGAGTCAGCCCAATAGGTGCTTTGTAAGCAGTGCGATACGCCCACAAAGCCTCATCAAGTTTTAAGGACCAATCCTTTCTTGAGTTCGAAACTGTTTTCTCAAGGATCCGTTTAATTTCCCGGTTTGAAACCTCAGTTTGACCGTTCGCTTGTGGGTGGTACGGAGTGGTCACCTTATGCTTTACACCATAATGTTGCAGAACTTTTTCTAAGGGTGTATTGCAGAAGTGTGAGCCTCCATCACTCACCAACACTCGAGGCACACCAAAACGTGAGAATATGTTCTTCTTTAAAAATTTGATCACAGTTTTGGCATCGGCCTTGGGTGAGGCAATTGCTTCCACCCACTTCGAAACATAATCGACAGCTACTAAGATGTACTCATTTGAGAAAGAAGAGGGGAATGGGCCAACGAAATCAATACCCCAACAATCAAAAACTTCTACTTCTAGCATGTTGGTTAGAGGCATTTCATCCCGCTTTCCTATTCCTCCACTCCGTTGGCATGCATCACAACTCTTCGCATGTTCGTGCGCATCTTTGAATAAAGATGGCCAATAAAAACCCGATTGGAGTACTTTAGTGGCTGTTCTCAAACCACTATAGTGACCTCCATACGGAGAGTTGTGACAGTGCCACAGAATGTCTCTTGACTCCTCAATTGTTACACACCTTCTCAAAATATTGTCTGCTCCTACTTTAAAAAGATAAGGGTCATCCCAGACATAATATTTTGCATCAGCTAAGAATTTCCTTCTTTGATTGCAAGTGAGGTCTTCCGGTGTTAAACCAGTTGCTTTGTAGTTAGCAAAATCAGCAAACCAAGGCCTCACTTGAATCGCATAGAGTTTTTCATCTGGAAATTCTTCTCTCACCTCTTCTTCTTTGTTTGTAATTTCTACATTGACCAATCGAGACAAATGATCTGCCACCAAGTTCTCGGAACCTTTTTTATCCCGAATCTCTAGATCAAACTCTTGTAATAAAAGGATCCAGCGAATAAGCCTTTGTTTTGAATCCGGCTTGGTAAGCAGATATTTTATCGCAGAGTGGTCAGTGTAGATTACAACTCTTGAACCAATCAAATAAGCTCTAAATTTTTCCAGTGCATATACTATGGCTAGTAATTCTTTTTCAGTTGTTGCATAATTAACTTGTGCGTCATTCAACACCTTACTAGCATAGTGTATGGCATGGAAAACTTTATCGCTTCTTTGTCCTAACACCGCACCAACTGCATAATCGCTAGCATCACACATGAGTTCAAAATCAAGATTCCAGTTTGGGGCTACGATTATTGGTGCGGTGATCAACTTTTCTTTCAAATCTAAGAAAGCTTTAAGACATGACTCATCAAAAAGAAACGGCGTACCTTTGTTGAGCAAATTGCTCAATGGCTTTGCAATCTTTGAAAAGTCTTGTATGAATCTCCGGTAGAAACCGGCATGTCCTAGAAAGCTTCTTATTCCTTTAATGTTAGTTGGAGGTGGCAGTTTTTCAATAACCTCCACCTTGGCCTTGTCAACCTCTAGCCCTTCAGAAGAAATCTTGTGACCAAGTATTATACCCTCAGTGACCATAAAATTGCATTTTTCCCAGTTGAGCACTAGGTTGGTCTCCACGCATCTCCCTAGAACTACATCAATGTGCTTTAAGCACATTTCAAAAGATGATCCATAAACAGAAAAATCGTCCATGAACATCTCAATGCATTCTTCTATCAAGTCTGAAAATATAGCTTGCATACACCGTTGAAATGTGGCCGGTGCATTACATAATCCAAAAGGCATTCTTCGGTAAGCAAAGATGCCAAAAGGACACGTAAAAGCTGTCTTCTCATGATCTGCCGGGTTCACTGAAATTTGATTATACCCCGAATATCCGTCCAAGAAACAGTAGAAATTTTTGCCGGCGAGCCTCTCCAACATTCGATCCATGAAGGGTAGTGGGAAATGATCTTTCCTTGTGGCTTGGTTCAACCTTCTATAGTCGATACACATTCTCCACCCTGTCACTGTTCTCGTCGGAATCAACTCATTTTTGTCGTTTTTAATCACCGTCATTCCGCCTTTCTTGGGGACCACTTGTACCGGACTCACCCATGCACTATCAGATATAGGATAAATCATTCCGGCTTCTAAAAGTTTGACAACTTCTTTCCGAACCACCTCTTTCATTGATGGATTCAGACGCCTCTGAGGTTGCGCAACTGGTTTGAAATTTTCCTCCATCATTATCTTGTGCATGCAATAGGCCGGACTAATACCCTTCAAATCAGATAACACCCACCCTATCGCACCTTGGTTCTTTTTCAAAACTTGAATCAACTTATCTTCCTCTTGCGTGGACAATGTGTTGCTTATAATCACTGGTTTAGTACACTCATCTCCAAGAAACACATACTTCAAGTGTGACGGAAGCATTTTCAATTCTAACTTTTGCTCTTCAGTTTCCTTCTTTGCATCCAAATCTTCCACTAATTCTTCTTGATAGGCCAGCTCACCACAAGATTCTAGCTCGTGCAACATCGCTTCGATCTCTCGTTCCTCATTTCGGTTAACACATTGTATGCTCCGATAAGGGATCTTTCAAGAGGGTTAGAAATATGGATTTGATTCACGACCTCCACTACTTCCTCTTCACTTGCATCGATTCGGAAAGAATCATGCTTGTCGGTTGGATGTTTCATTGCTTCGAAAAGGTTAAAAGTCACCTCTTCATCTTGCACTCTCACCTTCATTAACCCATCATCTATGTCGATCATCATCCGAGCTGTCTTCATAAAAGGTCTTCCAAGAATTAGGGGTACATCGCGGTCCTCATCCATCTCCACTATTACAAAGTCCACCGGAAACAAAAATTTGTCCACTTTCACAAGCATGTCTTGGGCGATTCCGTATGGTGAGGTTGTAGACTTGTCTGCTAGTTGGAGGGTCATTCTTGTTGATTTAATCTCCACATTTCCCAATCGTTTGACAATGGAAAGGGGGATTAAATTTATACTAGAGCCCAAATCTATCAAACCATTCCCAACGTATGTGCTTCCAATGGTTACCGGTAGAACAACCCGGCCGGGATCGGACTCCTTCCTTGGTAGAGTCTTCTGGATGATGGCGCTACACCGTGCATCAAGAAGTATGGTCTCATCTTCCACGTGTTGCCTTTTCTTGGTAAGAATGTCCTTCATAAATTTAGCATACCGTGGCATTTGTTCTAATGCATCAGCAAATGGAATGTTGATTTGGAGTTGCTTGAAGATGTCCAAGAACCGTGCATAATGCCTAGCATTTTCCTTCCTTGATGGAGCATGTGGGTAGGGTAGATGTTGAGTTGGAATGACGCTCACTCCCTTCTCAGATTTCTTCTTTTTCTTTGATTCAGCATCTTTTTTCCCTTCTGGATCAGTCTGCACATCAGTGGGCAAAACCTGCTCTTTTCGCGGCGCGAAGGTGGTTCGCGGCGCGAATTGAGCATTTCCAGAATCATTTTCCCTTTCACCAACTATATCTGTTTCTTCCAGCATCCCATCAGTGGTGTTCTCTTCTACAATTTCTTCACCTTTTTCACTTTCCAACGCTTTACCGCTCCTTGTGACGACTGCTTTGCAATGTTCCTTTGGATTCGGTTGAGTGTTAGCAGAGAAAGAGGGGCCTGCGTTTTGTTCCGACAGTTGCTTCGCGAGTTGGCCTACTTGATTTTCCAGATTTTTAATTGCCGCTTCGTTACTCTTCTGATTTTCCATGGAAGCTTGCATGAATTGTTGAAGAGTGTCTTCTAGCTTGGAATTTCCTCCTTGCGACTGCTGTCCCTGGGAGTTTGGCTGTTGGTAAGGACTTTGCTGCTGAAAATTCTGATTGTTGAACCTTGACGGTTGATACCCTTGATTGTTTCTTGGTTGATAGCCTTGATTGTTAGGCTGTTGTCTTTGATAGCCCTGATTTTGATTGTTCACATAACTCACTTCTTCTTGGGGTGGAGGACAAAAACCAGTAGGGTGATCCCCTTGACATAATTCGCAACATGCTACCTGATGCTGAACTTGAAACCCTTGAATCTCTTTTATTTGCTGTGGAAGCTTGGCCATTTGTTGAGTAAGAAGCTCCACTTGTTGAGAGAGTAGCTTGTTTTGAGCAAGGATGTCATCATTGGTATTCAACTCTAGAACTCCAGGCTTACGTTGCGAAGGACTACGATCATGTTGACCTTGATGATCATTTCGGGCCATCCGTTCAATAATGACTTTAGCTTCTTCCGCAGTTTTTGATATAAGCGACCCACCCGCGGTGGCGTCCAGAAGTGTCTTATGAGTTGATTGGAGACCATTTAAAAAAATATGGATTTGAGTGAGCTCATCAAAACCATGTCCCTTACATTTCCTCAACATTGATTTGAATCTTTCCCAAGCTTCATTTAGAGACTCGTTGCCTCCTTGAGTGAATACCGCAATAGCCGTTTTGGCTTCCATGAATCGGGATTGAGGGAAGTACCTTTCCAAAAACTTTTCTTCTAACAAATTCCAATCCGTCATCACTCTCGATTCTTGATCAAGGTACCACTCTTTTGCCTTTCCCACTAAGGAGTGTGGGAACATCCTCTTGAATAATGTTTCTTCACCCGCTTCGTCTATTCCCGTAGAACCCGCAATCTCATAGAATTTGATGAGATGGGTATACGGATCTTCGTGATCCATTCCGGTGAATGGATTTGCATAGAGAAGTTGGAGGATTCCGGTCTTCATCTCCGTATTTCTTCCTCCACGGGCAAATTGAGCATTCCTTCTTGGACTATTAGCGGACATTTCGGTACGATTATCCTCCGCCATGTTTCCGTCACAAGCCTCTACAACCACTTCTTCAATTGGAACAAGTGCGGAAGTAGATGCTTCTTCTCTCCGGTTCCTCTCTTCGGCTAGTTTCCTTCTTCTTCGTGTTTTGCTATTGAGCTTCCGAAGTGTTCTTTCAATTTCAGGATCGAATTGAAATTGCTCCTCGGTTACTTTTCCTCGCATACACTAGAATCTACAAAACTAACAAACCAAGTGAAACAAAAGAGGTATAGTAATAAGTGTAACACAACTTAAAAACAAAGAATTATTGCAATGCTTGTAATATCGACACCAATCCCCGGCAACGGCGCCAATTTGTTGAAAAGTATATCTTCGGCAAATATTTTTTGTATCGTATCCACAGAGATTGGGTAATATTACCGCCGTTCTATAATTCAAATGTTATAAGTTTAGAAAGTAACAGGGTTGTTTTGTTTGGAGAAATATTTTGTGAGTGAAAATTAACGAAACTATGAAGTGGTTTTAGTCAAATATAGAAGTTTGGCAAGATTGGAGTTCACTATTTCAAATGTCTATGATTCCCTATGATAAATAAATAGATTCAAGATTATTGATGATGTTCAAATATCCTCTCAAAGTCATTTATGTCTAAATGATATCGTGATAATCACTATATTGATCCTTAGACGATCTCTCCACCTAACTATCAATATAGCAATCTTTAATGTTCAATATCAAAGAATAGTAATGAATAAATCTATCTCTACAACTTATTCACTACTTGAAAATTTGTTTTATGTCTAAACTCGAGTAATCTCTCTCGACAACTACTCAAATCTGGTTTTCAACTTAAAGCAAAAACAGTATTCAATACATCAACAATCTTTATCTCATATATAAATCAAAGTGAATACATAAACAGATGAGAATAGCTACTACCTCCAATCTTGACAAAAGGGAGTTTAGCTCCTCATCGTCATTGTTACAAAACAGAAAGTTCAAGCAGAAAAACTCTCTTTTTTCTCTCTTGAAAAAACTCTCAAGAACAATGTATGAATGATAGTCAATAATGTTTCAATGCCCTAGGTTAATGTATTTTGTCTCTACCAAAAAAGGTTGACATTTCCCTAATTGGACCTTGTCATCTAAAGCAGAAAAGCAATTCCCAGGCAGACATCAAAATGGCAATTAACTTTTCCTGCACAGCAACACTTTTGACCCTTGGTCAGCTTGCTGGATTCGCAGCCTTCGCGGCGCGAACTGTTGCTTCTCCAGCTTCCTTGTTTGGCAAGCTTCCTCCAAAATGTATTGTTGCAATCCAAGGTCTTGCTTATCCACAATTCTACACAACTAACAAAAAATGTGAAATAACTATTCAAAACAAAATAAATTAAACCTAATTGCATTTATACAAAATAATGAAGATAAAAGTGTGCAATTAAATCAAAACTTGGTAAAAGGGACCAATAAAATGGTATAAAAAGTAGTACAAATTGGTCCCTAACAGAGCTCGAAGCTAAAGGATTGCCGGATTAACTCAGGTAAGGGGGGTTTATCGTCGTTTAATGGGTATTATGGGATAATATGTAATGGGTAGTGATAAACCATTGATTTGACCCTGATTAGAAGGATGAATGTTAAAAATTGTGAATTTTGGGTGAATGAGATATGGGTATAATTGAGGAAAATTCGTAGGAATTAGATGTAATAATGTTAGAATTTGTGAAATTGAATAGAGTATGATTTGTGTTAGATGATATGAACGAATACTGTGTAAAAATTGGATCGTGGGAGGTTGGATCTGAAGAATCTCGTAGCAGAGAAAACCCATTGCAGATCTGAAATTCTGGTTTCTGGTCATACGCGTATGGCACTAGGCAATACGCGTATGAGATGGTCTGGTACGCGTATGGCACTAGGCAATACGCGTATGGATGAGGAAGATGATGTTTTGAACGTGGTTTGGTCTCTGTTGGTACGCGTATGGGGAAGTGGTACGCGTAGCATACGCGTATGAGACAGGTGATACGCGTATGAGATTGGCTGAGAAATGGGCCATACGCGTATGGGACTAGGCAATACGCGTATGGGCAGAATTGTGATTTTTCTGTGTTGTTGTTGTGCAGTTTTTGGTTGTTCAGCTGAGTAATGTAATTTTAGCTGATGTATGATATAGTAGGGATCGTTTCCCGTTGTTTTGAGCAGTGTAAGTATTAGTAGAGTGTGCTAATACTGTGATTATTAATTGGCATGACATGATATGATTTTGTGATAATATGCTGATGATGTATGATGATGTGCATAATGCTGTGAATGTATGTATTATGTATGCAATTGTGAATAGACTGTTTATGGCTTAGAGTGTGAGCATACGTCTATCTTGAATTGTTGTGGATGTTGCATGCTAGTTGATTTAGCGTGCATATTATGGCCTTTATGGTGGTAGCTAATTCCCATGGTGAGGAATTAGTGAGTGAGTATTGTGGATTGTTGTTGATGTTTGCATGCTAGGTGATTAGCGTGCATATCATAGCCCTTGGGGTGGTAGCTAATTCCCATGGTGAGGAATTAGTGAGTGAGTCACTAGGTCTCAAATGAGTGGGACTAGTGAGCTTGGTAGCCGTATCTGGATTTGATCGGTGAGGTTGAACTATATGTTCACGAATAGTCGGTACCGCATGCATGGAGTCTCATTGCATAATGTATGTATGTATGGCGTATAATATGAATGGATGTATTCCAATATTATACGTGTTGTTTTGGTGATTGTGTTGAGTATGATTTTGGAGTTGATATTGTCGTTACTGATTGTGTGATCTGATTAGGGTGATTGAATGTGTTAACTTACTTAACATTACATGATATTTTATAATGCTTATTATATCGATTGAGGAACTCACCCTTACGACTATGTTTCAGGTAACGAGCAGTGATTGAGTAGAAGCTAGTCCTTGGAGTCTAATGTAGTTCCTTAGTGGGTCATGCTCTGGTAGATGTAACATCGGGACGGGATGTTTTACTTGTTTTTCATTGGTGATCGTTGAACAAGTTTACATGTAATGTGTTACATGTTTTGTATTGTTGTTAGACTTTATCCGCTGCGAATTATGCAAATGTTTTATTTTAATTAAATAATGAGCATGACAGGATATTTTGGAAAACGGTGTGAAGTGTCAAGTGTGACACCCTTTAATTGCATATCTACTCTGATTTAGGTTTTGCTATTTTAATTTAAATTTGGGGTATTTTAGAAGGGTGTTACATTAGTGGTATCAGAGCATAGTCGGTCGAGTCGAGTCGTAATTATTCTGTTTCCCTGTACGTGATAGGTGTTGTGCAACCCTATCAGTACTTATTGTTTTAGCTTGTTGGGTTTTCAGAATAGAGATGGCTGGAAGAGGTAGAGACGATGCTGCGATTGCCGAGGCTCTGGGTATGCTAGCTGGAGTACTTGGAGGGAATCCGAATATTGTGGGAATGGGAGCTGCTCGTCAACTGAGTGAGTTCCAGAAGAACAATCCTCCAATGTTCAAGGGAGCATACGATCCAGATGGTGCTCAGAAGTGGTTGATGGAGATCGAGAGGATCTTCCGAGTGACTGAGTGTGCCGATAACCAGAAGGTCAGGTTCGGTACGCATATGCTGTCAGAGGAAGCAGATGATTGGTGGGTTGCTACCCGCTCTGAGTTGGAAGCTGCTGGGGATGCTGAGATCACTTGGGCTGTGTTCAGAGAGAGATTCCCGAGGAAGTACTTTCCAGAGGATGTCAGAGGAAAGAAAGAGATAGAGTTCTTGGAATTGAAGCAGGGCAACCGGTCTGTTACTGAGTATGCTGCTAAGTTCACAGAGCTGTCGAAGTATTACACTCCCTATAACGAGGCTACTGGGGAATTTTCAAAATGTGTGAAGTTTGAGAACGGGTTACGTCCCGAGATCAAGCAGGCTATTGGGTATCAGCGGATTAGAGTGTTTTCTGACCTGGTGGACTGTTGCAGGATTTTTGAACAGGATACCAAGGCCAGAGCAGAGAGCTATCAGCAAAGGGTTGATAGGAAAGGCAAGAATCAGAATGATCGTGGGAAACCGTATGCAGCTGGTAAAGGTTTCCAGAGGCAGAGTGGAATGAAGAGGCCTAGTGGGGGAGACTCCAGTGCCCCTGCTAAGTGTTACAGATGTGGTCAGGCCGGGCATCGTATCCATGAGTGTACCAGTAATGAGAAGAAGTGTTTCAAGTGTGGAAAAGGTGCTCACTTGGCCGCAGAGTGCCGGTTGAAGACTGTGACTTGTTTTAACTATGGAGAGGTGGGTCATATCAGTCCACAGTGTCCTAAGCCGAAGAGAGAGAACCAGTCGGGAGGCAAGGTCTTTGCTTTATCGGGTTCCGAGACTTCTGCAGATGACCGTTTGATCCGAGGTACGTGTTATATTAATGGCTTTCCTCTTGTAGCTATTATTGACACCGGTGCGACTCATTCCTTTATATCTTTGGATTGTGCTGTGAAACTTAAATTAGAGATATCTGAGATGCATGGAAGTATGGTGATTGATACTCCTGCGAAGGGTTCAGTGACTACTACTTCAGTTTGTTTGAATTGTCCTTTGAGTATTTTTGGTAGAGACTTTGGGATGGACCTTGTGTGTCTTCCACTAGTGCAGATTGATGTTATCCTGGGTATGAACTGGTTGGTGTTTAACCGAGTCTATATCAACTGTTTTGATAAGACTGTGATCTTTCCTGAGATTGAGGAAGAAAAGAGTTTGTTTCTATCAGCAAGGCAGGTGAATGAGGCAGTAGCAGATGGGGCGGAGTTGTTCATGTTGTTAGCGACTTTGGAGGCTAAAGATAAACTGGCGATTTGTGATCTAGCCGTGGTGTGTGATTTCCAGAGGTGGTGTTGCTGTTGATCCTTCTAAGATAGAAGCGGTATCTAAGTGGGAAGCTCCGAAGTCAGTTTCTGAGATAAGGAGTTTTCTTGGACTTGCAGGTTATTATAGGAAATTTATTGAGGGATTTTCTAAGTTGGCGTTACCGTTGACGATGTTGACTAGAAAGGGGCAAGCGTTTGTTTGGGACTCAAAATGTGAAGAAGGTTTCCAAGAGTTAAAGAGAAGGTTAACTACTGCTCCTATTCTGATATTACCAAGTCCGTCAGAACCATTTGAGGTTTACTGTGATGCTTCATTGTTGGGTTTGGGTGGTGTGTTGATGTAGAATAAGCAGGTTGTAGCTTATGCTTCGAGACAACTGAAGGTTCATGAGAGGAACTATCCGACACACGATTTAGAGTTGGCAGCTGTGGTGTTTGTTCTGAAGTTATGGAGGCATTACTTGTACGGGTCAAGATTTGAGGTTTTCAGTGACCATAAAAGTTTAAAGTATTTGTTTGATCAGAAAGAGCTGAATATGAGACAGAGGAGATGGTTAGAGTTTCTGAAGGATTATGACTTTGGTTTGAATTACCATCCGGGTAAAGCAAACGTAGTGGCTGATGCATTGAGTCGGAAATCATTGCATATGTCTATGTTAATGGTTAAGGAATTGGATTTAATTGAGCAGTTTAGAGACTTGAGTTTGGTGTGTGAGAGTACTCACAATAGTGTTAAATTGGGAATGTTGAAGTTAACGAGTGGTATTCTGGATGAGATTAGAGAGGGTCAGAAATCCGATGTGCTTTTGGTTGATAAGTTGACTCTAGTGAATCAAGGTCAAGATGGTGAATTCAGAGTTGATGAGAATGGTGTTTTGAGATTTGGTAATCGGGTGTGTATTCCGGATGTTACCGAACTTAAGCAGAGTATTCTTGAGGAAGGACATCGTAGTGGCCTGAGTATTCATCCTGGAGCTACGAAGATGTATCATGATTTGAAAAAGTTATTTTGGTGGCCGGGAATGAAAAGAGAAATTGCGAGTTTTGTTTATTCTTGTTTGACTTGTCAGAAGTCAAAGATTGAGCATCAGAAGCCGTCTGGGCTAATGCAACCGTTGGCTATTCCAGAGTGGAAGTGGGATAGTATCAATATGGATTTTGTTTCGGGTTTACCGAGGACGATTAAGAATTTTGAAGCTATTTGGGTGATTGTTGACAGATTGACAAAATCGGCTCATTTCATTCCGATCAGAATGGATTATCCGTTAGAGAGATTTGCTGAATTGTATATTGAGAAAATTGTAAGTTTGCATGGTATTCCGTCGAGTATTGTTTCGGACAGAGATCCTAGATTTACATCGAAGTTCTGGGAAGGTTTGCAGAGGGCTATGGGAACTAAGCTGAGATTGAGTTCTGCATATCATCCGCAGACTGATGGTCAGACTGAGAGGACGATTCAGTCACTAGAGGATCTTTTGAGGGCTTGTGTTTTGGAAAAGGGAGGTGTTTGGGATTGTTATTTACCTTTGATTGAGTTTACCTACAACAATAGTTTTCATTCGAGCATTGGTATGGCACCGTTTGAAGCTTTGTATGGTAGGAGATGTCGGACACCTTTATGTTGGTATGAGTCCGGTGAGAGTGATGTGGTTGGACCGGAGATTGTTCAACAAACTACGGAAAAGATTAAGATGATTCAGGAGAAGATGAGAATTGCTCAGAGTTGTCAGAAGAGTTATCACGACAAGAGGAGGAAGTCACTTGAGTTTCAAGAGGGAGATCATGTGTTTCTTCGCGTTACTCCGATAACTGGGGTTGGTCGAGCTTTGAAGTCGAAGAAGTTGACACCTCGATTTATTGGTCCTTATCAGATTTTGGAGAGGATAGGGGAGGTAGCCTATCGTATCGCTTTACCGCCGTCACTTGCGAATTTGCATGAGGTTTTTCATGTGTCTCAGTTGAGGAGGTACATTCCTGATCCGTCGCATGTGGTCCAAGTAGATGATGTACAGGTGAGAGATAACCTGACTGTTGAAACATCACCTATGAGGATCGAGGATCGAGAATTGAAGCAGTTGCGGGGTAAAGAGATTGTTTTGGTAAAGGTAGCTTGGGGAGGACCAGCAGGTGGCAATGTGACTTGGGAACTTGAGAGCCAGATGAAGGAGTCTTATCCAGAGTTATTCGCCTGAGGTATGTTTTCGAGGACGAAAACTCTTTTAGTGGGGGAGAGTTGTAACACCCCGATAAAAATAAGATAATTATTTAAATTAAGTTAATAGTATATTTATTAATTTAATTAAATAATTGGATTATTATTGGAATATTATTGGGATTATTATTATTATTATTATTATTATTATTATTATTGGAATAAAAGTTGGAATTAGAAAAGGTCCCATTTGGTAAAAAGAGGTTTTCACGTGAAAACAGAAAAAGGACTCAAAAGTGGAAAAGGGAAAAGGGCAAAGAGCCAGAGAACAAGGGTTGAAGAGAGGAAGAGCTCGAAGCTAAAGGATTGCCGGATTAACTCAGGTAAGGGGGGTTTATCGTCGTTTAATGGGTATTATGGGATAATATGTAATGGGTAGTGATAAACCATTGATTTGACCCTGATTAGAAGGATGAATGTTGAAAATTGTGAATTTTGGGTGAATGAGATATGGGTATAATTGAGGAAAATTCGTAGGAATTAGATGTAATAATGTTAGAATTTGTGAAATTGAATAGAGTATGATTTGTGTTAAATGATATGAACGAATACTGTGTAAAAATTGGATCGTGGGAGGTTGGATCTGAAGAATCTCGTAGCAGAGAAAACCCATTGCAGATCTGAAATTCTGGTTTCTGGTCATACGCGTATGGCACTAGGCAATACGCGTATGAGATGGTCTGGTACGCGTATGGCACTAGGCAATACGCATATGGATGAGGAAGATGATGTTTTGAACGTGGTTTGATCTCTGTTGGTACGCGTATGGGGAAGTGGTACGCGTAGCATACGCGTATGAGACGGGTGATACGCGTATGAGATTGGCTGAGAAATGGGCCATACGCGTATGGGACTAGGCAATACGCGTATGGGCAGAATTGTGATTTTTCTGTGCTGTTGTTGTGCAGTTTTTGGTTGTTCAGCTGAGTAATGTAATTTTAGCTGATGTATGATATAGTAGGGATCGTTTCCCGTTGTTTTGAGCAGTGTAAGTATTAGTAGAGTGTGCTAATACTGTGATTATTAATTGGCATGACATGATATGATTTTGTGATAATATGCTGATGATGTATGATGATGTGCATAATGCTGTGAATGTATGTATTATGTATGCAATTGTGAATAGACTGTTTATGGCTTAGAGTGTGAGCATACGTCTATCTTGAATTGTTGTGGATGTTGCATGCTAGTTGATTTAGCGTGCATATTATGGCCTTTATGGTGGTAGCTAATTCCCATGGTGAGGAATTAGTGAGTGAGTATTGTGGATTGTTGTTGATGTTTGCATGCTAGGTGATTAGCGTGCATATCATAGCCCTTGGGGTGGTAGCTAATTCCCATGGTGAGGAATTAGTGAGTGAGTCACTAGGTCTCAAATGAGTGGGACTAGTGAGCTTGGTAGCCGTATCTGGATTTGATCGGTGAGGTTGAACTATATGTTCACGAATAGTCGGTACCGCATGCATGGAGTCTCATTGCATAATGTATGTACGTATGGCGTATAATATGAATGGATGTATTCCAATATTATACGTGTTGTTTTGGTGATTGTGTTGAGTATGATTTTGGAGTTGATATTGCCGTTACTGATTGTGTGATCTGATTAGGGTGATTGAATGTGTTAACTTACTTAACATTACATGATATTTTATAATGCTTATTATATCGATTGAGGAACTCACCCTTACGACTATGTTTCAGGTAACGAGCAGTGATTGAGTAGAAGCTAGTCCTTGGAGTCTAATGTAGTTCCTTAGTGGGTCATGCTCTGGTAGATGTAACATCGGGACGGGATGTTTTACTTGTTTTTCATTGATGATCGTTGAACAAGTTTACATGTAATGTGTTACATGTTTTGTATTGTTGTTAGACTTTATCCGCTGCGAATTATGCAAATGTTTTATTTTAATTAAATAATGAGCATGACAGGATATTTTGGAAAACGGTGTGAAGTGTCAAGTGTGACACCCTTTAACTGCATATCTACTCTGATTTAGGTTTTGCTGTTTTAATTTAAATTTGGGGTATTTTAGAAGGGTGTTACATTATACGCCATACATACATTATGCAATGAGACTCCATGCATGCGGTACCGACTATTCGTGAACATATAGTTCAACCTCACCGATCAAATCCAGATACGGCTACCAAGCTCACTAGTCCCACTCATTTGAGACCTAGTGACTCACTCACTAATTCCTCACCATGGGAATTAGCTACCACCCCAAGGGCTATGCTATGCACGCTAATCACCTAGCATGCAAACATCAACAACAATCCAAAATAATTCACTCACTAATTCCTCACCATGGGAATTAGCTACCACCATAAAGGCCACAATATGCAAGCTAAATCACTTAGTCATGCAACATCAACAACAATCCAAAATGGACATATGCTCACACTCTAAGCCATAAAACAGTCCATTCCACATAATACATACATTCACATCATTATGCATACAATCATACATCATCAGCATATTATCACAAAATCATATCATGTCATGCCAATTAATAATCACAGTATTAGCACACTCTACTAATACCTATACTGCTCAAAACAACGGGAAATGATCCCTACTATATCATACATCAGCCAAATTACATTACTCAGCTGAACAACCAAAAACTGCATAACAACAGCCCAGAAAAATCACAAATCTGCCCATACGCGTATTGCATAGTCCCATACGCGTATGGCCCATCTCCTGACCAAATCCCATACGCGTAACACCATCTCATACGCGTATGCTACGCGTACCACTTCCCCATACGCGTACCAACAGAGACCAAACTACGTTCAAAACATCATCTTCCTCATCCATACGCGTATTGCCTAGTGCCATACGCGTACCAGACCATCTCATACGCGTATTGCCTAGTGCCATACGCGTATGACCAGAAACCAGAATTTCCAGATCTGCTATGGTTTTCTCTGCTACGAATTTTCTCAGATCTAACCTTCCACAGTCCAATTTTTCACAGTATTCGTTCATATCATCTAACACAAATCATACCCTATTCAATTTCACAAATTCTAACATTATTCCATCTAATCCTTACGAATTTTCCTTCAACCATAATCCAAATTTCGTTCATCCAATACTTCACAAATTTCAACATACATCATTCTAATCAGAGTCAAATCAATGGTTTATCACTACCCATTACATGTTATCCCATAATACCCATTAAACGATGATAAACCCCCCTTACCTGAGTTAATCCGGCAATCCTTTAGCTTCGAGCTCTTCCTCTCTTCAACCCTTGTTCTCTGGCTCTTTGCCCTTTTTCCTTTTCCACTTTTGAGTCGTTTTTCTGTTTTCACGTGAAAACCTCTTTTTACCAAATGGGACCTTTTCTAATTCCAACTTTTATTCCAATAATAATAATAATAATCCAATAATATTCCAAATTATTTAATTAAATTAATAAATATAATATTAACTTAAATTAAATAATTATCTTATTTTTATCGGGGTGTTACAATTCTCCCCCACTAAAAGAGTTTTCGTCCTCGAAAACATACCTCAAGCGAATAACTCCGGATAAGACTCCTTCATCTGACTCTCAAGTTCCCAAGTCACATTGCCACCTGCTGGTCCTCCCCAAGCTACCTTTACCAAAGCAATCTCTTTACCCCGCAACTGCTTCAACTCTCGATCATCGATCCTCATAGGTGATGTTTCAACAGTCAGGTTATCTCTCACCTGTACATCATCTATTTGGACTACATGCGACGGATCAGGAATGTACCTCCTCAACTGAGACACATGAAAAACCTCATGCAAATTCGCAAGTGACGGCGGTAAAGCGATACGATAGGCTACCTCCCCTATCCTCTCCAAAATCTGATAAGGACCAATAAATCGAGGTGTCAACTTCTTCGACTTCAAAGCTCGACCAACCCCAGTTATCGGAGTAACACGAAGAAACACATGATCCCCCTCTTGAAACTCAAGTGACTTCCTTCTCTTGTCGTGATAACTCTTCTGACGACTCTGAGCAATTCTCATCTTCTCCTAAATCATCTTAATCTTTTCCGTAGTCTGTTGAACAATCTCCGGTCCAACCACAGCACTCTCACCGGACTCATACCAACATAAAGGCGTCCGACATCTCCTACCATACAAAGCTTCAAACGGTGCCATACCAATGCTCGAATGAAAACTATTGTTGTAGGTAAACTCAATCAAAGGTAGATAACAATCCCAAGCACCTCCTTTTCCAAAACACAAGCCCTCAAAAGATCCTCCAGTGACTGAATCGTCCTCTCAGTCTGACCATCAGTCTGCGGATGATATGCAGAACTCAATCTCAGCTTAGTTCCCAAAGCCCTCTGCAAACCTTCCCAGAACTTCGATGTAAATCTAGGATCTCTGTCCGAAACAATACTCGACGGAATACCATGCAAACTTACAATTCTCTCAATATACAACTCGGCTAATCTCTCTAACGGATAATCCATTCTGATCGGAATGAAATGAGCCGATTTCGTCAATCTATCTACAATCACCCAAATAGCTTCAAAATTCTTAATTGTCCTCGGTAAACCAGAAACAAAATCCATACTGATACTATCCCACTTCCACTCTGGAATAGCCAACGGTTGCATTAGCCCAGGCGGCTTCTGATGCTCAATCTTCGACTTCTGACAAGTCAAACAAGAATAAACAAAACTCGCAATTTCTCTTTTCATTCCCGGCCACCAAAATAACTTTTTCAAATCATGATACATCTTCGTAGCTCCAGGATGAATACTCAAGCCACTACGATGTCCTTCCTCAAGAATACTCTTCTTAAGTTCGGTAACATCCGGAATACACACCCGATTACCAAATTTCAAAACACCATTCTCATCAACTCTGAATTCACCACCTTGACCTTGATTCACTAGAGTCAACTTATCAACCAAAAGCACATCGGATTTCTGACCTTCTCTAATCTCATCCAGAATACCACTCGTTAACTTCAACATTCCCAGTTTAACACTATTGTGAGTACTCTCACACACCAAACTCAAGTCTCTAAACTGTTCAACTAAATCCAATTCTTTAACCATTAACATAGACATATGCAATGATTTCCGACTCAATGCATCAGCCACTACGTTTGCTTTACCCGAATGGTAATTCAAACCAAAGTCATAATCCTTCAGAAACTCTAACCATCTCCTCTGTCTCATATTCAGCTCTTTCTGATCAAACAAATACTTTAAACTTTTATGGTCACTGAAAACCTCAAATCTTGACCCGTACAAGTAATGCCTCCATAACTTCAGAACAAATACCACAGCTGCCAACTCTAAATCGTGTGTCGGATAGTTCCTCTCATGAACCCTCAGCTGTCTCGAAGCATAAGCTATAACCTGCTTATTCTGCATCAAAACACCACCCAAACCCAACAATGAAGCATCACAGTAAACCTCAAATGGTTCCGATGGACTCGGTAATATCAGAATAGGAGCAGTAGTCAACCTTCTCTTTAACTCTTGGAAACCTTCTTCACATTTTGAGTCCCAAACAAACGCTTGCCCCTTTCTAGTCAACATCGTCAACGGTAACGCCAACTTAGAAAATCCCTCGATGAACTTCCTATAATAACCTGCCAAACCAAGAAAACTCCTTATCTCAGAAACTGACTTCGGAGCTTCCCACTTAGATACCACTTCTATCTTAGAAGGATCAACAGCAACACCACCTCTTGAAATCACATGACCAAGAAAACTAACCTCTTCTAACCAAAATTCACACTTGGACAGTTTAGCAAATAACTTCTTTTCTCGTAGAACTCCTAAAACCACTCTCAAATGTTCAGCATGCTCTTCTTCAGATTTCGAATACACCAAAATATCGTCAATAAACACCACAACAAACTTGTCTAGGTACGGATGGAAAATCCTATTCATATACTCCATAAATATTCCAGGCGCATTCGTCACACCAAAAGGCATTACAGAATACTCATAATGTCCATACCTTGTTCTGAAAGCAGTCTTCTGAATATCCTCAGTTTTCACACGTATCTGATGATACCCAGATCTCAAATCTATTTTGCTGAACACACTCGCACCAACCAACTGATCCATCAAATCATCAATCCTCGACAAAGGATACCGATTCTTAATCGTCACTTTATTCAGTTGCCTATAGTCCACACACAACCTCATAGTACCTTCTTTCTTCTTAACCAATAACACTGGTGCACCCCACGGTGACACACTCGGACGAATAAATTTCTTATCCAACAGATCTTCCAACTGACTTTTCAATTCAGTTAACTCAACAGCAGACATACGGTACGGAGCCATCGATATCGGCCTAGTACCAGGTACCAAATCAATCGAGAACTCAACTTCGCGCTCTGGCGGTAATTCATTCACTTCTTCAGGAAACACATCAGGAAAATCACACACCACGGTTAGATCGCAAATCACCAGTTTATCTTTAGCCTCCAAGGTCGCTAACAGCATAAACAACTCTGCCCCATCTACTACTGCCTCATTCACTTGCCTCGCTGATAGAAACAAACTCTTTTCTTCCTCAATCTCAGGAAAGATCACAGTCTTATCAAAACAGTTGATATAAACTCGGTTAAACACCAACCAGTTCATACCCAGGATAACATCAATCTGTACTAGTGGAAGACACACAAGGTCCATCCCAAAGTCTCTACCAAAAATACTCAAAGGGCAAGCTAAACAAACTGAAGTAGTAGTCACTGAACCCTTCGCAGGAGTATCAATCACCATACTTCCATGCATCTCAGATATCTCTAATTTAAGTTTCACAGCACAATCCAAAGATATAAAGGAATGAGTCGCACCTGTGTTAATAATAGCTACAAGAGGAAAGCCATTAATATAACACGTACCTCGGATCAAACGATCATCTGCAGAAGTCTCAGAACCCGATAAAGCAAAGACCTTGCCTCCCGACTGGTTCTCTTTCTTCGGCTTAGGACACTGTGGGCTAATATGACCCAACTCTCCACAGTTGAAACAAGTCACAGTCTTCGACCGACACTCTGCAGCCAAATGACCACCTTTTCCACACTTGAAACACTTCCTCTCAGCACTGGTACACTCATGGACACGATGTCCAGCCTGACCACATCTGTAACACTTAGCAGGGGCACTAGAGTCTCCCCCACTAGGCCTCTTCATCCCACTCTGTCTCTGGAAACCTTTGCCAGCTGCATACGGTTTCCCACGATCATTCTGATTCTTGCCTTTCCTATCAACCCTCTGCTGATAGCTCTCCGCTCTGGCTTTGGTATCCTGTTCAAAAATCCTGCAACAGTCAACCAAATCAGAAAACACTCTAATCCGTTGATACCCAATAGCCTGCTTAATCTCGGGACGTAACCCGTTCTCAAACTTCACACATTTCGAGAATTCCCCAGTAGCCTCATCATAGGGAGTGTAATACTTCGACAGCTCTGTGAACTTAGCAGCATACTCAGTAACAGACCGGTTACCCTGCTTCAATTCTAGGAACTCTATCTCTTTCTTTCCTCTGACATCCTCTGGAAAGTACTTCCTCAGAAATCTCTCTCTGAACACCGCCCAAGTGATCTCAGCATTCCCAGCAGCTTCCAACTCAGTGCGGGTAGCAACCCACCAATCATCTGCTTCCTCTGACAGCATATGCGTACCGAACCTGACCTTCTGGTTATCGGCACACTCAGTCACTCGGAAGATCCTCTCGATCTCCTTCAACCACTTCTGAGCGCCATCTGGATCGTATGCTCCCTTGAACATTGGAGGATTGTTCTTCTGGAACTCACTCAGTTGACGAGCAGCTCCCATTCCCACAACATTCGGGTTTCCTCCAAGTACTCCAGCTAGCATACCCAGAGCCTCAGCAATCGCAGCATCGTCTCTACCTCTTCCAGCCATCTCTATTCTGAAAACCCAACAAGCTAAAACAATAAGTACTGATAGGGTTACACAACACCTATCCCGTACAGGGGAACAGAATAATTACGACTCGACTCGACCGACTATGCTCTGATACCACTAATGTAACACCCTTCTAAAATACCCCAATAATTAATTAAATCAACAAAATATAAATCAGAGTAAGTATGCAATTAAGGGTGTCACACTTGACACTTCACACCATGTTCCAAAATATCTGGTCATACTCATTTATTTATCAAAATAAAACATTGCACAATACGCAGCGGATAGAGATCTATCAATCATGCAAACCATGTAACACTTTACATGTAAGATCATTCAACAACCAACAATGAGAATAAGGTAAAACATCCCGTCCCGATGTTACATCTACCAGAGCATGACCCACTAAGGAACTACACTAGACTCCAAGTACTAGCTTCTACTCAATCACTGCTCGTTACCTGAAAAATAGTTGTAAGGGTGAGTTCCTCAATCGATATAATAAGCATTATAAAATATCATGTAATGTTAAGTAAATTAACACATTTCATCACCCTAATCATAACACATATTCAGCAACGGCAATATCAACTCATAATCATCATCATCATCATCATACTCAACTCAACACAACCACAAAACATACGTATAATATTGGAATACATCCATTCATATTATACGCCATACATACATTATGCAATGAGACTCCATGCATGCGGTACCGACTATTCGTGAACATATAGTTCAACCTCACCGATCAAATCCAGATACGGCTACCAAGCTCACTAGTCCCACTCATTTGAGACCTAGTGACTCACTCACTAATTCCTCACCATGGGAATTAGCTACCACCCCAAGGGCTATGCTATGCACGCTAATCACCTAGCATGCAAACATCAACAACAATCCAAAATAATTCACTCACTAATTCCTCACCATGGGAATTAGCTACCACCATAAAGGCCACAATATGCAAGCTAAATCACTTAGTCATGCAACATCAACAACAGTCCAAAATGGACATATGCTCACACTCTAAGCCATAAACAGTCCATTCCACATAATACATACATTCACAGCATTATGCATACAATCATACATCATCAGCATATTATCACAAAATCATATCATGTCATGCCAATTAATAATCACAGTATTAGCACACTCTACTAATACCTATACTGCTCAAAACAACGGGAAATGATCCCTACTATATCATACATCAGCCAAATTACATTACTCAGCTGAACAACCAAAAACTGCATAACAACAGCCCAGAAAAATCACAAATCTGCCCATACGCGTATTGCATAGTCCCATACGCGTATGGCCCATCTCCTGACCAAATCCCATACGTGTAACACCATCTCATACGCGTATGCTACGCGTATCACTTCCCCATACGCGTACCAACAGAGACCAAACTACGTTCAAAACATCATCTTCCTCATCCATACGCGTATTGCCTAGTGCCATACGCGTACCAGACCATCTCATACGCGTATTGCCTAGTGCCATACGCGTATGACCAGAAACCAGAATTTCCAGATCTGCTATGGTTTTCTCTGCTACGAATTTTCTCAGATCTAACCTTCCACAGTCCAATTTTTCACAGTATTCGTTCATATCATCTAACACAAATCATACCCTATTCAATTTCACAAATTCTAACATTATTCCATCTAATCCTTACGAATTTTCCTTCAACCATAATCCAAATTTCGTTCATCCAATACTTCACAAATTTCGACATACATCATTCTAATCAGAGTCAAATCAATGGTTTATCACTACCCATTACATGTTATCCTATAATACCCATTAAACGATGATAAACCCCCCTTACCTGAGTTAATCCGGCAATCCTTTAGCTTCGAGCTCTTCCTCTCTTCAACCCTTGTTCTCTGGCTCTTTGCCCTTTTTCCTTTTCCACTTTTGAGTCGTTTTTCTGTTTTCACGTGAAAACCTCTTTTTACCAAATGGGACCTTTTCTAATTCCAACTTTTATTCCAATAATAATAATAATAATCCAATAATATTCCAAATTATTTAATTAAATTAATAAATGTAATATTAACTTAAATTAAATAATTATCTTATTTTTATCGGGGTGTTACACTTCTTATCAAAGAACTGTCAAACATTCTTCATATTCTATTATCAAACAATCACTTTTTTTGCCTCGATCATCTTGCTGTCAGCCTTAGTGGGTTGAACTACGAAAGTTTTGACTTTCTCATTGCATTGTGAGAATACGTAGGTAGGAGAATTCAGATTCTTCGCGAGCTACCTTATTTATTAATCCTTCATTCTTCATTCATCAATCAATACCATATTTTGAGATCAAATGTCATTTTTCCTTCGATTCAATGCACATCCTTTTAGGACGACCTAATCAAAGTCCACCTTGTGAATCAAGAGTTGTTTGGCTTATTTCCAAACATTTAATTCCTTTGTTTTTGGTTATTCTAATACAGTGATACCATGCCTTAGGCCCCTCACTTGTTGGTTCATACCAGTTTTACTCTTCGGTTCAGAGTTTATTCCTGTATGGAACCAAGATACCGTTCTCCTTTGATTTCAAATTATTTGTTCCCCAACAAGTGATATATCTTTCCTTGTATTCAAACAACACTTTTTATAGGTCCATACTCACCCTTTTAATACAATTGTCCATCTTTGTATCAAAAGTTGTTTGGCTTATTGCCAGACATTTAATTCTCGTTGTTTCTGGTCGTTCCTATACAGTGATACCATGCCTTAGGCCCCTCACTTGTTGGTTTGTCTGTTTACTCTTTGGTTCAAAGCCAGTTTACTCCTTTATGGATTCCCATGCTACCATAGTCTTTTGGTGCAAGTTATATTATTCATCACTTCAATCATACCTTTTTAGTTGTGTTTGTCTAGTCAGTCCTTGTTGCCTAGACAAACACTTATTTAATTACTTTCCTTTGTTTTCGTGGTTCCAAAACTACAAATGCTCTGACTTTCTCATTGCACCGTGAGAATACGTAGGCATGAGGATGTGAACCCTTGGCGAATATAATCCTAATTATTCCTTTCTATGCCCTAGGGAATTATCTATTCATCTCCATGATAAATTCATATTCTACCTTCATTTACTTCATGTGATGTAATCTACCTTTGAGCCAAATACACCATCTCTTTGAGCTCCATCTCATACCTCCTTGTGAACCAAGATTTGTTTGTGTTGTAAAACCAAACACTTAATTCCTTTCGTTTCGTTTATTCCAATACAGTGATATCATGCCTTAGGCCCCTCACTTGTTGGTTCATACCATTTTTTCTCTTGGGTCCATATTCATCCCTTGTTGGAGTTTAAATCATAATCTCTTTTCATCTCCCACCACAAGTTCTATGAACTACGGAGCTCTGAATTCCTCATTACACTATGGGGATATGTAGACAAGAGAGCCCCAATCCTCACCGATCACTCTATCTATTTCTTTTCTTTTCCCTTATTCTTTTATGAGTAATCTTTAGATATAACACCCATCCGAGCAATAATAATCAAAACGGTTCCCATGGAGTACCATGGATGTAAGGGGTGTTAATACCTTCCTCTTGCATAACCGACTTCCTTACCCAGCATATCTCTTTCCCCCAAGTTTTATCGATGTTTTCCCCTTTCTTCAGGAATAAATAAAGTTTGATGGCAACTCTATTGTATGTTCAAGCGTGTGATGCGTTCGGGTTCGCTAGCTTCAGCTAGGGACTCTGCTACTTGGAGTGTTTTCTAGTCATTAAAAAAGCCCAGTGTTGATTGCTTTCTTAGCTTGCTTAGGATGTTTATCTTTGCGCTTTACTATCTTTATCATTATATTCATTTGCTTTATATTATGGATATTATTTGTTATACTTTTTGTTGGGTTGGGGCTAGGTTACATGAGAGAGAAGTTCTATGCCCGAGCTTGAGCATATACACATGATAGTAATGTGACTAGAGTCGTGTTTGACCTCCATGGATTTATTATGCGATCATAGTTGACACAAGACGTCACACCTATAGTAGATCCTTATGGGAGCATCATTATCCGATGAGTCAGTCGTCTAAGGCAATGGTATCTCAAAATGGGTCATTGACTCTAGGAACCTTTTTAGGTTTCCTATGAAGGATAAAACCTACCTGTGATGAGGATATGGGTTTTTCTGCAGGAAACCATAGACTCTACATATATTTTTTCTCATGGACGTCGGACCTTTGATCCTACATCAGGCAGTATGCGCAGATTATCCGTATTATTTGTACTATTAACCTATATTATTGCATACCATTATTGCATTGTTGTACATATGTAGGACTTTTAAAATTAGATTTTCACACCGACAAGGATTTGAATCTATGGATGTGCATAATTATTTGCATTTTTGTTCACAACATACACACTCATTCATTTTCATTTCATGCATGTTAACCAGAAAACTCACCTTATTCATTCCTTCGTCAGAAAGACAACGATTCGCCGACATCGATCATCGAAGAATCGCAGAAAAGGGTAAGAACATTGACAGAGTTGACATGGTCTTGGGGTTATTCTTGGATAGAATGACAACGAACTTCCTAAATCAGGTTGTGATTAATGAGCAAGCTGAAGACAATCTTAAGAAAGGTAAGAAACATAAGGTGGATACAGGTATTCTGCCATTTCCTCCTCAAGAATGGTATCTCCTGCCACATCAGAGGCATGTTCAAAGCAACCAGAAACTGAAGCAGAAGCAAATCAGCTAGAAGAACAATGATCAGGAAGGGATACATCCTTGCAATGATCCAATTCCTATGACTTATGCATATCCGCTACCTATACTAGTTAACATTAGGGCAATTATGCCTAAACGGATCCAACCTACTAGGTTTCCCTCTCATCCCAAGCATGATCACAATGCCACGTGTGGATTTCATGTCGGACATGTGGGGCACTCTATTGAGAAATGTAATCATTTTAAGGCTAGAGTTCAAGAACTCATTAATCAGAAGTTGATGTGATTCACGCCTGTAACTGTTGAGGAACTTACTAAGAAGGGGTTTGAAAACAAGGGTACTCTGATTCATGTGCAAGTTCATCTTTCTATGGTCTAGTCTGTTGTGCAACATCAAAATCAAGGATATCACCCTGGAATGCCTTTGGCCTATCTTGGGGTATCATCTTCTACTGTTACTGCACCTCAGTACACCTTGTCGCATCCGCGAAAAACAACCGGCGGGCAAAACAAAACAAACAGAGCCGCCACCGTGCATTATTTATCCCAAAAGAGGGAAAGGAAACGCTCGAAGTAAACCTGGAAAAGACATGGTCTCGCGACCGGAGATTACAAGGATCGGGAGTCGGTTATGCGAAGGGAAGGTATTAGCACCCCTACGCATCCGTCGTACTCGACGGGATCCACGCACAAAAGAATAGAAGAAAGGTTGCTAAACACTGCTCACAAACTGCACACACACACTAGAAGGAAACACAGATGGAAGGAAGGGGGAACGGGCTCGCTAGGATATCGCATCCTATGCCTACGTATCTCATCTGGAATGAGAATCAGAGCTACCGTAGTTCGGCTAACGCACGCCAAACAAAACACAAACAGGAAACCGACTGCCAATCGCTGGACTTATGTCAGACTCCACACAAACAGGCAAACATGGAAACCGAATGCCAATCACTGGACTTACATCAGACTCCGAACCAACAAACACACACAGGAAACCAACTGCCAATCGCTGGACTTATGTCAGACTCCAACACAAAACAAAGGGGTTAACCGAACGTTGGGTCGTCAAAAAGCAACAAAAAAGTTGAACAAACAAGCTAACAGGGAGTCTGGTACTCGAGCCTGCTAGCTGTCAAGCAAACACACACAAAAAGGAAAAGGGTGCCCGGAGAGATCTCGTACGATCTCCTGCCTACGTACCTCATCTGGTATGAGGATCAGGGCGACGTAGTTCCCCTAAACAGGGAAAGAACTTCTAACCTAACCAGAGACTGGGAAATGACAAACTAGAAGGGAGACTGACTCGAGCCTAATAGTTATCATATAATCCGCAATGGTCTTAGGTTGAGGTTTCTATCTAACTTGCACAGGGAGCAAGCTATCCTAGACAGCACAGGCAAATACATACAAGCACAAAAAGCAAGCACACACACTATATGCACACAATTGGGCTCATACAAGGTTAGGTCGTGAAACACAAGCCAACTGGAATCAGGTGTAGTTAGCTCTTAACCTTAACATTGAGAGTTAGGGTGAAGCAGATGAAATGGGAAGTGAGGGTAAGACCTCACAACTCTTATCCCTGGCCTGGGAGAGCTTGACTCAAATAGAAATGTGTGGGAGTTCAGAAGGTAGGAACTCTTCTCCACAGATGACTGACACAACATAGATCTTGGGTTATTATCCATAATGCATCAACACAATGGTGTGAGCAAGGTGAATGACACACTGAGTAGCAGGAGATGGATTACACATATCTTTTATCTGCCAATTGCCTCTTAAGAGGTCTTTACCTGCTTGGCACAAAAGTAAACATTCACAAGCATTGCCTCTTAAGGAGGGCTTCAGACAGGTGCCTGCCCACATGACAGGACAGGTCTTCCAGACTACATGAAGTCAAAGGATTTATACCTCAGTGGTTAAGCAACCAAGCAAAGCAAAGTTCACAATGAACTTAAAGCAACTTAAGTACTTGTGGAAACATCAGACAAATCAGTACAATGTTCAGACAAACAGATAACAGTTAATAAGCAACAGACAATCCCAATGTACAAAAGGTGTAAGCCAAAAGGCAAACTCAAATGAGTTACCATCAACCTACAAAAACACACAATGTTAGTAATCACAAGCAAACATCAATGCTCAAATGAATGGAGCATCATTAACCATGGAACTTGAATGCTTAACCTGAAATCAAAGCTCAAACATAAGCAACAAACCACTAGGTCAAAGACTAGGGTCAAAGATGGAGAAAAAAATTTAAAGCAGGAGCTGAAATTTAACATGAATCAACTTCAATCACATCTTGACACAATCCAAAAGGTCTCACATCAATATCATTAACCAAAAGCATTTCATGATCAAATGAAGTTCAAGGCAATTTTAAGGCTCATATGTGATCCACCAGAATGAAAAATCTCAATTAAATCAGAAATGATTCAAATAAATCTGGAAAAATTCATGATCAACTAGGACATTCATAACATGCATTACACAAAAAATCAGAAGCATTGGACATCATTTGGCATGGCAAACACATCATATAAGTTGAACATCAAAAGGTGTGACACAAATTGTCACACCAACTTAGAACAATCATAAAACAGAGATGACAATTGATGAAAATACCAAATCAACACCAAAATGTCAAGCAATGTGTCTAGTTTCATCATACAAAATTTCAGAATCATTGGATAAGAAACAAGCATTTCACAAAGGTATAAGCATGGCAAGGTCAAATAAGCATACATGTTCAAACATTCAAGCACAAAAAATTATCCAGCCAAGCACAACTTGTAAAATCATGATGATAAAAAACTAGAGAAACCAAGGATCACAATGCAAAAAACCTGGTAATTTTTGGATTAATTTTCAATTTGATATGATTTTTTAAAGATTGAGAACAAAATGAAATAACATGTGACATTTAAAATGGATTAATATGAAATAATTAATTTGAATTTGAAATAATTGGCGCCAGCAAGTGAAACGCGGTCGTTTCACTAATGAGGTGGCAGCCAATGGCACGGTCAAGGCAAGCGGACCAATCAGAGACCAGCATGGCCAAACGCATGCACCAATCACACGCGTGCCCTAGCAAACACATTCAGCAACGGATTTTCGTGGCAATTGAAATCAAAACCGTTGCCTATGCTGAAACTTCATCTTCTTCCTCGTGAAGAAGATGAACAGTAACTGTTCATCAATGTCCAAGAACAAAATCTCCAGAACTCACAATTAAGGACATCATCATGTAGGATATTCCATGGAGATCAAAGATCAATGCATAGCTAAGCTTAAATCATCATGCTAAGAGAGAATCGAGCAAATCTATTTTCATGCATGGAACTTTAATTAACCCTAACTAACTCAATTTTGCACCAAAAATCATGATTCAAAGCTCAGCATGATCAACATAAAGAGATCTACAATAACATCACAATAATTTTGAGAATTAAGAGGATCGATTTTGTAACCTCTTGAAGAGCAGATCTGGATTTGGCTTGATTCAAGGCTTGTGATAGCTCAAATGTTCCTCTATGATGCTTGTATGAATGATTGGAGGAGAGATTGAGGTTCAATTGCTCTTGATTTCACCAGAATTTGAATTCACCATTAATGCTTCCAAGCTTCCATTATGAACAAACAGGCACGATTTCATTCCATTCCACGTCCAATCTTGCTAAATGATACTTCAGGATGATGAATCAAGCAAGAGAAATGGATATTGTTTGAATAAATTTGAAGAAATTTTGAGAGAGAATTTTGAGAGATTTGGATCTAGATCTGAAATTATGAATCCTCCTCTGAAAACAGTTAGGGTTTTCTATCTATATGCCTTGCTAATCATGTTTAATTAAGCTTAAACCAAATGCTAATGAAATTGATGAGTTATGGAGTGTAAGTGCAAATTTGCTTTTCACCCTCATGCATGGAATGCATGTGTGAACAGTGCACGATTTTGGTTCATTTTCACTTAAAATTCAATTTTGGAGCCAATGGTGATGGTCAAAAGTTCAAACAATGCACCAAATTTGAATTTTAAGTTTTCCCTCCAAAAAGCCAATGAATTATCAAATGCTCATATGAATATAATTTGTGCAATGCAATGCATGATTTGGAAACTAGAGGTCAAAAGAAGAATAATGCAAAAAGAGCCATCCATTTTGGAGTTTTGGTTGAGAAGTTATGTCCATTTGAAGTTCCATGCATAGTTTTCCATGATTTGATCATATCTCCTTAACCACACATGAGAAATTGATGATCTTGGACTTGATGGAAATGGGAGAGAAAGATCTACAACTTTCATGTTCAACAAAATTTCATTTGAAGCTTTCTTGATGATGTAATTTGAAGTTGAAGTTAGGCTAAAACCTTTCCATTTTTGGCAAATTCAAATTATAGGTCACTTTCTATTTTTGGAAAGTTCTGACCTGACTTTAAATTCTTCAATGTTGATGTTTGAAATGTCAAATGAGACTCGTTTGCACATGAATGAGGCATCACTGACCACTTCCCACCTCCAAATCCATAGTTGACTTTGCAGTTGACTTGGTCATGCCCTGTTGACTTTGAGCCTTCAACACTTGATGAAATGGCTCCACCATGAAACCCTAGCTTATACAAGCTCAATAAAATCACATGAAAATCTCCATCTCAATAAAGACCTCATCTCCTTGCAGAACCCTGACTAGAAGAATGCAACTGATTAGGGTTGACTAGAGGTCAAAACCCTAATCCCAAGGAATCTGATCAGGAATAATGAATCATGATGATGATGATGTACCATTTCAACCAAGATAATACTCAACCTTCTTGAGGAACCAAGAAACCCCAATTGAAGCACAAACCTCAGATGATTAGTGATCAACTTATGAGACCCTCAGGCTTGCATCTCTTAGCTTCTCCATCTTCTGAGAAAGACCTAGGAGGATGACTTGCTTACCTCACATGATATGCAAAGATGTAATGCCTAAAGTCCTACAAAATGAAATGAAATATGCTAAGCTAGTCCCAAGAGAGGAGGGCAAATTTTGAGGAGTTACACACCTATACTAGGGCACTCTATGTCTCATTTGGAGTTCATTATGGTCATACTCCTAATCAGATAGTCAATTCTAGCTTTGTGCACTATGCTCATATGTTCCCACCAATGACTACTCCTCATATTCATCCTTAGGTATCTTTGGTACCCATTAAAGCTAGAGAAAATATACCCGAACATATTGCACGCTCGAACATATAACATATTCGCCATCAAACTTTATTTATTCCCGAAGGAAAGGAAAAACATCGATAAACTCGGGGGGGAAAGATATGATGGGTAAGGAAGTCGGCTATGCAAGGGAAAAGTATTAGCACCCCTAACATCCATGGTATTCCATGGGAACCGTTTTGATTGTTCTTACTCGAATAGGTGTGATATCTAAAGTTACTCGCAAAAGAATGAGGAAGGGGAAGGAAATAAATAAAGTGCTCGGTGAGGATTGGGGACCTCCTGCCTACGTATCCTCATAATGCAATGAGGAATTTAGAGCTCCGTAGTTCAAAGAACTAGTGGTGGGAGATGAAAAGAAGTGTGATCAAGGTATCTTCTAAACCAAAGGATAATGTTGTTTGAACTCCAAAAGGGGATGAAATATGAACCCAAGAGTATAACTGGCATTGACCGATATGTGGACTAGCCAGAAGTGTCTGCCACTATATGGTATAGTTGAAAACAAAGGGAATTAAGTGTTTAGGTACGATCCAAACAGCTCTTGGTTCACAAGCTGACATAATATGGAGCTCAAAGGGATAGTGTATTTGGCTCAAAGAATAGGTATATCACATGGAGTGAATGTAGGTAGAATAATGAATGCATCATGAAGATGAATGGAATGAATGACCAAAGTCACAAGATTGAATATTTGGTAACAAGTGACTGAAGAGGTATAGTTTGAAACCAAAGATAAAGGTGTATTGGAATCCATATGATAAATGGAGTTTTCACCCTAGAGGGAAACATCGTCTTAGCCAAAAAAGAATGAATTAAATGTCTGGGTACGAGCCAAACAACTCTAGGTGTAAATGCGGATTTACATTATATGGTCCTAAAAGGGTGTATATGGAATTCCAAAGAAAACTGTATTTTAGTTTCAAAGAAACAATATGTCACTGGCGTGAATGGTTCAATGATTGAAGGTAGGTAATAGATCATGAAAGATATGGATTATGTCCTAAGGCAGGGGAAATAATTAGGAATATGCTCGCCAAGGATTCATATCCTCGTACCTACGTATTCTCACTATGCAATGAGAAAGTTAGAGCATTCGTAGTTAGTGAAAACCACGAGAACAAAGGAGAAGATAAGTGATAAAAAGTATTACTTGCACCAATATAATGGAATCAAGGGAAACCATAAAGGGAGAGTGAACTTGGAACCCAAGAGTAAACAGGCGTCTTACCGAAAAAGAATGAATTAAATGTCCAGGTACGATCCAAACAAATCTTGATTCACAAGATGGATTGCCGCTATATCGTCCTAAAAGGGTGTACACGGGGCCCAAAAGAAAGTATTATTGGGTACAAGGAACAACAGTGTATCACTGGATGGGGAACAAATAGTTCGAGATTAAAGAAGAATGGTATCTTGGATCCATGAAGGAGATAGACTCTGAATCAAAGAGTAAACATGAGTCTTAGCCAAAAAAGAAAGAATAAATGTTTGGGCACGAGCCAAACAACTCTTGATTCATGAGGTGGATGCCATTATATCGTCCAAAAAGGATGTACATGGAGTCCAAGGAGAAGTATATCTGATCTAAAAAAGATGGTATTGATTTATGAATAAAGAATGATGGATTAATAAATAAGGTAGCTCGCGAAGAATCTGGATTCTCCTACTATGTATTCTCATCGTGCAATGAGAAAATTAAAGATTTCATAGTTCAGCCTACTACGGCTGAAACAAAAGGGAGCAAGATTGATTTTCCAAGGTACACAACCCTTCAAGGCTGAAAAAGGAGTGTCAAGGCTCACAACCTTCTAGGCCAGGTATCACTACTAGAGTTTATAATTCTGAAGGTAAGGAACTGAATTATACTGCCAAGGTTTATCACCTCTCTTGGAAAATAAAAACAGATGCCAGAGTCCATGACTCTCAAGGCAAAGAATTGAAATGAATTGCCAAGGTTTACCATATCTCAAGGCAAGGAAATTAATTGAACTGCCAAATTTTATCAATTTACAAGGCAAGGAACAAGTGCAAAGGTTTACCACCTCTCAAGGCAAGGAACTGAATTGGACTGCCAAGGTTTATCACTTTACAAGGCAAGGAACAAGTGCCAAGGTTTATCACCTTACCGGGCAAATGCCAAGGTTTAACACCTCTCAAGGCTAGTGCCAAGGTTTACCACCTCTCAAGGCAAAGAACAGACCAAGGTTTACCACCTTACAAAGCAAAGAATTGATTGAAAGAGGGTGTACACCACAAGTTACTAATAGCAAAAGTGCCCCATTATTGAAGTGTTTGAAAGGTTGATACGCTTAAAGAATAATAATTGTCAATTGTGTGATTCAAATTATACTAAACTCTATGAACAAAGGCGAATACCTTGAGCAACTGGGTCAAACATCCTGTACCCAAGGATATCCAGAATGAGTTAATGGAATTCTCCACTCTCATCCATTATTTGTTTCTTAAGGCTCATAGTGTGCAACTCGAATCAAAATTGATAAGTTGCTCACAGGAGATCATGTGTGTTGATCTTATTAATGTGATGCTACTTGTTGTAGAAGTAGACTTTATAATCACGTAATTCAAATTATGCTAAAGTATATGAATAGAGGTGAATACGATGAGAAACTGGGTCAAGCGTCCCGTACCCAAGGATATTCAGAATGAGTTAATGGAATTCTCGACTCTCATTCATTCTCTATTTCTTAAGGCTCGTGCCACACACTCTGAATTATGATTGACAAACATTGATACCTTTGCAGTGCTTGAGAGGTAGTCCATGTTGCTAGCTATGCTTAACTGATGTTGACATGAAGTCTTGATCTTGCATTTGAACCTTGAGGTCTTGAGCTCCTGAGATTCAAGATACCCACAATAACTTGAGCGCAATGAACTTACCATAACAAGTGATCAAAGGTCTTTTGATCAATTGAAATAGGCTTGGGGCTTACAACACAATTATAAAGGATTTGGTTGACCAAAGTGACCTTTGGTAAACATTACCCAATAGGATTGAAATAATAGTTGAACTATGTATAATAGTCTATTGAATTAATCAACTAAGATAAGAAATCAGACAATTATAATCAAGGTCCTAAACTAAGGGGACATGTATTAAAAAATCAAAGTTTCTAAGCCCTAAGGGCAAAATAGTCATTATACCAAAAATGAACTAATTAAGATTAAGAACAAGATTATTTAGAATTACTTAAAATCCGTTAATCAATTAGAAATGATACATGAATATATGCTGAAACGGAATTAGACTAAGTTTAATAACTAAACCTAAATTTTTTTAAATGTGTCAATTAATTGATTAATCGTATTAGAACTATCCTATTAATTAAAATTAATTAACTAAATCAAAATTAACTAATTGTGATCATTCTATATGACAAACATGATTAATTAATTTAAGCTAAAAACATAAATTAATTAAGCTTAATTGGAAGTAATCAATTGACTAAAATAACTAATTAATTAAGGAGGTTCAATGTATCACATGGGGTCACAAACATCCATGGGCCTGAGGCCCAATAATCCAAGTCAGAGCATGAAAAAACCATGTGCAATATGGAATCAGAGTGTGTGAATAACGTGTATGAAGAGTGGACTGAAAACACTTGGGCCACCTAAAGCCCCAAGCCTAAGCTCCCTCCAACGACACATAGATCAAACACGCAGGATCAGTTCATGACGATTTTTTTTCTGACTCAGCATCGATTCCACTCTGTTACCTCATTTAGTGTTTCCTCGAGAAAGTCTTGACTTGTTCTAAAGATCCTGATAAATCGTTCATCCTTCATCTACATCTCGCCTTGCCGTGCACAGAAGCAAAGATGATGAAGTATCTTATGAATTAGATTTACACTCAACGTCGCAAACCAAGAATGCTCATGAACTAAGAAACAACAAACACGACAAACAAATTCACTGAATTCTTCATCCAATTCTACTCGCTTCCAATCCTCAACATCATCGCGATTTTCGGAATCAATAACATGGAGTCGCGTTTTCACAACTTCATCATTGTATCTCTTCGCATCACGTCCGCATTTCGGAAATCAATGATTTGATTCGTAAGATTCAAGCCTCATCAAATATGAAATCAACAAAGACGAAATGCGGAGTTATGCAAGAACTTGCTGTAAAACTCCAATTTTGACCCTAAGATCTCTCATGCTCTTATCATCATATGCATTAGCATTGGGATCACAACTTGGCATCCTCATTACCCCTCATTCATTGGGTTTGCATTGGGAGAGATCACCAAGAATATTTGATTGTATCATACTTTGTTTTTTCTTTATTCACTAACCAAAATACCAAAAAAAATATGTCATTGTATAATCTAACTCTTTTGTAGGTAGGGCACATGCTCACCTTTGATCTATCAAGCTCATATTTAGGGTATAAGCCCCTCATTGCAAGGAGCTCAATCAAGATTTGGTTTACTATGGCTCTAAGTATCATATATTAATCCCCATGATCTTCACATGTTATTTTGATCAAGAAATCATCAAGAGTTTGGAGTTGGTTTACCTTGGAAACCCTAATTCATCTGGGTATCTTATGTGATTTCTTCAATAAGCTTCTTCAACATTTGATTAAATATTTCAAGGTATACTTCAAATTTCATTATCTTATGCATATATGATCCTCCATGAGTCCCAAAAGTCAAAAGAATATCAAGCTAGCAAGTTGGTTCATGGTGGTTGACCAGAGGAATTCAACTGGTCAAAACTGGGGTTCCCTAGACCCTATCTCCTACAATTTGTATCATATGAGAATTATTACAAGCGTAAAGTTACTCTAAATTAAATTAAAAACAACTTTCATGTTGAGGTCTAGATCTAATTTTGCTTTGAAAGTCATTTTTTGTGGTAAAAGATTATTGGTCATTTTGTCTAAACCCAAATTTGGAGGTCAACTTCCCAAGACCATAACTTGCTCAATTTATATGAGATGAAAGCCATTCAAGTTACATGATCAAATTCAAGATGTCTACTTAAACTTTTATGTTTGGAGGAAGTGCAAATTCAACTTTTAAATGCATGTGATATGAGGAAACATTATAGGTCATTTTGGACCAATACCATAGAACAAGTGATTTTTCTCAACTTCTAAAATGCATAACTCCTTCATGCTAAATCCAAATGAGGTCAAATTTGTGACCCATTTGAAGGAATTTTAGAGAGATATAACTTTTATGAAGGAATGTTTCTCATTTTAAGTCCATATAAAAGGTTACTCAAGGTGGAAGAAGTGAACATATGGCTTGGTACTTAGAATATTTTTTTATATGTTTGATTTTTCAAACTTCCACCTCAAAATTCATCATGATCCAAGCTTCAAATGAAAACGTGTTCAACATGAAAGTTGTTCCTCTTGATCTAACGCTTTCAAAAAGTCCAAATTCATCACATTTAGACAAAGTATGAGTGACTTACGTATGGCTTAAAGTTGAATGACCATTTGGCATATTTGAACTTCCACTTTCCATACATGAATGCATGGCTTGTTAACATGACTTCACCATTGCTATGATTTTGGACCTGAATGCATCATTACATGGGCCTATCACACATCCATGCATCCATGCAAAGGCATTTTACTATTTTTGAACTTTGAAAAAAAGTGTGCAAATATCATTGCCTTGGCCTATAAATAGAAGTGTCTATGATCAGAATTGAGGACCCTTGCGCGCCAGCTTTGAATCTCCAACCCTAAAACCTTACATTCAAAGGATAACCTTGAGGATTTTCATTGAAAATCGAGTTTGAATCTCCACTATTTTGAGATTCAAATCTCCAAGAGTTCTGCTTCTTTCTTGATCCATTTCCACTCTATCAAGCATCCAGAGCAAGGCCAAGCACAATTTAGAGCAAGATCGTGTCCATCTGAACCTGTAGTGAAGGTGAATTTCTGAATTTTTCATCTCTTTGATTCTCACTCAATTCTCCATAATTCTTGTTGTTTTTTGGTTGTCTGAAGTCTTGCCAATGTAGGCAACAAGATTGAGTTTCTTTGAGGTCAAATCGAAGCAACTTAGATCATGGTCCTCAAAATTCAACTCCCTGTATCTTTCTATATACTTGGAGTTAGGTAAAATTGAGGCCAGATTCGAGCTCATGGGCATTTTTACTTTATATTCATGTCCTCCTTTTTCATTTTGGTGATGGTTGAGGATGGGCCAGTCCGGTGAGGTCCACCGGAGAAGAAGATTGAGCCCTGGCTTCGGTGATGCGTTGGCATGTCTCCAGACCACATGATCCTCTTATCTTATTTTAATCTTGAGCGTCCAAATTGATTACCACGCGTGTGACACATTGACAAAAGTCCATCATAAAACGCACGCTCTGGTCCATTTGATCTGCCACCTCAATTAATGAGGGAGATCAAGTGGTCCATGTTTTTTAGCATTTTCTGATTTTTATTTTATTTGAGTTATTTTCATTAATTCATATTAATTTTAATATTGATCCGAAAAATATGGGACTTCCACCAAAAAATTTAAAATATTTTTCTTTTTCATTTTCTGAATTAAAATTATTTTTTGGATCAATATTAATATTTTTCATGATTTAATTGTTTTTATGCATATTTTTAATTGTTTAAAAATACTTTTAAGTTTCCAAAAATAATGAATTTTTTTCTCCAAGGTCCTTTGACTTTTTTTGACCTATGATAAATCTTATGGCCATTTATTTGGTATTTTGATGAGGTTTTAGGATTTTGACCAACCATAATTTAATTTAATGCATTTTTAATTGATTTTTAATTGTTTAATTGCAAATAATTTGTGTTGAGCTATTTGAGTTGACTTGTTGAGTTAGACTATTGTTGTTGGGCCTTGGTCAAGGTTGATTTGACTTTGTTAAATTAAAATCATTGGATCTAGGGGATTGATGAAATGTACATTTCATCTCCCAAAATCAATGAATGATTTTAATTTGATAAAAATCCTTCTTTGACCCATTTATGTTGATTTTAATTTCCCTCCCTCTTCATCTCAATCCCATTCTATCCCCATCCATTTCATTTACCTATGATATCTCTATATCCTAAGACTAGTTGATTGCAAAATTAACATAAGTATGGATGAGATTAGGTCCACCCTTTTGCCCTTTTCTTTTAAGTGTGATATGTTTTAGGAGTGTGGTTCATAATACCATATCTCTAACATGCCTTAACACTAAAATTTCTATTGCCCGACCTCATATAGTTATGACTTCTACATAAGTCCAATTACGATTGCTTAACATAACGCTAAATTTTGACACAAAAGGCATAACATTCTAGTAAGTGAGATTGTAAGTCTCCCTCTTTCATGGTATTGAGTGGAAACTTGGCCTTTTTTCCTTCCTTTAGAAGATGTCTTGGTTCAAGGATTCATGCTTGTGAATAGTAGGTTGAGTATTCTCCAACGAATGACTTAAAAAACAAAAAGCAAAAGCAATACTAACTTCTAATCAACTAACATCTAACTCATTTAATTTCAAGCTATTTACTTTTATGCACTTTAAATTCAAGTCTTTATTCATACCATTTAACTTGTTTATTTTAATGTCATTTTCACTTTGCTCACTTGAGCCTTACTTTGTGATTATATATACTTGTTTGTGTATCTTCTATGGTTTTGTGGTGTTTTGACCTTAATGCGCATAATAACAATAAAAACCTTAAAAAAGATTTGTGTGGACTGTTGGTTTTGATCTGAGCCATTGGACTTAGAATTAGGCAACACTCCCTATGCAAAAGGACTTGGCCAATGCCAACTTTTCTGAAACCAAGTTCTTGTGAAGTGAACTTTCATCTGATGCAAGTATTGAGATCCCATTTGAGTTCATCTGCTACATGGTCTTATTGAAGTTGTTACTTTGAACCTATGTCTAATGCTTATCTCTAAGCCATTCAAGGATTATGTTATCTGATACATGGGAAATTATGAAGAAGATCATGAAGTTACTAAGCTTGGATATGGCTATCTTTATTTGATGCCTTGCTCTTCATCTTGATATTTGTGTATTGATATTGCTTGATTCTAAAGTCTAAGGGAAAATTGGGTTTCTATATGACATTCTTGTCTATTGGATTGCATCCCAATGGTCAGATATTTTCAACTCTTAACTTTTAAATTTTTGCTTAGATTAGTCTCTTCATCTCCTCCCACTTCTTAAATTTCAAATCTCTCCCCCCTTTCAAAATCTTCTTTGCTTGTGATTTCTAAACTTAGACTTTATTGCAAATTAGAAACTTTGGCCTTATGCCATTGCATTTTCAAACTCTTTTCTTAATCAAACTTGTAAATAAATCTAACCATATTGACTTAAAATTTCAAAAGACAAAAAGAACTAACACTCATTCAAACCCTTTTAGGCTCTTTTGCTTTCTATTTAACTTAAAATTTTGATAAAAGCAATGCACTCACTTTGAAATTGTTACCACGAGCTACGGGATTTTGATCCCTCATTTTATGTTGGTACGTAGGCACAAGTCTGAAGGTCTTGTCAAACACAAAAATATAATTAATGAATTCTCTTCTCATCCCCACACTCTATTTATTGCAAACATCTTTTCATACCAAAACACATGTACACACAAAAAGGGCTCCCTATGAGTACCTAGGACATTTTGGGTGCTAACACCTTCCCTCTGTGTAACCAACCCCCTTACCTGTAATCTCTAGCATTTTATTAGTTTTGATTTGAAAACTTCTTATCTTTGGGTTCTGTTCATACTTTTCCCTTTTCCCTTGGAAACAATAAAAGTGTGTTGGCGAATTTGGTTTTATTGACATTAAGTTTATCCATATCTTAATGGTCATGAATTTACCGCTACAGAAATTAAGTGGCAACTCTGCTGGGGAGTAGTCCTCAGTGGGTTTAGCCTAATTTTTTATGTGTATATATTTGTATATTTGATGTTTGTATATTTGTTTGTGTGATATAATCTGCTTGTTGTGCTTGGTGATCTCTGAGTGGTGAGATAAGTTCTAACCTGAACTTGAGTGCAATTAAAATAGGAGGATGGTATAGTCATGTTTGACTTGTGTGGAGTAGTCCTTAACAAGTTGGCTTGAGATCCATCTACTCAGTGGAGACCCTTTTGGAGCTATTAATATCACACAAGTTATTTGTGGTTAGGCATTACTTTCTCTAATTTGGGGTCCGAGAAGCTGAGGGCCATAGAACATTTAACCCATCTTGGCCTATTTAGGACGTAGTACAGAGACTGTTCAAGTGTAGACTTGATAACAATTGTTACGTGATACTACACTCAGACGAGTTTCTCTTGAGAATATTATGGATTGATGAGTCAGTCATCCTAACCTGTAATATCTGATAGATGGAATTAAGACTCTGGGAACTTTTTAGAATATGATCTACATGTTTTTATCCTTAGTACACTCCTTTGGGATGGTCCTTAACCAGACTCCATGCTCGTGACTCACAATAAACCCTTGATTCTTGGTTGATCCAATCAAGTCTTTTCAATATCAATGGAACTTGGGTGTTGATAAGGTGAAAACCATAATCCACCAAAATGTATGATTGATCTTGACAATGACTTGATTCATCCTTTGACTTTTGTTTGTTTGCCTTGTATATGATCCCTTATTTGTGATTGTTGCATTCATGCATTCATGCGCATCATAACATTCATCACACTAAAAATGACTTTAAGGAACTGAGGTTTTATTTGCAAATATTTTCAGACCATGGATTGTGGATGAAGGAATACTAAGAAGTACAGTTTCAGATGTCCAGACTTGAAAGAATTAAGGAAGCTATCATCTTTTATATTAGATCCATTGGACTTCAAGCAACGTCATGCACTACGCCAAAAAAGACCTATGAGAGCGCTTTTTTTGGCCTTTAAAAGCGCTTAAAAGCGCTGCCGTAGGTGGCGCTGCTATAGGTTTTAGCAGCGCTTTTTGTTTACTAAAAAGCGCTGCTAAAGGTTGTCAATAGAGAGCGCTTTTTAGTAAAAAGCGCTGCTAAAGGTGGTATATAGACAACCTTTAAGAGCGCTTTTTACTAAAAAACGCTCTCTATTGACAACCTTTAGCAGCGCTTTTGAGTAAAAAGCGCTCTTAAAGGTTGTCTATATACCACCTATAGCAGCGCTTTTTACTAAAAAGCGCTCTCTATTGACAACCTATAGCAGCGCTTTTTAGTAAAAAGCGCTCTCTATTGACAACCTATAGCAGCGCTTTTTACTAAAAAGCGCTCTCTATTGACAACCTTTAGCAGCGCTTTTTAGTAAAAAGCGCTCTCTATTGACAACCTTTAGCAGCGCTTTTTACTAAAAAGCGCTGTCTTTTCCTCTAGTAAAATAACAAAACGCTGCCTTCAGTTTAAGCCTACCATTTCAACCTGTAATATTTTTTGGGAATAATCCCATAAACCTGTAAATCAAGCCTCTTTAATTCAAGCATTTGGAGTCATAATTCAAGCATTTGTAATTTTTTAAACCAACACAAGCAAACCAACACAAGAATGAACACATTTGGAGTCATAATTCAAGCAAACCAACACAAGGATAGATAGGCACTGAACACATTTGGAGTCATAATTCAAGCATTTGTAATTTTTTAAAGCAAACCAACACAAGAATGAACACATTAATCTATCCATGAAATTAAAGATATCACTAAAATTATAAAGAACTATACACAAGTCAAAACTAATATGTTATACGGCCTATTTGGAGTCATAACTAATCTGTTAAAAATATAAAGAACTATACACTTGCCAACCAGAAACCATTCTTCATCAAAGTATTCATGTTATTTTGAAACCATTATATACTAATTAATCTTTTCTCAATAAAATATTGACACAATTCCTCCTTGATTTGTTCCAACTGCAGTCTCGTGTAATGAGCACACTTGTATTCATCAAAGTACTACATAACAAAACATAATATGCATGATTTAGTTAAAAGTAATAAATAATATGAAATATTCGATAAATATTAAAACAAATCCTAAGTTATAAATCCATACCGTGATTGGAATCTCTATTTGATTCATATTAATGATTTCCCTCATAAACCTCATTACAAAGTATCCGCAATCGATACCGTTGCGCTGTAGAGGACACTACATAGAAAAAAAAATAAGAATGTATAGTTATCTTTTCTTATCAAGTAGCATCACTATTATAAGCAAAATTGTGAAAATTAAAGTACCTGCACTTTTATCCACGTAATGTTGCTGGATTTAGTACGTGGTACTCGAGCTTGTCTTTGAGATCGGAACACTTTTATTGATCTAACAAAATAAAAACATATATTTAGAACAATCTCACATAAATATACACGAATATTTAGAACAGTCTCACTTACGTATCAACTAATTGCTTCATATCCGGATAATTTGTCCATTCACCATCTATCGAATTCAGAAAATATACCACTTCTTTTAAAGGATCAATAGCAAGCAACAACCAGTGACACCTATAAATTAAAACAAAAGTTTATATGGAAATTTTTTACGTAAAAGAAACAATTAAAGATTAGAATAAACTTAGAATTAAAATCTAACCCTGAATTATACGGCCAAAGATACAAGTTGTTTGTACTGCTGGCCATGAATCTCTTGACTAAGTACTCTCTACATGAATCCGGTTCCCTACAAATTAATGCTTTGTTGACCAGGGAGGAAGACACGAAACGGAATCTGTTTGACAATTGATCATTCCCGCGCATGAAATTGTCATACAAGAACCTTCAATAAAAACATAATAAACATTAGACTATTTTTATTGAAATGTGTAAATAAATTGTTCAAGTAATTAAATAATATATAGATCGGATTACCGGATGTATGTGTGTATAACACCGACGCCTAATTCTTGATGCCGAAAAATATGTTCCAGATCTTCTTTTCCGATTGTTTCAGTGCATGAATAACCAAAGATATCTTCCTCCATATCCAGTAAGCGAATAGCACCAGCTGTTGCCATATCTGATGAGTCAACAAGTGTTTCAAGAGATATCTGGTATCGAGGCACAAAAGCACCTTTTTTTGGCAAATAAGTCACTGGAAGATCCCTTTTGTTTTTCTGTCGACTACCAATTTTCTGGCTCAGTTGTTGTGACCCTTGAGCAAATACCTATAAATCATATAACATAGGTAAATTATAAAATCATGCATTTTTTGATTCGGATCATATAATTAACACTTTTAATATACCTTTTTTTGTGATGCAACAGACTCGTTGTGCCGCAAAATCCCTCTATCCTTAGATGCGGGTTTTGTAGGCGTCTAAAATTACCATGTAAAAAAAATTAACTTAACGGTTCAGAATTGACATTTGAATACTAAAAGATTCATAGTGGTTTTTGAATTCAACATACCTCATCATCAATGAAAATGAGATCCAAGGGCCATGCAACAAATGATCCTATTGCATCTCGCAGCAATGTTGTCTCTGAAACAATGTCAGGTATCGGTAGCAACGCATCCTTATCTAATACAACATCAACCGATACTTTAAGGTGTCCATCCGGGAGCGGTCTATGGTGAAGTAAATCTCCCGAAGTGTTGTGCACTTTTCCCTTGCCAACTAGGCGATAAGTCGGTGACGATAAGTATAGCTGACAAGATGAAATGCCCTAAACCAATAATAAATATGTTACTTTTAATGTGTATATATTTCAATTAACATAAATGTGCTATTTTAATTTCAAAATAACATATATAATTACCTCGGGAAATTTATTTTGACAATTGATACTGGCTTTCTCACTAGTTTCTTTCAACTGTGAACTGCACTTTTCCATACACCTATATCTCTCATTATCCTTTTGCAATTGAAGAACTTGCGCTTGTAATGCCTGCAACGTCTCCATCACTTCTTGATTGCTAGGATTTCTTCTCCTTGGATTCTTATACAAGGAAGTTGGAGTACAACCATGCCCTTTACCCCTCACCCGACCGGGATACTCAGGAACATTTAGTGCTCTACTAAGTACGCTCCTGTTCTCCTGGTCCTCAGCTGTGCTTATCGATTGAGATAGGGTCTCCTGAAATTCATTTACATATCGGAAATTATTAGTGGAGATAAAAAAATTAATTATATATTATTAAACTTTTGATTTAATTAAAGACACAATGTTCTACTTACACATTCATCATAAATATGTTGAACGTCATCCCTAACAGTTCCATCCTTTCCCACACGAGCTTCTTTCCACAAAACATATGGCGGAAGTGATGTTGCGTCACTTTTCGTCTCGTCTAACTACGCATTGACACAAATAATAAGATAATCAATTATAACACATTGAGACAATTAATAAGATCGTAGCATTTTTGTATACTTACAATTTTTTCCTCTAAGCGTGCATATCCCAAACGCCCTTTTTTGTATGCATACGTGGGATTTGACGCTCTCTCGCGATTTGTGGCACTCACTTTCTTGAAATTTTCGTCTCTTCTTTGGGCTACAAAAGCAACCCATTCTTCTTCTGTAATGAAGATCGCATACTTCACTGGATATTCCGGATCATATTCAACAAAATTTTTTTCTTTGTCCTTAAGATACTTGTTTGTTAAAAACGTTCTCCACCCTCTGTGTCTTTTTCCGGCCAATTGAAGTATATACTTTTTTCGGATAGTTGTATCTTCAATGTTAAAAGACCTCTACGAAAAAATATTGGAATAGAGTGTGTTAGTATAAGTAATTTAAACACATTATCGTCAATATAAAGAAAATATAAACAATCATATATTGTACCAGTATCTCAGTCCAAATCTTATCTTTAGCGCTACCCAACTCTTTATTACTCCATCTTGTAGCAGTGATTGGAATGTGCATACGAACAAGTGTACCAATGTAGCTTGCCAACTTTGCAGCATTAGACCCAATTAGTTGGTTATCAGCATTCCAATTTACATTATATGTTACTGCTTTATCTCTATCACGAATGATACTCTTCATAATAGTGATGCCTCGTGTAATTTCTTTTTCTGAAGTATCATCAGGAGCATTTGCATCTTGTGAGTTTTCTTGATCACTAGCCATTTAACCTGTAATAAAGAAAAAATATAAAAATGAAATGAAAAATATAAAAATCCATAATCAATAATCCATATATATATTGAATAATATAAAATGACATAGGCTATAATTAAATTTTCTTGAATGACATAGGCTATAATTATACTATTACCTTTTTCAGTAACGTCTCTTTCTTTTCTTGGTAGGAATATGTTCTACTTTTCTTTTAACAACGCGGACGGTTGGATTGATCCAAATACCCTCATTATGATCATTTCTAATACATGATTCATTCTCATTTTGATCATTTATGGTAAAAGATTCAATCTCAACATCAATATCACCTTGATCTCCAATTCTTTCATCAATTACTTTGTTAGATAAAAGCACTATAGACCATTTCGTACTTGTCGGATCAGTGACATAGAATACTTGTTTAGCTTGAGAGGCTAGAATGAAAGGCTCATCTGTGTAACCCACCCTATTAAGATCAACTTGCAAAAATCCTGACTTATCCACTCGTATGCCATTATTATTTTCAACCCACTTGCATGAAGGAGAATTTGCGACCCAAAGCGCAGCGGAAATTAAAATTTTCTCCTTTAGAGATCCTTACGAATGGTCATGATCAGTGACAGAATATTTACCTCTTGTGACGGTTGAAACCTTTGGTGCAGATCTCTTGTAGCGATCAAAACCCTTTGATGCAGATCCACGAAACGATCACGAACGTTGAACGATGACAACGTCTCTACTCAGTCCACACGAATGGATTCCTTCAATCTCAGTGCTAGCTGGTATGAATGAAGGCTTTGAGTGAGAGAGAGAGTGAGTGAGAAAACGAAAATAATGCAACCGCAAATTTTTGCTTCCGCACAAGGGTTCTATTTATAGAACCACTTGTGTGGGCTTCAAGCTAAAAGCCCACTTAAGTGTATTTTGGCCCATATCTTATAATATGCCCAAAATCACTTAAGCTCATGGTACCTTACCATATTTCGTATTCTACTCAAGTACACCGTACCTTACGATGTTCTATAACTCACTTAAGGGCACCGTACCTTACGGTATTCCTTAGTTACTCTATCTCTCATCAATCCGTCCTTTGTGTGTGACCCTGTAGGTTTTCGTGACGTTGGCAATTATACTAAATCACACATTTAATATAATAAACAGTGAGCGGTATCTAGCAACACATCACTGCTACCCAAGACACGAAAATGTCAAGTGATCTGACAAAACCATCTGTGATAATAATTATGTGTATAATTACCCTTTTGCCCTTATGTCTATATTGAACACAAGGCATAGACCGTGTCATCCTTGTCTAGTTCAATATTGGGCCCATAGACATTTATCCTGTTATGCAGGATGGGCAAATTCCATCTAGGTCACTCATGTCCCTCAGCATGCTTCGTGGAGTACCCATCAACTGTCTTTATGGTTATCCAGTTACGGACAACGTTGGATCAGCAATAAAGCACTCGACTCTACATCTAGGATCCATAGTGGTTTCAGGTCGAAGAGTGGAATACACTATTATCACCATGAGAATAACTTATGACACTTTGCATAACTTTCTATATAGTATTCTCATAGCGGGTCAATCCGGTATAAATATTACTCTTAATATTCATACCTATGTTTAAGACTTGATAACTCTTTATCCATGATCCATGAGATGTGATCATCAGTCTACAAACATAATAGTCTTAATGCTTTAATGTTATCCCACTTCACACTAAAGCTCGACTACGGATACTTTAGGAATAGTGTCCTTATGTTTAATGTGTTCTCATGATTAAGTCACACTTAATACATTAAATGGACTATCTATTCCAGGGACTTTATTAATCAACCATAATAAAGAGAATGCCTTTTATTATTCGATACAAGTACCAAAATGTATTGGCCTCTAGGGCTTACACCAACATTGCAACCAAATATAGGAATCTGAAACTTCTCATAATCAAACACCAAAATGCGCTCGATAACCCCAAAATATGACAGATTTGCAAATTTCGGGTTTAAGTCCTTCACACTTGATATGTGCATTGCTTCAGCTACCAAGGTGACACCACTATTTTGCATAGTACTTTTATCATCTTGTTCTTTGGTATAAAATGTGTATCCATTAATTGCGTATGCGCTATAAGAAAACACAACCAAACTTGGACCATATGCTAAACATCTCAACCTTTCTGTTATTGAAGCGGGATCTGAACGATACTTTGAATAAATATGTTCCTTAAACCATGGTATGAAACTTCGATTGTGCTCTCGTACTATCCAATTCTCATTTCTATTCGGATTTAAACCTCGAAGAACACCCTTGTGCATTTCAACATACGGCTCAACCTCAATCTCATTGTGCAGAACATACAAATGCACTTGATCTCGTTCGACCCTTGATACTGTCACAACTTTATTTCCAATTAGCTGTTTACCTTCTTTTTTTTCAACAATATGAGATTTCTTTCCTATACCCATCATAAACCTCCACACCGTTCTCCCACAAAAACTTTAAATCTTCGATTAAGGGTGTCAAGTATACGTCTATGTCATTCCCTGGTTGTTTAGGCCCAGAAATTAACATAGATAACATCATGTACTTACGCTTCATACATAGCCATGGAGGTAGGTTATAAATCATAAGAATCACAGGCCATGTGCTATGCGAGATACTTTGAATACCATGTGGGTTCATTCCATCAGTAGACAATGCCAAGCGAAGGTTTCTTGCTTCTTTTCCAAATTCAGGATAATCATTATCAATTTTCATCCACTGGGGTGAATCTGCCGGATGTCGAAACTTTCCATCAATAATTCTTTCATCTGCATGCCAAGTCAAGTGTCTTGAATCGGTTTCACTACGATACATGCGTCTAAATCTCAGAATTATAGGAAAATACCATAAGACTTTTGCTGGAGACAACTTTTTCTTATATCGAGGGGCACCACATTTAGGACACTCATTTAACGATGCATACTCGTTTCGAAACAAAACGCAATCGTTTGAACAGGCATGTATCTTATCATAGCTCATGCCAATAGAGCACAACATCTTTTTGGCCTCATACGTTCGATTGGGAAGAACATTATCCTCTGGTAGTATATCTTTCATAAGAGCTAATAACTCTGTGAAACTTTTATCCGACCATCCATTGCCCGCCTTTAAGTTGTACAACTTTAATAACGCAGACAATCTTGTGAATTTTGTACAACCATTATACAACGGTTTCTCTGCATCGCTTACCAACCTCTCGAACATTTTGGGACAGTCCTTAAGATCTTCTTCAAGCGCTTCTGCAATCTCTTCGACTCGATCATAATCATATGTATCTGTGCAATCGTCGTTTGAAGCATAGGTCGTATTATACCCCGATTCAACATTCTCGTTACTTTTCTCACCATGCAAATTCCAACATGTATAACTTCTATCAATTCCATACCGTAGTAAATGCGATGCCAACTGAACCGCGTCAACCTGACTCCCATAACAACAACTCAAGCAAGGACATGTCATTCGATTGGGGTCTTTGGCGTGCGCAATAGCAAACTTAACAAATTTCGATACCCCATTCTCGTACTCTTTCGACAATCGATTGGAATACATCCATGTCTTATCCATGGTTTTAACGCAAAGTAATTAGGGTACAAAACGGTATAACGCGTTTCTGTCAAAACCCAAAGTATACACGGAATGAATACGGAGCAAGAAAACACAACATATTCACGCAATTTCAGACAAATTCATCACAGTGTACCAGTAATTTGAGGAAGAAATTTACCTCGGATTTACCGAACAGCAACGTCGAGAAGGTCAAACTCACGGAAACACAGGGAATGAGCGCTGTACATATAAAACAACATCAAGGATAAGTCATAACGTATAAAACAATTCAAGAAACTTATATGATGCACATGAACAATTCAAGAACCAAGTAATCGATCATTCAAGAAATTCAATTCACAAGTAAGAACCAAGAAATTCAAGAACCAAGAAATTCAATTCACATTATCAATTTTATTAAATTATCAACTCGATGGGGATATAAGGTTAGTGTGTCAATGGACGAACCGGTATATCAATAGTTAAACTACGTGGACTAATATTAATAAAAGGAGTGCTAACAATACCAACTCTAACACTCTTTTATTGGGTGAAACTCGTCTAAGTTCCACTATTTTGAGTCTTTTGTCTGTCTCCTTTCCAAGAACTCAAGAGCTTGTTGCGACCAAAACACAGTTCCAAATATCATAACTGCTTCCTAATGCATAACTAGAGCTAAATAATATAAAACTGTCTAATTAGCTCAGACCAATCACTTTGAACCTCTAGGCCACCACTCATGATCTTTACTAGTAAGAGGTCATATAGATTTAAGACGGAATACATCCCACACAGGCAGTTTAATTGGAACAGTACCACATATAACTGGTTGTACATAGTTACTGGTTGTAAACAGAACTATACTAAGTGCACAAGTACCTGAGTTTGTCGCTTTGAGATTAAAAAATATAGGACAGAACCGGACAGCTACAACAGCTTTGCTTGCGCAGGGAATCTGTATAGCAGGCCTGCATATCAAGGTCAAATAATAAAGCAACATACATAACTAACATATTTTGGTAACTTGATTCATTAGCTTAACATGAATAATTGAACATAATGATTCATTCTAGATACTAAATGATTAAACACATGCTTTGGGTTTGTATAATATCTAAGCTGAAAGACATACCGAGAAAGATCTTTTCTAGAAAATATGTAAGCTGCATTAACAGATTCAGACGCAGTACCGATTTTGTAAGAACCTGAAATGGGCAAAGACGTGAAGTTTTCAATTAGACGCAAACCATGTAATAAAAGCTAAGCAAGAATTTATCTATAAAGGAAGAAAACAACATATATGGTTCCCTCAGATCCTCAAGACCTCCTATTTGCTCACCACGATACTCAACAACCTGCAGACAAGCACATGAAAAATGTACATATAGTCCATCAGGGTTCATTTTACACTACAGTGACCATCTTAAAAATTCACATAATATTAAAACATCATTTTACAACATTAAATAGGATTGCCAAAATATGACTGTAGCAAACAAAGTTATGCCAAAATATGAATGTACATTTTGAAGTTTAACTGTTCATTCAAACCAACATGTAATAGGATTGCCAAAATATGAGACATTGCTCTAAGTTCTTGAAACCATATCACATATATCACTGTAGCAGACAAAGTTATTCCATTTGAGTATCCAACATTTAACATCAAAATCACTTTCTGAAATTTCAGTAATAGTTAGAATATGAGGATACAATGGTGCAAACATATCAGTTCATTCCTTCCTACTTTCTCAGCAAATTTAAACAAATGTTGAAAAGGCACTGATTCTATTAGAACTCCCAACATTATTTCTAAGTCAATGGCGATGCAAGTTACAGAATATCATTTATATCAGAACAAGATGAAACTTTCGGTAAGTTACAGAATATTAAGCAAACATAGTCACAAACTCTAATAATCGATACTGACAAATAAATAACCCATAATGTAGCAATGCAAGTCCATTCAAACCAAAATCGACCACCTATTCTTTGACTTCTAGGGCAAAACAGAAAGACACGAAAACCTAACCTTAAAACGCAATGAGATTTCCAGGTATTGAATCCTTCTCTTTCGAATGCAGTCTCTTTCAAATTTGCAGTGTTTATCGTTGAGATTTCCAGGTACTCTGTGGAATTTTTTCCAGGGCAGCGAGAGCTTCGAACGAGAGAGAGTGAAAGAGGGATTTCTGAAAGTCAGGGATTTTGTAATATTAGATTTATTATAATTTTTATAAATGACCTATGAGAGCGCTTTTACCATGAAAGCGCTTTCATAGATGTGAGACTGAGACCTATAAGAGCGCTTTTACCTTAAAAGCGCTTTCATAAGTCTGAAACCCATGAGACCTATAAGAGCGCTTTTACCTCAAAAGCGCTTTCATAAGTGTGAAACCCATGAGACCTATAAGAGCGCTTTTACCTTAAAAGCGCTTTCATAAGTGTGTGAGACTGAGACCTATAAGAGCGCTTTTACCTTAAAAGCGCTTTCATAAGTGTGAAACCCATGAGACCTATAAGAGCGCTTTTACCTTAAAAGCGCTTTCATAAGTGTGAAACTCATAGATGTGAGACTGAGACCTATAAGAGCGCTTTTACCTTAAAAGCGCTTTCATAAGTGTGAAACTCATAGATGTGAGACTGAGACCTATAAGAGCGCTTTTACCTTAAAAGCGCTTTCATAAGTGGAGACCTATAAGAGCGCTTTTACCTTAAAAGCGCTTTCTTTACATAGGCGAATTTTTTTTCAAGCTATTACAGCGCTTTTTTTAAAAAGCGCTTTCTTTTTGGTGCTGCCAAAAGCACTTTTTGGCGTAGTGATGGGAATCTTCTATCTGTATTATCTACTGATATGGTTGAAGGACTCTTGAGTGTGTTGGCTCAGTTTTATGACCCTCTCTAACGTTGCTTCACTTTTCCTGATTATCAGCTTGTGCCTTCATTAGAGGAGTATGCTCATCTCTTGGGAATACCTGTTTCTAAAAAAGATCCTTTTAGTGGATTAGAGGAGATTCCCATATCTCATATTATAGCCGAAGCCCTTCATCTGAAGAAGTTTGAGATTGAGGCTCATTGGGTGAAGAAAGGAGGAATGTTTGGGTTGACTTCTGAGTTCCTCATCAAGGAAGCTACTACCTTTGCTCAAGCCGGTAGTGTGGACGATTTTGAAGCTATCTTCGTGTTACTCATCTATGGTTTAGCTTTGTTCCCTAACATTGATGGTTTTGTTGATGTTAACGCCATTAGAATTTTCTTGATTGGGAATCATGTGCCTACTCTGTTAGGAGATATGTACTTCTCTTTGCATCTAAGGAATTCTAAAGGTGGTGGAACTATTGTGTGTTGTGTTCCTCTTCTGTACAAGTGGTTTATTTCGCACTTTCCTCATACGCCTACTTTTATGGAGAACAAACAATGTCTACGGTGGTCTTAGGGACTTATGTCTCTCACTAATGATTATATAGTTTGGTATGATTCTTGATTGAGTAGCTTGGATATTATTTATAGTTGTGGTGAATTCTATAATGTGCCTCTCATTGATACACAAGGAGGAATCAACTACAACCCTGCTCTGGCCCGTCGTCAACTTGGGTTCCCCTTGAGAGACAAACCTAATAACACTCACTTAGAAGGTATTTTCTATCAAGAGAGTAAAGATCCCCAACATTTGAAGCAGAAGAGGGTACATGCTCGGCATAACGTGCATAGGAAAGGAAGGTCCGAGCTTGGTCCGTGCAACTGTGTAACATTGGAAGCTTACACTCTTTGGATGAAGAAGAGAGCTTTGGAGTTGAAGATGCCATATGTTTGTGAAAGACCCATGTCTTTGGTTGTGGTTGAGCCATTAACTCTCCCTAACCAATATGTAGAGGAGTTGGAAGACGCGCTCTCCAAGATGAAGCAAGAGAGAGATATGTGGGAAGAGCGGTTCCATGCTTTGAGCAGAAAGCATGAGGAGTTACAACTTGAGTCTAAGGATAAATATGCACTTATTGAGCTTCTTGAAGACCGAATAGTGAAGAGACAGAGAGAGCCAGAGGGTCCATCTTCCTCGAGTATAGCTCAGCCTTTCGTTGCTTGGAAGAAGATTATTCATCAACTTGTCCTTGAGAAGGCTCAGATGAAGACTTCTTTTGAGTCCGAGATCCGACGCATCCGAAGGAAGTACGCGCCTGCAGCCAGATCATCTGACACCACTGTTGTTAGGGGATCCTTAGGATAACTAGTTTCCCTTTTTCTTGTATTTGTATTTTAGTTTCTGAAATTGTACTCAGTGTAATCCTTCCAATTATATAAATAAAAGAGATTTTTATGGTCAATCAAGATTGTGCAATTGTTATTATCATATATTTGCAAATAAAATAGTATATTCCTTGAAAATAAAAACAATTAAAGCATTACATTTCATGCATCATTTACATAGCATGTTTTTCTTCTGCCAGATGTCTCATTGGTTATTCTTATATGCTTCAACCAAGCTGACTCATCGATACAATATCCGCGCCAATCATCCAAGAATCATGGAACCCTTGGAACAAGAGAACAAAGAGTTGAAAGATGAGATTGAATACCTAACTTCCATGATGGAGTCATTTCTAGCTACTCAAAGTCAATCTTCTCCAACGCATGCAACTCCCCCTCCTCAAAGGACTGTCATTTCAAAGGTTGTTTCTTCAATCGTGTCTGCCACTCAGTTCACTCCCACTATGCCTGCCGGATTCCCGTGGGGAATGCCTCCGAACTTTGTGCCTGAAGGGTTTGCGCCTACTTTTGCTTCCATGTCGGCATCGAGTCCGGTCATGTCTGTTCTGCCTCCAGTTGTTCATACCCTGCCTCGTGTTGAGGATACCATCTACCATTTTGAGTCATCTAAGGGTCCGGATTTCTATGAGAAGATGGATGAAATGAAAGACCAATTCCTTAAGCTGCGAAAGGAGTTGAAGACCTTTAGGGGAAAGGATTTGTTTGGTAAGAGTTCTATGGAACTCTGCTTGGTTCCCAATGTTAAGATCCCGATGAAGTTCAAAGTCTCTAACTTTGAATTGTATAAAGGGAATACATGTTCACTTAGTCATCTCGTCATGTATGCTAGAAAGATATCGATGCAAATTGATAATGATCAGTTACCGATTCATTATTTCCAAGACAGTCTGACTGGTGCCGCTTTGAGGTGGTACATGGGTTTGGATAGTGCTCCGCATGTTTAATGATTTGGGTGAGGCTTTCGTGAAGCAGTACAAGTATAATATGGATATGGCGCCGGATAGGGACTAGTTGAGGTCGATGTCTCAGAAGGACAAGGAGACGTTTAAGGAGTACGCTCAAAGATGGAGAGAGCTTGTTGCTCAGATCACCCCTTCTTTGGAAGAAAAAGAAATGACCAAGATTTTTCTCAAGACCCTGAGCTCATTTTACTATGAGCGAATGATTACTAGTTCCCCCAGTGACTTTACCGAAATGTTGAATATTTGGATGAGATTAGAAGAAGGTGTCCATGGGGACGGTTGTCTAAAGAGGAGGTTTCGTCAAGCAAGAAGTACGGCAGCGGGTTTGCTAGAAAGAAAGAAGGTGAGACCAATGCAGTATCCATTGGGAGGCAGAGGAGGCCTCATGTCAGAAGAAGTCAACAACCCCGTCAATACCATCATCAAGTATCATTTGTTATTCAAGTATTTTCCAATAATCAATCAATACCAATTCAACAACAACATCAACAACAACCACATCAAAGAACAAACAACAATAACAACAACAACAATAATCATCAACAACAATGGAATTTCGAGAGGAAGAAAGTCTCTTTTGACCCTATTCATATGTCTTATGTTGAATTGTATCCATCTCTGGTTCTCAAGAATCTTCTACAACCAAGAAATCCTCCACAGATTCCAGAACCACTTCCATGGTGGTATAAGCCAGAGCTTCAATGTGCCTTTCACCAAGGGGCTCTTGGCCATGATATTAAGAACTGTTACCCCCTGAGGTATGAAGTCCAAAAGTTGGTCAAGAGTGGTATGGTGTCCTTTGAGGACCGTACGCCAAATGTCAAAGCTAACCCATTACCCGCTCATGGTAATCCTTCTGTCAATATGGTGGACGATTATTCTGGGGAGTTCAAGGTATATGATGTTTGTTTCATTAGAAGGTCCTTGGTGACGATGCACAAATATATCTGTATGGTGAGTGATTGTGAGCATGACCATGATGGTTGTGCAATTTGCAGTGTGAACCCCCGAGGTTATGTGGTTGTGAAGAGAGACATCCAGAGGTTGATGGATGAATGTATGATCCAGATTTTTCAGTCCCGTCATTTAGGTGACGATGTGAATGTTATAGTTCCCGTGTTCAAGACTCCAGAGAGAGTGGTAATTTAATTTGAAAGCAGCAGCAGTAACAGTATCAATAGACCGATATCGCCATTGGTAATACGGTTAGCGGGTCTAGTCCCGTATGCATCCGATAGAGCTGTTCCATATCAATACAATGCTACTATGTTGGATAATGGTCAAGAGGTTCCTTTGCCTACAACCAGTTCTGTCGTGAGTATTGCTGATGTGACAAAAGTGATCTGTAGCGGTCGTGTTTTTAGGTTTGTGTTCCCAAAGAGTGTAGAGGATGTCAGTAAGAAGGTTGATGTGCCTGCAGTAGATCCGGTTAGTGCTCCAAGATGTCAGTCTGATGAATCCAACAATTTGAAGCCTAATGATGATGATGAGGTACTGAGATAGATAAAGAAAAGTGAACTTAATGTGGTGGAGCAGCTTCTCCAAACTCCTTCAAAGATTTCAGTGTTGTCTCTGCTTATGAATTATGAAGCGCACAGAGAAGCATTACAAAAAGTATTGGATCAAGCTTATGTGGAAAATGATGTAAAAGTGGATCAGTTTGACCATATTGTGGCAAACATCACTTCCTGCAACAATCTGAGCTTTTGTGATGAAGAACTCCCCGAGGAAGGTAGGAATCACAATCTGGCACTACATATATCGATGAACTGCAAGGAGGATGCGCTGTCAAATGTGTTGGTTGATACTGGTTCTTCACTGAATGTACTCCCCAAATCAACTCTTTCCAGATTATCATATCAAGGAGCTCCGATGAGGTACAATGGCGTGATCGTCAAAGCTTTTGATGGTTCTCACAAAACTGTAATTGGTGAGGTGGACCTTCCTGTGAAGATAGGTCCGAGTGATTTCCAAATTAATTTCCAAGTAATGGATATCCATCCGGCCTATAGTTGCTTGTTAGGAAGACCATGGATACATGAGGCGGGAGCTGTTACTTCAACTCTGCATCAGAAGTTGAAATTCGTGAAGAATGGTAAGCTTGTTATCGTTAGTGGAGAGAAGACTATTTTGGTGAGCCACATGTTGTCTTTCTCGTATGTTAAAGTTGAGGATGAGATTGGAACTCCGTTCCAAGCTCTATCTATTGCGGAAGAAAGGAGAGTTGGGGCACCCATGTCTTCCTTCAAAGACGCGCAGAAGATTGTTGAAGACGGTAATTCTGATCAGTGGGGCCGGATGGTAGAGGTCACCGAGAACAAGAGCAGAGCTGGTTTGGGATTCCTACAAGGGAAGTCTGTGATTAAGGTTGAAGATGTGTAACCCAGATTCCGTAGTGGAGGGTTCATTCATGGTAATGAACAACACTTAGTTGCCGTGATCGAGGGGGATGAAGATGAAGATTGCACCAATTTTGTGATGCATGGAAAAGCTTGCAACAATTGGACCGATGTCGATGTTCCTGTTATTGTGCATCATTCAAAGTAATTGCTTTTATTATTTTTTGAAAATCCTTCTCCTATGCCTAAGGGAGAAGTGAACATTGTTTGGCATCTTCAAATTTGATCATTAATAAAATGCAATTCTATTTATCCACATCTATGATGTTTTATTTTTACTTTTTGCTTTTTCTGAAAAATGGTAATCACAAAAACATAAATAAATAAATATAATTGTCCATCTGCATAATATTTGGTCACAATTCACTTCTCTAAAATCAAAATATCAAATCATTATGCATGATGGTTCCTAAACCCATTGAATACAATGATCTTACTCCTTCTCCAAACTTTGAATTCCCTGTGTTTAAGACCGAGGAAGAAAGTGATGAAGAAGTATCTAATGAATTGTCTCGTCTGCTTGAGCACGAGGAAAAAACCATTCATCCATTTGAAGAACAGATTGAGTTAGTCAACTTGGGTTCCGAGGATGATGTGAAGGAAATCAAGATTGGATCACGATTATGCCCAGAAGTTAAGAAGGGATTGATTGATCTTCTCTGAGAGTATTCAGATGTGTTTGCTTGGTCCTATTAAGACATGCCTAGTCTGGATTCTGAGATTGTGGAGCATAGATTTCCATTGAAGCCATAATGCCTGCCAGTCAAGAAGAAATTGAGAAGAACTCATCCTGACATGGCAGTGAAGATTAAAGAAGAAGTGCAAAAGCATATTGATGTTGGTTTCCTCGTTACTGCTGAATATCCGCAGTGGGTGGCTAATATCATGCTTGTTCCAAAGAAGGATGGAAAAGTCCTTATGTGTGTTGATTATAGAGATTTGAATAAAGCCAGTCCAAAATATGATTTCCCTTTGCCACACATTGATATGTTGGTAGACAATACAACTAAATTCAAAGTCTTTTCATTTATGGACGGATTTTCCGAATATAATCAGATCAAGATGGCACCCAAAGATATGGAGAAGACCATATTCATTACACCTTGGGGAACATTCTATTATAGAGTGATGTCTTTCGGTATAAAGAATGTTGGTGCAACTTACCAAAGAGCAATGACTACTCTTTTTCATGATATGATGCATAAAGACATCGAAGTCTATGTTAATGATATGATTGCTAAATCCATTAATGAAGCAGAACATGTTGAGTATTTATTAAAGTTATTCCAGCGATTGAGGAAGTACAAACTCCGCTTGAATCCCAATAAATGTAGATTTGGTGTTCGTTCTGGTAAGTTGTTGGGCTTTATTGTCAGCGAGAAGGGTATTGAAGTTGATCATGCCAAAGTCAAAGCAATATGAGAGATGCTCGCGCCCAAAACTGAGAAGCAAGTCAGAGGTTTTCTCGACCGTTTGAATTATATCTCAAGATTCATTTCGCACATGACTGCCACATGTGCGCCTATATTCAAGCTCCTTCAGAAAGATTAGTCTTGTGATTGGATCGAAGATTTCCAGGAGGCTTTTGACAATATCAAAGAGTATCTGCTTGAACCTCCGATTCTGTCTCCACCTGTTGAAGGAATATCGTTGATCATGTATTTGACTGTGCTTGAAGAGAGTATGGGTTGTGTTCTTGGTCAACAAGGTGAGACTGGAAAGAAAGAGTATGTTATTTACTACCTCAATAAGAAGTTCACCAATTGTGAGACTCGGTATTCTATACTAGAGAAGACTTATTGCGCATTGGCTTGGGCTGTTAAGCGTCTGCGTCAGTATATGTTGAATCACACCACTTGGTTGATATCCAAAATGGATCCAATCAAGTATATTTTTGAGAAACCTGCTTTAACTGGGAGGATTGCCCGTTGGCAGATGTTGTTATCAGAGTATGATATCGAATACCGATCTCAAAAGGCAATCAAAGGTAGTGTTTTGGCTGACCATTTGGCTCACCAACCAATTGAAGATTACCAGTCAGTGCAGTATAATTTTCCTGACGAAGAGATTTTGTACTTGAAGTTGAAAGATTATGATGAACCATTGCTTGAAGAAGAGCCATAACTTGGTTCCCGTCGGGGCATGGTATTTGATGGAACCGTTAATTAATATGGTAAGGGAATTAGGGAATCAATCATTACTCCTCAAGGAACTCACTTTCCGTTTACAGCTAGATTGTCTTTCATGTGTACAAACAATATGGCTGAGTATGAAGCTTGCATTATGGGGATTGAAGAGGCCATTGATATTAGAATCAAGTATTTAGACGTATATGGAGATTCAGCTTTGGTTATGAACCAGATCAAAGGTGAATGGGAGACGAATCAACCCGATTTGATACCATATAGAGATTATGCGAGAAGGATTTCAACTTTATTTACAAAGGTTGAATTTCATCATATCCCTTGAGATGAAAACCGGATGGCAGCTGCTCTTGCAACGTTGGCTTCAGTGATTGTGGTGAAGTATTGGAATGAGATTCTCAACTTGACTGTAATGCATCTTGATAGGCCAGCTCACGTGTTTTCTATTGAAGAAGTCAAAGACGAGAAGTCGCGGTATTGTGATATCAAATGTTTTCTCCAAAGTCAGATCTACCCGCCTAGGGCATCCTTGAAAGATAAGAAGACTTTGAGGAGATTAACTGGCAACTTCTACCTGAATGGTGATGTATTGTACAAGAGGAAATTCAATATGGTTCTGCTCAGATGCGTGGATAGACACGAAGCAGACCTGTTGATGACTGAAGTCCACGAAGGTTCCTTTGGTACTCATTCCAATGGACATGTTATGGCTAAGAAGATGTTGCGAGCAGGTTACTATTTGCTGACAATGGAATCTGACTGTTGCAAGTTTGTGAACAAATGCCACAAGTTTCATATTTATGTAGATAAGATTCATGTTCCTCCGAGACTGTTGAACATCATTTCCTTCCCATTGCCCTTCTCCACGTGGGGAATTGATATGATTGGCATGATTAAGCCCAAAGCTTCGAGCGGAAATCGTTTCATTCTAGTGGCTATTGACTACTTCACGAAGTGGGTTGAAGTGGCATCATACGTGAATATAGCCAAGCAATTTATTGTGAGGTTTATCAAGAATCAAATTATATGTCGTTATGGTGTGCCAAGTAAGATCATTACTTATAATGGATCTAACTTGAACAATAATATGGCGGAAGCTCTTTGCAAAGACTCCAAGATTGCACATCATAATTCTTCTCCCTACATACCGAAGATGAATGTGGCTGTTGGAGCTGCAAACAAGAACATCAAGAAAATCATTCAGAAGATGGTGGTAACATACAAGGATTGGCATGAGATGCTCCTTTTGCTTTGCATGGGTATCGTACATCCGTCTGCACTTCAACAAAGGCAACCCCTTTTTCACTTGTTTATTGCTTGGAAGCTGTGCTCCCGGTAGAAGTTGAGATCCCATCATTGCGTGTCTTGGTGGAAGCCAAGTTTACTGAAGCTGAATGGCGTCAGACCAGGTATGACCAACTGAATTTGATTGAAGAGAAGAGGTTAACTGCCATGTGTCATGGTCAGCTATATCAGCAGAGAATGAAGAAAGCTTTTGATAAGAAGGTTATGCCTCGTGTATTTAGAGAATGAGACCTTGTGCTAAAAAAGATTCTATCTTTCAAACCAGACTCTAGGGGAAAATGGACTCCTAATTATGAAGGCACATATGTTGTTAAGAGAGCCTTTTCAGGAGGTGCTTTAATTCTTACAACTATGGATGGTGAAGAGTTCACTCGTTCTGTGAACACATATGCATTCAAGAAATACTTTGCCTAAAAAGAAAAGAACAACTCGTTAAGTTGAAAACCCGCAAGGGTGGCTTAGCCAAAAAGGAGTGTCTCGGTGGATTGAAAACCCGAAAGGGTGATCCAGGAAAAAGTTAAAGACATTAAAACAGAAATAATTATCCCGATAAATTGAGTACCCCACCTTGGTGCAATTTATGCAAAAAAAAATAGGGATTATGGCAAGTAACTGCATCCCGCTGACCTTCAATTTTGAAGACTTTCTTGAGCACAACGTTCGGTTTTGATTCATCATTCCCAGCTGACGCCAAGAGCACAATGGACATCAAAGTTGGTAGAAGGATTAGTGACCATTGTATTCAATGTAGCCCTTTTCCATGTAAATTACCATTTTTCAACATTTGTAAAGATCTAATGGAGTCTTGTCATTTACAGACTACCATTCCATTAAATAAAGTTGAGTTTTTATCTAATTGTTTCTACTCTAATTTATTTCAGCTAAATAGGATAGAATTTTATTATGATCATTTTTGAAATTAAATTTTAAATCGAAATCATGTTTTCTTAAAAATATAAAAGCAGTTACTTTAAAAAGCAATCAATATCATTTAAGGGAATATCAACAACGGTTTGAAAAACGGTAAGCCCTAAATGTGGAGCATTTGGTGTGACCCCTTTTTCATCCCCAACAGCATGTCAACATCTGAATTTTGCTGAATTCCCCAAATGAGTTTGTGATTGGCCTCCCTTGAGTTGTAGGCGCGTCATTCTAGTAGTTTGCATAAGATTCGACAGAATTTTGCTTTACCGCAAGTCGTCAGAACTATCCCTGATTCATAGTAGTTTTTATGGTTATCCTCTGCAAGGTTGTCCCCCCCATTTTATATGGTGTTGACCTAAAATTCCCTGCAGAGTTGATGTAGTAGTTTCCTCAGGAGATCCTCTCCTTCTCCCCAGCCTGGGTTGAGCCTTCGAGATGGTTGTTTCACTCCAGTTGTTTCCTTCCTGTGTGGATTGGCTAGGAATTGTATCGATGATTCAGACCAGTGACATTTGTATCCTTTATGATCGTTTTGTCAACATAATCATCATATATACATATACATATACATTCATATATTTCATTATTGCATTATTACACTTTGTGATTCATTGTTTTTCTGATCCTTTGCTATGATGGTATACTTTCCCCCAATGCAGATTTGGTTTGTTTGTCCTCTTTCAATTATAGATTCTCAGCCCATTAAGCAGAAAGAATTTAACCTTTCTCATTCTCCACTAAGTTGTTTCCTCATGGATGATTATTATTTCAATTTCCTCCCCAGTTGATAGTCTGGATGGAATCACTCCCCTTGAGTTATATCCTCATTGGGTTGAGTCTTTGATTGACCGTTTCTTTTTAGATCTTACCTAGATAGATGCGTTTGGTCCCCCTGAGGGTTTATTACCCAGTAACTGGTAATATTCTTCTCATTTTTGCAAGTATTTCACTTTTGTCCAATACCCGGCAAGAGTAATCTTTTCTCCCCAACGGATTTGTTTTCACGTCTCCCAGGAAGATTATCCTTGATATGTTCATCCTAACCGATGATGGATATTTTCTTCCCTTGCTCGGAGTTTATCCTTGATATGTTCATCTTAACCGATGACAAATATTCTCTTTTTGGTATTCTACCCAATAAAGGTAGTTGTAATCCCTATTTTATCCCACAACGAGTTAATCATTGATATGTTCATCTTAATTGGTGACGAGTTTCCTTCTCTTTGTGGTTTTTTGCCCAATAACCGGTAGTCATAAATCCTGCTTCCCCCTATGGAGTCTATCCTTGATATGTTCATTCTAATCGATGACGGATATTATCTTTTTGGTTTTCTATCCAGTAACTGATAAATATAATTCCTATTCTCTCCCCTTGGAGTCTATCCTTGATATGTTCATCTTAACCGATGACAGATATTCTCTTTTTGGTCTTCTATCCTGTATTCAATAGATGTAATTCCTACTTTTTCAGGCGGTTTATCCTTGATATGTTCATCTTAACCGGTCACAGATATCCTTTCTAATGTCCCCAGGCAAGTTTATCCTTGATATGTTCATCCTAACCGAGAAAGGATTTTCTTTCCTTTGAGTTTATCCTTGATATGTTCACTTTAATCAATGACAAATATTCTCTTCTTTCTTTGTTCTTCTACCCAGTAACCGATAGTTGTAAATCCTATTTGGCTTTTCTCCAACAGTTCATTCTTAGCCAGTAACTGGTAACGAATGCACCTCCTGGTTATCCCCAGCGAGTCATCCTTAATATGTTTACCCTAACTGGTAACAAATGTCCTCCCTGTCAGATTTTGTTATCTCTTTACCCAGTAGCCGGTAATGGATAATATATTTTTGTTCCTCCTGTGTTAAAGATCATTTCTTCCCCAGTTGAGTTTGAGTGCTTATTTCCTCAGTGAGATCTCCATTTTCTTGTTTGGATCGAGTATTTCAGTTTTGTGTTGATCTATTTGTTTCTCCCGCATGTCCTTTTATTCCCCGACTGAGTCTTTCCATTGATTTATTTTCATGGAACCCCTTGTTCCCCCATCAGTTTTTAAAGTCGTATCCTGGCCTACATACAACTTTTTTCCTCAGAGTCTTTGTCTCCCCAGTGAGTTTTCCTTACGAAATGCATTATGCTCCTGCGGACTTTCAGTCTCTCCAGATTCTTTTCCTTTGTGGCAACATTTCCCCCACAGAGATTATTTTAACATTCATATCATATGCATCATGAGGTCTCTTAGGAACCAAAATTTGTTTCTATATGTTATTATTTAAGCCCATTCTACTGAGTCGATGCGAAGATTTTAACCTTCATCTCCTCAGCTAGAACGTCCTTAAATAGGGGCAGTTGTAAAACCCCAATTTTGACCCTAAGATCCCTCATGCTCTTATCATCATATGCATTAGCATTGGGATCACAACTTGGCATCCTCCTTACCCCTCATTCATTGGGTTTGCATTGGGAGAGATCACCAAGCACATTTGATTGTATCATACTTTGTTTATTCTTTATTCACTAACCAAAATACCAAAAAAAATATGTCATTTTATAATCTAACTCTTTTGTAGGTAGGGCACATGCTCACCTTTGATCTATCAAGCTCATATCTAGGGTATAAGACCCTCATTGCAACAAGCTCAATCAAGATTTGGTTTACTATGGCTCTAAGTATCATATATGAATCCCCATGATCTTCACATGTTATTTTGATCAAGAAATTATCAAGAGTTTGGAGTTGGTTTGCCTTGGAAACCCTAATTCATCTAGGTATCTTATGTGATTTCTTCAACAAGCTTCTTCAACATTTGATCAAATATTTCAAGGGATATTTCAAATTTCATTATCTTATGCATATATGATCCTCCATGAGTCCCAAAATTCAAAAGAATATCAATCTAGCAAGTTTGTTCATGGTGGTTGACCAGAGGAATTCAACTAGTCAAAACTGGGGTTCCCTAGACCCTATCTCCTACAATTTTTATCATATGAAAATGATTCTAAGATAAAATTTACTCTAAATGACATTCCAAACAACTTTCATGTTGAGGTATAGAGCTAATTTTTCTTGGAAATTCATTTTTTATGGTAAAAGATTATTGGTCATTTTGTCTAAACCCTAATTTGGAGGTCAACTTCCCAAGATCATAACTTTCTCAAGTTTTATGATATGAAATCCATTAAAGTTGCATGATAAAATTAAATATGTCTAATTTAACTTTTATGTTTGGAGGAAGTGCAAATTCAACTTTTAAATGCATGTGATATGAGGAAACATTATAGGTAATTTTGGACCAATACCATTGAACAAGTGATTTTCCTCAACTTCTAAAATGCATAACTCCTTCATGATAAATCCAAATGAGGGCAAATTTGTGACTAATGTGAAGGAATTTGAGAGAGATACAACTTTTATGAAGGAATGTTTCTTATTTGAAGTCCATAGAAAAAGTTACTCAAGGTGGAAGAAGTGAACATATGGCTTGGTACTTAGAATTTTTTTTTGATATGTTTGATTTTCCAAACTTCCACCTCAAAATTCATCATGATCCAAGCTTCAAATGAAAAAGTCTTCAACATGAAACTTGTTCTTCTTGATCTAACCTTTCCAAAAAGTTTAAATTCATCCGATTTGGATAAAGTATGAGTGATGTGCGCATGGCTTAAAGTTGAATGACCATTTGGCATATTTGAACTTCCACTTTCCATACATGAATGCATGGCTTGTTAACATGACTTCAGCATTGCTTGCACATGATTTTGGACCTAAATTCATCATTACATGGGCCTATCACACACCCATGCATCCATGCAAAGGCATTTTACTATTTTTGAACTTTGAAAAGAAGTGTGCAAATATCATTGCCTTGGCCTATAAATAGAAGTGTCTATGATCAAACTTGAGGACCCTTGCGCGCCAGTTTTGAATCTCTAACCCTAAACCCTCACATTCAAAGGATAACCTTAGGGGTTTTCATTGAATATCGAGTTTGAATCTCCACTGTTTTGAGATTCAAATCTCCAAGAGTCCTGCTTCTTTCTTAATCCATTTCCACTTCATCAAGCATCCAGAGCAAGGCCAAGCACAATTGAGAGCAAGATCGTATCCATCTGAACCTGCAGTGAAGGTGAAGTTTTGAATTTTTTTATCTCTTCGATTCTCACTCAACTCTCCATAACTCTTATTGTTTTTTTGGTTGTCTGAAGTCCTACCAATGTAGGCAACAAGATTGAGTTACTTTGAGATCAAATCGAAGCAACTCAGATCATGGTCCTCAAAATTCAACTCCCTGTATCTTTATATATACTTGGAGTTAGGTAAAATTGAGGCCAGATTCGAGCTCCTAAGTATTTTTACTTTAAATTCATGTCCTCCTTTTTCATTTTGGTGATGGTTGAGGGTGGACCAGTCCGGTGAGGTCCACCGGAGAAGAAGACCAGAGCTCTGGCTCCGGCGATGCGTTGGCATGTCTCCAGACCACACGATCCTCTTATTTTATTTTAATCTTAAGCGTCCAAATTGATTACCACGCGTGTGGCACATTTACTAAAGTCCATCATGGAATGCGTGATCCGGTCCACTTGATCTGCCACCTCAATTAATGAGGGAGATCAAGTGGTCCACGTTTTTAGCATTTTCTGACTTTTATTTTATTTGAGTTATTTTCATTAATTCATATTAAAAATAATGAATTTTTTTCTCCAAGGTCCTTTGACTTTTTTTGACCTATGATAAATCTTATGGCCATTTATTTGGTATTTTGATGAGGTTTTAGGATTTTGACCAACCATAATTTAATTTAATGCATTTTTAATTGATTTTTAATTGTTTAATTGCAAATAATTTGTGTTGAGCTATTTGAGTTGACTTGTTGAGTTAGACTATTGTTGTTGGGCCTTGGTCAAAGTTGATTTGACTTTGGTGAATTAAAATCATTGGATTTAAGGGATTGATGAAATGTACATTTCATCTCCCAAAATGAATGAATGATTTTAATTTGATCAAAGTCCTCCTTTGACCAATTTGTGTTGATTTCAATTTCCCTCCCTCTTCATCTCAATCCCATTCTATCCCCATCCATTTTATTGACCTATGATATCTCTATATCCTAAGGCTAGTTGATTGCAAAATTAACATAAGTATGAATGAGATTAGGTCCACCCGTTTTCCATTTTCTTTTAAGTGTGGTATGTTTTAGGAGTATGATTCACAATACCATATTTGTAACATGCATTAACACTAAAATTTCTATTGCCCGATCTCAAATAGTTGTGACTTCTACATAAGTCCAATTACGATTGCTTAACATAACGCTAAATTTTGACACAAAAGGCACATCATTCTGGTAAGTGAGATAGTAAGTCCCCCCCCCCCTCTTTCATGGTATTGTATGGAAAATTGGCCCCTTTTCCTTCCTTTGGAAGATGTATTAGTTCAAGGATCCATGCTTGTGAATAGTGGGTTGAGTGTTCTCCAAAGAATGACTTAAACAACAAAAAGCAAAAGCAATACTATCTTCTAATCAACTAACATTTAACTAACATTTAATTTCAAGCTCTTTACTTTTATGCACTTTAAATTCAAGTCTTTATTCATTTGTCATTATTCATATCATTTAACTTGTTTATTTTAATGCCATTTTCACTTTTCTCACTTGAGCCTTACTTTGTGATTATATTGTGATTGCATATACTTGTTTGTGTATCTTGTTTGGTTTTGTGGTCTTTTAACCTTAATGCACAATAAAAACCCTACAAAATATTTATGTGGACTGTTGGTTTTAATCTGAGCTATTGGACTTATAATTAGGCAACACTCTCTATGCAAAAGGACTTGGCCAATACCAACTTTTCTAAAACCTAGTGCTTGTGAAGTGAACTTTCATCTGATGCAAGTACTGAGATCCCATTTGAGTTCATCTGCTACATGATCTTATTGAAGTTGTTACTTTGAACCTATTTCTAATGCCTATCTCTGAGCCATTCAAGGATTATGTTATATGATACATGGGAAATTATGAAGAAGATCATGAAGTTGCTAAGCTTGGATATGGCTATCTTTATTTGATGTCTTACTCTTCATCTTGATATTTGTGTATTGATATTCATTGATTCTAAAGTCTAAGGGAAAATTGGGTTTCTATTTGATATTCTTGTCTATTGGATTGCATCTCATTGATCAGATCTTTTCAACTCTTAACTTTTAAATTTTTTCTTAGGATTAGTCTCTTCATCTCCTACCACTTCTTAAATTTCAAATCTCTCCCCCTTTCAAAATCTTCTTTGCTTGTAATTTCTAAACTTAAACTTTATTGCAAATTAGAAACTTTGGCCATATGCCATTGCATTTTCAAACTTTTTTCTAAATCAAACTTGTAAATAAATCTAACCATATTGACTTAAAATTTCAAACAAAAAGATCTAACACCCATTCAAACCCTTTTAGGCTCTTTTGCCTTCTCTTAAACTTAAACTTAAACTTTTGTTAAAAGCAATGCACTCACTTTGAAATTGTTACCACGAACTACGAGGTTTTGATCCCTCATTTTATGTTGGTACGTAGGCACAAGTCTGAAGGTCTTGTCAAACACAAAAATATAATTAATAAATTATTTTCTCATCCCCACACTCTATTTATTGCAAACATCTTTTCATATCAAAACACATGTACACATAAAAAGGCTCCCTAGGAGTACCTATGACACTTTGGGTGCTAACACCTTCCCTCCGTGTAACCAATCCCCTTACATGTAATATTTGGCATTTTATTAGTTTTGATTTGAAAACTTCTTATCTTTGGGTTTTGTTCCTACTTTTCCCTTTTCCATTGGAAACAATAAAAATGCGGTGACGACTCTGGTTTTATTGACATTAAGTTTATCCATAGCTTAATGGTCATGAATTTATCATTACACTTACTAAACTCGAACCTTGACGCCGCGACGCAACAGATACCGATGCTTTAATTTGCGTACGCCTCTTCTTCTTCTTCATGCCGCTTTGTGATGATGTTGTTGTAATCTAATCCTCTTCGCCTTAGCTCTGTGACTCCCTTGTCGTGCATATAGGTGTCAGAATTGCAGAGTTTGTAGGGCAAATCCAGATGCGAAATTGAGGACACTCAGATTGAAGCGTCAAATTGCAGAATGAAAAACTAATCGCAGAATGAAGAAACGAATGGAGAAGCGAATAGCATAAATGAAAGAGCCAATTGCAAAGTGAGAAAACCAATTGCAGAATGAGAAAACAAATTGCAGAATGAAGAAAAACCAATTGCAAAATGAAGGTTAGATGCAGAATGAAGGAGAAAAATGCAGAATTGAAAAGTGAAGAATGCTGAAATCCTTTCAGAATTGCAGTGAGGTTAGTTTATATAGTCTGTAGAGTTAGTTAATGATGCTAATGAGATTCACCATGAAATTACAAGTTAGTTAGTAATCTGTTAGAAATTCTACTTAAACTCAAATGAAAATTCACTCAAAATTCCCTTGAAATTAACAATTCAGTTAGAGGTTAGTAGTGTTAGTTATTGGATTTAAATTCAGTTAATGAAGTTAGAGTATTTATTGAATTGGATGGACTCTGTTAGGTTGTGGTTTGGATTTTATGTATTGTTTATGTGCTTGAATTTGTTTACAGTGGAACTCCATTCAATAACGTTAATGACAATGTTTTTTTTGACTTGGCGTTTTCTCTTAAAATGCAGGCGAACTGCTCTATTACCAATTAGCGCTCTACAAAATTGCAGGGTTCTGTTTTGAGTTGGCCAAAAGAGCTTCTGTAGGATGTTGTCTGATCTTTCAACTTTGTTATGGTTAGTGGTTAGGTTTCAACTCTATTAGTGAGGTTAATTGAACTCAAGTGAAGGAAATTCAAGTTGTTGTTATTATCAGGTTATTCTTGAATGAACTTCTACTGTTATATGGCATGTTACATGTTGATGCTGGATGAAAAAAAGTTGAAAATAATTAGTGGAATGCTTACTTTATGCGAATTAACCAATGTGTTTGTGATATTGTAGGATGGTGAATGTCTTTGCAATCCCATGAAATCTGTAGGTAGCTGAATGAAGGAGCTTACTTTTGTGAAATGCAAGGTTCTGTCATGTGCTTTCATCTGTTATACAGGCTACCACAGGCTACCAATGAGCTTTGTCATGCTTGGACTCTATGTTTTGGGTTTTCAAGATCACAAATAGGATTATGTAGAACATTGTATTTATGAATGGAATTGACTTGAAACTTGTACCTTTGTAATTGACAATTAGTTTGTAACTTTGGAGTTTGTAACTTGAATGGAAATGAATCATAGATTGGTTTGTAATGAATAGAAAAATAGATTTGTATGGAAAGTCAATGAATTGTGAATATTAGAAATTGAATTGAATTAATGAAAGGTTATGGACCTTAAATGTGGAAGATTGTCTTTAATTTGCATGGTTTTAATGATTGGATGGAAATTATGGAAGATTGGAGATTATGAATGGTTTAAAAGTTAATTAAAAAAAAGACTTGAAAATTGTTAATTGATTTTGGAAAAAAGGGTATGAAAAATTTGGAATGAACTTAAATATTAATAAGAGTTCAACATCTTAGATGCTCACCTATATGAAAAGTTAACTAAACTTTGAGGCATAAATCAAATGGAAAAATCAATGGTAAATAAATTCAAAGGTATAATTTAACTAATCAACATCAAATGGGCTTATAGAATGGACGGTTGATTTTGGTCAACTAGTTGACCAAAAAGTCAATAGTTGACCTAAGTCATCTGTGAGACAAGAATGAAACAATCTTGGACCAAATGGATTATCAAACACCAAAGGCCTACAACAAGCACAAATCAAGGGATGACTGACTCTAGACACACAATGGCCAAATGTCTCACGCAGTAAATTAGGGTTCTGTTTAATTGCAAGACCAACACACAAACCACAAAGTCATAAAATAATAAAACACCCACAATTAGGTACATTTATTCTCCCAACACATGGACCCATCACCAGAGTTTAGTGGACTGATCAAGGCTCCAAGAGACCAAATACAAGGTCCTATAGCATCACAGTCAAGGACTAGGGTTTTGGTGCACAAATGGATGCCAAGTTGTAATATTCTTAAATCAAAGTCCCAAGGATCAAGAAATTAGGGTTTCCCCTCATATGATGGACCACACTCCAATACTTAACCAAAACCCTAATTTGAAACAACCAAACAACTTTGAATCCATTGATGCTTGTATCAACATGAATGCCTAATGCATATGGATGAAGCATGAATGGGTACAACTGAATTTCAAGTCCAAGGTTGAATGAAGAAAAGGTGAAAAAGGGAGGGATAATTTTGGGGTACGACAATTGCCCCATACTTAATCTACTTAGACCTAGATTGTCGAATTGCGAGAGCTTTTCGAATATTTAGGGTAAGTGGATTAAATACCGAAGTATCCAAAAATTTCCCCATTGAAAAATGGTTACGAGGTGATTTAGATAGGTTGTTTGACCTTCACAGGGAGCCCATAAGTTTAAACATGAAAGTTCTGGAATACCCTTGCAACCAAGGGGTTTCAAAATTGGATCATTAGTTCAAAAACTGGAAGCACAGTTAACCACTGAGGCTTGAAAAAGAAATGTTATCAACCTTAAAGGTTGGTAAAAAGTCTATCGATCATGTAGATTGAAAAATGTTCATTAACCACAAAGGTTAGAAAAGATTCAACAACCACGAAGGTTGGAAACAAATATCATCAACCCTGAAGGTTGGAAAAAGAATCAACAACCCTAAAGGTCGAAAAAAGGTTATCAGCCATGCAAGTTGAAAAAAGGCTCATCAATAACAGAGGTTGGAAACAAAAGATTATCAACCCTAAAGGTTGGAAAAAGGTTTATCAACATTGGTGATTGAAAAAAGTTCACCAACCACGAAGGTTGGAAATAAAAGGTCATCAACCATAAAGGTTGGAAAGGATTCAACAATCACGAAAGTTGGAAGAAAGGTACCAATCAAATTGGGCTTTAAAAGATGCCAAGCAAGTCGGATTTTGGAAGAAATGCCAAATATGTTGGTTCTAAAAGGTATCAGGCAAGTTTGGGATTTGAAGATGCCAATAAAGTATTGGGCTTTGATTCTTCTAATATGCACACACGACTTCATGATATGCTACATGAATGATATGCATGAGTGAAGCGACATGATTAATACATGATAACGATTTATCCAACGGTTAAGCCAGATGCTCATATAAAGGGAATTGGGAATTTTGGGCTAGGATAATGGTCATGTAGGCATAATTCTCCAACACCTACTTCAAGTTGAACAATTGTTGTCACACCTTTGAAACATGGAGAGAGCTTATACCTGTGTGGCCTGCCTCTGCCCTAATATATTGAATGTCTGCACCAACTGCCCCAGTTACCAGTTATAGAGTAGTCTCATCATCTGAGTATCTCAAACTGTCTTGTCCCAGCGTCTTGAAACTGTATTCTCTTGATTAACCGACTTTGGGAGCGATTGACTTCTCATGCTCTTGAGGTGGCCTGCCCTAATATGAGCCTTGAAGTAACTTTTTCCCCTATCTGGCTAATTCAGAGAGATTTGTAGAATCTTGACGTGGTTTCCCCAGATGGGATGAATCTTGAAGAGATCTGAGCTATGGGATATCAGGAATTTGTTCAACCTTCCAAATATGTAAGCTTCCTGGGTGTCAAGTGACTTTTCGCATGTAAAATGCTCATTTTGAAAATGATAATTGTAATGTCATGCTCATGCAAGTTTTGAAACTCAAGTGTGTTCCCTAAGATTATGACATGTAGTGAGCGAATCACTGATTAGAATGCCATACCCGTATCAATATAATTGACAAGCAAATCTTTAGGAGTCAACTTAACGTGATCTTACCATAGTATGCTTTTGAAATAAACCATGCTTCAATTAGGTATTTTGAGGGTTGTAACGTGGCCTGGTTCACGATTTTAGAAATAAAGGATATAAGGCTCAAAGCCTAATATAACCCACCCATCCTCCATGATATTATCCAGTCCTACATTCAGTTATCTTAAAACAAGCATTCATCTTTCAGAAAAGGATTTGGAATGGTACCACTAATGGTTAAGGAACCCGTGAGTGTTTGGAGCGAAAGTCACTCACCTTTTGCTTTTGTTTGCAGCCACATAGATTTTCTCTTGCTGAGGAGTTTGCTATTGATCCTCTTTTTCTTTTGTTTTACTTTCCCTAATTTTTGCCTGGGTTGATCCTTTGGGTTTGCAGCCCACCGGGATGCCCTAACTTTTGCCTAAGTCAATCTTGTTTCCAAGCTTTTGACTTAGCGGGCTTTTGATTTGCTTTTGAGTTTTTTTCATTCTTCATCATTTTTTATTGGAGAAAATCTTGTGACATCTGCTTGTTTGATTTATTACGAGGTTCATGACTATCTCACTCCTTTTGTAGGTAAGGGATAACCATTCAGAATTTGTGAATCCATCCTCTTGAGAGGAATATGGTATGCTTGATCACTTGATGGGATATTCTCCTTCTGAAATTTGAATGCAAGGTCAAACTAACTGAAGACTACCCCTCCCCTGGTTAAACATGTGGGTTTTATGTGTTAAAGAAAGAAACTTCTACTTCAAGGTCCAAAGGGGTTGATTAGGGATTAACTTCATTATATCTCCGGTGTTTAGGGATTAACTTGCTTATTTTTAATTGCATCATTCTCTTTTGATTTTATTTGACAAACAGTTTGATATTGATAAAATAAAATATGAGTGAATAAAAATGGATTTAAGCAAAACATGCACGTTTATTTCATTATTATTATCATCTGAAAATCAGACAAGTTTTACAAATGAACAACGTATAAAAAACAAGAAAAGATTACAAATGAGACATGATTGAATCAATATGATATTGCTAGCCTTGATACTCATATAAAGAGGTAACTGAATCTGAGCAATCTTCACCACTAACTGCATTCACAACTTACCCATAATGATTTGTCAATGGATTGGTTATGACATTGGGTCCTGCCTCAGATAATAACAAGATCTTTTTATCAATCAGATCTTGTACTCTTGATTGGAGAGGCCAACAATCCTCTTTAGAATGTCTTATATGCCCGACATGGTAGGCGCACGAGGCGTTAGGATTGTGCTTTGCATGATACGGGAAAGTGGCAAGCGGAATCTCCTTTGGCACGATTCCCCCTTGCTAAAAAATATATGGGAGTAATTGAGCATATGGCATAGTGATTGAGTCACACTGAGGATGTTTTCTATCATAACGTCTACGCTGACCTTGACTCTAGTTTCTGTTATCTTGCAGAGGTCGTTGATTCTGCAAAACTGGAGCATGTGGAGGCTGCTGATATTGAGGTTAGTATGTAGGTTGCTAATACTGAGTAGTGGTAATGTATGGATAAGGATGGTATGGCATAGGAGCCATATGTTCTTGAACCTGAGGGCAGACATTTGCTATCACAACACTTGCCTTGGCCTCCTTCTTCTTAGCAAAACCTTGAGATTTCTTGGCCACTGTCTGGCTATCAACACTAGCAATCTTCCCGTTTTTCAGCCCATTTTCAATACGTTCTATGATGGTTACTATGTCGGCAAAGTTGGATGATGAACTACTAACCATCTTATCATAGTACATACCTTGGAGAGTGCTCATGAAGATATCAACCAATTCAGCATCTGTCAGCGCAAGTCTAATTATATAAACCATCTCACATCATCTCTGAGCGTATTCTTTGAATGTTTCGCCACACTTGCAGGCTTGATTTTGCAGCTGTAACCTGGTGGGAGTCATGTCCAGGTTATATTTATATTGCTTGAGAAAGGCTTCAGACAAGTCCTTCCAAGATTTGATTTTACTACGTTCTAAGCTCGTGTACCAGTCCAAGGATGCCCCAGATAAATTGTCTTGGAAGCAATGGATAAGGAGTTCGTCATTATCAACTTAGGACTCCATCTTCCTATAATACATAAGAAGTTCTAAAAGATGTTCAATGTTGTTGCTACATGTTCTTTTTGCTTCTGAATTGATTCACTCTTGAAAAGCTTATGAGGAGACGTTATGTTGTTGCTGCAAAGTTCTCTCAGTTCCTGCTTCTAATCGTGACTTTGATCACAAAGCTTCTGAAGAATGGTAAGCTTACGAAGTTGTGTTACTTAGTTGAAGATTCTTAAGATCTCAATCCATGCGTTGAGGTTATCAAGGTTCTGACTGTAGATTCTGAAGATTATGAAGATAATGAAGATCTCAAGTCAGACAATTGACGTTGTCAAGGCTCTGACCAAAGATTATGAAGTTTCTGAATTCAGCTTTATATTTCTTCATTCCATGCTTCATCAACTTTCATCGGAAGCCAATGAACTTAAAGATAAGATCAAATGGGCATGTGATCAAATAGTACATAGTACAAATCAAATATCCTTTTCACTACCTGATATCGTGAGCAATGACAGTACTATATATCACACCTATCACTGAATTTGTGGGCGAAGGACAACATACAATATCACTCCTTTCACCATCCAACAATGGATAACCGCTCTATGAGCTTTCCCTATTTCTCCCTCCAACGCTCTTCTTCTTATTCTATATAAGTGAGACTTGGAGACTTAAAGAAATCTGTCGGTGCTACAACATTTTGACAAGTACGTTTCTTTGTGAAAAGCTATCAAGTTTGTACATAGTTTTTCTTTAAGTAATTATTTATCATTTGTATAAAATCTGTTGTAACATACAAAATATTATTCAAACTGTTTGTTTGAGTCCTTAAGGAGACTAGGGTATAGTTGGATCCTTGAGAAGACAAAAAAGGTTATCTTTGTGAGTCCTTAAGGAGACTAGGGTATAGTTAAATCCTTAAGAAGACAAAGAAGGTTATTCTTTGTGGTTATTATAATATGTTGATTATAGTGGATTAATTCCTTGTGTATAAGGTAAAATCATCTTGGCGGGTGGACTGGAGTAGCTTTGAGTTTCAAGCGAAGCAGGATAAAAATACTTGTGTTTTTATCTCTTTGTTAGTATCTTTTAAGTGGTGTTCTTAAGTTGGTAAAAAGCTTTTGTTTTGTAAAACCCAATTCAAATCCCCTTTTATTGTGTTTTTCACACCTTCAGTAACCCATTGAGATTTTCGGAGAGCTTCAATATCGGTGATAAGCTCCGTCATTGTCTTCTTGCAGAATTTGACGAAATGATAGACTTCTTCAGGGGTGTTCTGGAACATGATCAAATCAACCTCTTTTAACTTTTAGGGAAAGTCTTGGAAGGCATAATTAGTCAGGACAACCATGTTCGCATATTTGTTCTTCCATTCTTTGTAAAGGGTTTTGAGGTTTTGGATAATCTCATTCATTTGATCCATTGAAGCTTCTGCCCCACGACACCTCTCTACCCAATATTTGCAATCGTTTTGTACTCCAAGTAGGCTTGGTCGTAGATTCCCGTCTTCAAATTCTTAATTTGCTTGCAAGCTTTCCCATGTTGGAGTTGCTCATGCAAGTAGCTTCGATATACCTTTTCCCTTTCCAATTGCTCTTTAGCCAAAAGATCCTTGCAACCTTTGAGAGTGGTCCTTAGCTCTAAGATTTGGGCCTCATAGTCCTTTTGGGCTTCCTTCTTTATTGCGTTTGACCTCTCAACAGTATTTTCAAGATCCTTGATGGTGCAGTACGTTTGATCCAACTTGTTGTTGTGGAAGTCTAGCTCAGAATTTGCTCCTTGTAGAGGACCACCTACCCATACTCTTTTGCCTTCCACCTCCCTTAATCTCTTCTTGCTAACCTCAAATTCCTCACTGACTTGCTTACCCATATCTTCCAAGTCTAAGTTTCGTTGCTTGGTACGGCTGATTCGAATATTAATATTAATGGTAATCAAAATGTTTATATTATTAATTCATATTCTCATACATCTGCCTTATTTTTGTTCGGAATAACAACAATGAAAAATTACAAAATTTAAAGACATGATGGGTACCATTACTCAAGGAAACAAAATTGTTAAAATAAATTAACATAATAAAATCAAATTCCTCAAATATTTAAAATAAAAATTAATTAACACTTAACTCATCAAAAATTAAGATCCTGATTGCAACTGTCCTGAAGAAACAAAGAGAGATAAAAATACGGTTCCATTTGGAATAAAGGATAATATATTTAGAAAATTGTAATAATGATTATATTAGATTAGAAACATAAATTTAAAAAGACAGTCACAACATCGTTTCTTCACTAACTTGCATTTTGAACTTACTCCATCTGTCTTATAAAAAGTGTGGCATTTGCATTTTTTCTGTCATAAAATAATTGTCCATTTACATTACCAATGCAACATTTATTATTATCTTTCCACTACTTTACCTCTCCTCATTAACTTTCATTTGATTCAACTATTTTTTTAACTACATTTAATAATGGTATTCTAGTAAATCATATTAATTTTTTCACTAAAACCCACCCATCTTATCATTTTCTTAAGAACCGCATATTGTTCAAATAAGACATTTTTTATGAGACGGAGAGAGTAACAAAAATCAAATGAAAATAAAGTCTAACTAGCACATCAAGATTGTCTTTAGAGAACTTGAACCTATGGATTAAAGTTGGATTATTTTCACATAAGCATTTATATTTTAAAAATTGAAAACAAACCTAACAACAAGCCATCATGTTTACTCATGGTCATTAATATCCTTGACGAAATCAAATTTTAAGAGACATTACCCTGCATATAAAACAAATTGAAGATAAATCCATAGTCAAAGAATTGAAAATAAATCCTAACAATGCATATTGTACCTGATTTATAAGTGAACGATAAACATTACATATGCATTATTTAAAATGATTCCTAACTCTTATGAGTTTCAAATAGAAAATTATGATAGAAATTAGAGAAAACTGGTTGGATTGCTTCTTTAGCAGAGAAAAAGGAGGATGAAATCGAAATAGATGGATGAAGCAAGATGGATCAAGAAATGCATGAATCCACGGAAATGGAAACGAATAACAAACCGATAATGAAAATATTTCAAATGCATTGATAACACAACATGTTTTACTTTTTCCAAAGAGTTTTTAATTATGCTTTTCACGTTGGTAAATGGAAGGTTGACCTACTATCATAATTTTGCAACAACATGCGTGAAAATATGGTTTCAAATCATAATTAAAAATAGATTTTTAATTATATCAATGTTAATCATAATTGCAATGAGATAATGATACGAAAATAACCATTAAGGACATGAAATTAGCCCTTAAAATTGTTTTAAATCGGTTAAAAATGTAATAATGGTGGTATTCAACTTTTATATATTGACAGTAGAAGCCTAGGAATGATTCGGTAAAACCATGACTTTATCTCTTCCAAATTAATAAAACCCAACTATGAAAGAATTCACATCATTATGTTACCATTTATCAATAGTTATCAATTATTTTGGGAAACCACTAAGTTATTATAACGAATTTCAATTAATAACAAAATAACTTGAACAAAGCATCTTCAAATCTTCTTATAACTCATGAAATTAACAAGACTTCTTCTTCATTCAAACACTTATAGATAGTTTTTCAAGTATTCAAAATTCTTCTCAATCAAGTGCTTTATAAGATAATTCACTATTTTTTTGTTGTCATTTCTCAGTTTAAATATGTCAACATTTTTACATTTTAACTTCTTCTTCTCTTACTAGTCATATTCTGAAATCAATCATGTGTTTGTTAATATGTATCATATAGAATTCAAAAAAAGATGGACAATTTGAATAATCAAGGAGTACATCATGAAATAATATATAATAAAGATCGGGATCACTCACTTATAATAAGTAGTTGAAATGATAGGGTTAAATATGTTTGTGGTTCTCATAAATATTTTAAATTTCAATTTTAATCCCTCAAAATATTTCTTTTAAAGAATGGTCCTGTTAAAATTTTCATTCATACTAAAAATATCGTTAATTCAGTCATTAAGTAATAACCTGTCGCTAATTTAGTCGCTAAACTGTAAAAACCGTTGTTAATTCAGTCGTTAAGTTGCAGGAGAGGCCAAAAATATGAATATAAAATTTTATGAGGACCATTCTTTAAAGGAAATATTTTGAGGGACTAAAAAATAAAATTTGAGATATTTAAGAGGACAACAAATATATTTAACTCAATATGATAATGTGAAATACTAGAATTTATAGGATGAAGTTGCTCTTTAAATAGGATATTATGGTGACAATAATTTTGCACTACAAAACATTATTCCAATGTCTTCTCGGACTGAATTTCTACATTTTTCATAGTAGATATATTTTCCACCAGGACATTTACGCGTTTGATATTACCCTAACATATATCAATGTTTCATTACATAGAATTAAAAAAATTCATCATATTATGTATTATTAAACTAATTATTTTTTATGTCTTATTATAAAAGAAATTGCATGTCGATTTTGCAACAATATTAAGAAATTATGATTATCAATTTCTTATATTATATGGAGATAATGGAAAATAATTATACTCACTCTATTACATTTAAGATACGCGTGCATAACACAAAATTGATTTATAAATGAGATAAGTTTTGTGAATTTAATTTATTCACACTCAGAGGCAAAATTTGACTTGACTTAGATTCGATGTTAACTCAACAAATATCAAGTGTCATGTTTATAAAATAAGTTTCTAATTAATATGTAATTTATCTTTATGTTTTTCATCTTTAATAATATTTTTCTTTCAACTTTTATTTTCATATCAATTTCAATTACTATTTTTTTCATATTTTCTTTTATATGTTTATGGTAAAATAAATAAATTAAATTGATTACTATTTAAATAAACTTAAATATTCAACGATTAATAATGACATGCAAGTTTGTATGGAAGTACGAGCCAAGAAAACCATTTATAGAAAATTTGTATTGAAAAAAACAGTTAAAAAATTAATTTTATATTTTTATTAAAATCAATACACAATTTCCAAAATAATATTTCTTTATTTGGTTCTTAACTTGTGTCCCTAGGGCACAAGTTAGCATTATCCTAAAGAAAAAATAAATACTTTGATTAAATATGAGAAAATTAGATAAATTGCTCTTAAATAGGGAACACAAAAGTCCATTGAATTTGTCAAAACTTTTCAATAAATAATAAATAAGCAGAGTTCAAAATGGACTTAAATCTTTGATTATTTTTCCTAGTTTTTAAGTTTTGAATTAAACCTCCTTTAAATAAAAATTATGAATTAAATGTACGGATAAGTTATTTTGACATCCGATGGATGCCACACCCTATATAAATACGGTTTTGATTTTTTTTATTATTAATTTATCTCCCCTTTTTTGAATTAAGGTGTCATTTTTGGTGTCTATAGATCATGTTTCTTATATGTAATAGAAAATGTCTCAAATAAAAAGTCCAGAATAAAATTTCATAAGTGTGTCTTTATTATAAATTGTTATATTTACATTTTGTAAGGATATTGCTTAGTATTTATTTGGTGGATATGAATTGTGTCCAATTTGGGATGTTTTATCAATCCAACAAATAATCCTTATTTTAAGAGCATGCAAAGACAACTTATCAAAATATCAAAGTATGCCTAATGCTAACTTGTGTCCTACTTGTGTCTTAGGACACAATATAAGACACTCAAAATCTGTATTTAAAAAGTTAATTATAAAATTAATTTTATATATATATATATATATATATATATATATATATATATATATATATATATATATATATATATATATATATATATATATTAAAATTAATATACAATTTCCAATCTAAAATTATTTTTTTTTATTTCTTATTTTATGTTTTATGACACAAGTTAACATTATCCTTAAAATATTTATATTTTATATAATTATCAAAAAAAATTAAATTTTTATGAAAGAGGGTGCCCCAGCCATCATGTTGCATGTGTGGTATAATAATTTTTAATAATTTCTTTTCATTATATCATTCATTTAAATAAATAACAATATTTAAAATTATATATTTTTTATAATATTATATTTAAATTAAAAGTAAAATTTATTTATTATGCAATTATTTTTAATTCTGTGTTTTAATTAAATAATATAATTTTGACTTTTATTCTAATTTTTTTTAAAGTACCGTAATACAATTGCAAATTAATTTTAAAGGAGTTAATTAATTTTGAAGAAATTAATTAGTTTCTTTCAAACAAAATAATAAAATAATCTTACAATACCATAATTAATTTTGATTGAGTTAATTAATTTTAATATTTTTAATAAATTATATATTTTTTCTTTGGCAGTGGAAAATTAATTTATTTCATTAAATATCAAATAATTAATATAATCTTTTTTTCAAAAATAAATGTTTTAATATTGAAAACTAATAACATAATTAATATATATATATATATATATATATATATATATATATATATATATATATATATATATATATATATATATATATATATATATATATATATATATATATATATATATATATATATATATCCTTACCCAAACCGCTAGTTCAGTCTAGTGATTGAGGCATCTTTGGTCTTCAAATTCTATTAGTATTAATTTATGAAAGTTGTGAATTTTTTTATTTAGCTTTCAAACAATAAAATATTAAAAAAAAAACTATATGAATTTTATAAAATAAATAAATAATAAAATAAAATATCACATGTAAGTCAATAAATATGAAGATTCTATAATGGTCACATCATTAAATTATAATAATGACATCATTAAATGGACAAAAAACAATATCTAAATCTTATAAGGAAGAATTTTAAAAAAAAATTACAATAATTTAATCAAAATTCATTCGCATTGAATGGGGTAAAATAAATTTAAGCTTATTCTTAATATCTAAAATTATATATTTGTGAAGAAGCATAGAATTATATAATTTTTTATAATTAAAAAAAGTTAAATATTTTTAAGAAAATAAAATGTGAACTGATACAATACAATAATTACATTGTCAATTTATGTATATTCCAACAACCATAAATATATTTTTAAAATATTGATATGACATAATAAATTAATAATTTTTTATTGGAGGATTGTGTAAACATATTTGTTAAATTCAGTATTTTTTATTAATTAAATTTTAAGGTTAAAAAAATAAAATCACTTATATCAAATACATTCGTTTTGAAAAAAATTAAAATCTTCCGAAACTCTTTCCCCTTCGTTTCTTCATTTCATATTTCATTGCCTTCAACAATTTCTTCAACAAAACCCCAAAAGTCTCCTACTGGGTTTCCGTTTTTCTCCACAAGATTGATGGCAAAAACAGAGTTGAAGAAAAAGAAGGGTTTTGCAGCGAAATCGATTTGGTTGGTGGTTCCTGTTATTGCTGCCATTGTTGCAATTTCCATGTCATCCAAAACTTGTTCTACACTTTCTCTCTTTGGAGTATTCAACAGAGTATGTTATTCAATCTCAATTCACTCTTTACATTCTTGCATTCCATCTTCATGTCTTTTTGTCTTTAATTTCTATGCATTGTAGAGTTTATCATGTTTTCATTCATATCTGCTATAATTTTATTTTATGTTTTATTTTACAATACATACAAAATACAATGTTTCTTTCCTTTATTAGAAATATTGTTTATTATTTTATTTATTTATTTATTTATTTATTTCTGTTTCTGTACTATTAATAAAAAGTAATTTTGTAAAATAACTTATATAATTTATTTTTCCCATATAAAACTATTTGTATTTTTAATTTATATGAAAAAACATATAATTTAGATTGAATGAGTAAATAGATATGCATCACCTTGACTAAGAAAGAACAAAATAAAGAAAAGTCAATTCATTGAAATAAAAATTGTCTTTGAGTTATTCATTATATATATATATATATATATATATATATATATATATATATATATATATATATATATATATATATATATATATATATATATATATATATATATATATATATATATATATATATATATATATATATATATATCAAAAAAACTTTGTTTTGCATCTTATTTCTTTTTAACTTATTTTATAGATTTCTTTGCACTTTATTTTATTCCTTTTGGTATTTGAATGTTTTCTTTCTAACATGTTTTTATCTAAACAATGTCTCAATTTAGAGACATTTAGTTTTCACCATTAATATTACATTTAATTTTTACTGAATTAGAGAAGGTGTATAATAGTCTAGAGAAATTTTATGGAAATTAATAGTGTAGGAAGGGATTAGTATTACATATATTTGATTTATCTAAGATATGGGGTATTGATTAATGTGCAAACATATACTAGAAGAAAGATTTAAATGAGGGGTTAATGACCTTTAGAAATATATGACATTCATATAAGCAGAAGTTAAATGGAATATATGTAATGTAAGTTTCGCAAAAAGAGTTATGTTTTTAATCTATAGGTGAAAGTTGGAGACTATATAATCCCACAAATCACAAAGTTTAACTATCTTGAATCTGTAATATAAAATAATGGAGAAATACAAGGGAATATAAACCATCGAAATCAAGAAGGGTGGCTGAAATGGAGGAATGTTTCATGGGTTTTATGTGACACAAAGGTAATGCTCAAGATGAAGGTAAATTTTTATCGAATTGCAATAAGTCATGCGATGTTGTACGAGATAAAATATTGGACAATTATAAATTCACACGAGAATAAAGTTAGTGTAGCAGAGATGAAGATGTCGAGTTGGTTGTGTGGTAAGACTAAGCATGATAAGATTAGAAATGACAATATTATAAAGTATTGGCATAACATCTATAATAGAAAAGATGATAGAAAATAGCCTTAGGTGGCTTAGGAATATAGAAAGAATGCATGTAGATTATGTGGTAAAACGAGTAGATGAGATGAATATGAGTCAAACAACTAGAGGTAGAGGAAAACCTATAAAAACTATAAGATCAATTATTAAAAAAAATATCGAGAATAACAATTTGGATAGAAGCATAGTCCTTGATAGAACATTATGACAGAAGTTAATTCATGTAGTTGACTCCACTTAGTGGGATAAGGCTTGATTGTTGGTTGTTGTAATACATAACAAGAATTATATATTATATTATTTTTTTGCTAGCATGTAGTCACATACTCAATAAGCTAGAGTGTGTATCTCTTTACATATATTGTAGTATTTGTACTCTTCCATGATTAATAGTATGTTGTATTTCATTCCATATTCTTTCTTCATAATAAGATATCAAATACTCTCTAGGAGAGTTAGCTATAATTCACTTTGAATCCAGCTAAAATCAATTAACTTTGAGTTGTTTATCCATTTTTCTTTCATATAACTTATTCCCTTTCTTCATCTTCATTATTTTGAATCTTTAATTTTGAGCATTTTCATTCTTATATCTTTAACTTTGTGTGATTTTATCTTCAAAAGTGAGTAATTTTCATCTTCAACACTACATGTTTCTTTCATATGTTCATCTTTATCTTCAACTTTGATCAGTTTCTTGTGTGTTCATTTATACTGGTAAAAAAGTACAAACGTTCATGGTATCCCTACGAGGGAAGAGGATACTCAGAGGCCTTATTAGGTTTATAACAATATAGGATGGTTACGACTTGCCCCCGACAGCGAGAAACCCAATATGATGGTGTTACGATGGTTTTAGAGGATCCGCTCATATGAGGTGAAAGACTATGTATGTTAGGGTGGTGCTTGGAGTATTTTATCAAGTTATGATTTTTTTCTCTCCCATTAGGTGGAAAGGTTTTTATAGAGGCCTCTGGACCTACGACTTAGGAAACCCTAGGAGGTGGTAACTGCTTTCCTTTTGACTGAAGGGATTATTGACTACCTAGTCTTCAAGAAGCCACAATATGACTCAGTACGCATAAGTGATGGAGAGATAATGATATTGTGCACGTTTCTTATTAGAAGGGAGAGCCCCTACCATGTAAAGGTAGCGCCCAAGCGTCACCTCTTGAGGCGGGAACCCTCACGCCACCCTTATTTGAGGACTTTCACAAATGTAACATTACATCATTGTATCTCCATGCACATCTCCCATCATAAACAACCCTAACACTGAATCAATGTTTTATGCTCATCCAAGTAAAGGTCTCAAGGATTGTCTCCTAATCCTAAGCTCAACGATTCCAATTATCCAGCATGGAGTCATTTGACGTGAAGAGCTCTTTGATCAAAAGAAACTATCATTCACCGAAGGCTCATCAATTTGGTTTCCGATCCTATTGCATACAAATTATTATCTTCCATGAGAATGCTATTAAGGTTGGGGAAGAACTATGTGATTAATTCTTTAAAGTTGAACGAGTTCGAGTTGCTAATATTTCAGAATCAAATAAACAATCTCAGACAAAAAAATTCTTGACTACTTTATCAAAATGAAAACATTGTGGGAAAAATTAAATTATCATAGACTTATTCCAAATTGTACCTGCATGTGTCCTTGTTGCTGTGAAACTATATGCTTAAGTCGCCACTATTATCTTGAAGATCAAGTGATTCTGTTCTTAGCTGGTTTGAATGAATATTTTTCAATTGTTAGAACTTAGATTCTACTAATATAAATTATTCATCCCATCAACATAATTTATTCTCTTATTGTTCAAGAAGAAAGTAGCAAAGTTTCTATCATCTTCATTGAAGAACCATTTTCACTCATCAATGTTTTGATTCAAGAAGACATCATTGAGGTTGCGGTAGAGGTTATCATGCCAAAAATAGTTAATTATGCGCCCATTGCAATCTATATGGAGATACTAATTTTGTTATAAAAAAACATGACCACCCCAACGTTCACAAACCAAGTATTTCAGCAAGTGGGGCATTTGATAGTCCTAAATTCCATTAATTGAATTTTATGAGTCTAAAGCATCAGAGATACCGTGTTGAAACACCACCAACAAAATGGATATTTGAGAGAAAACATTAACACATCCTCGATGTAGGAAATGCCTTACTCTACTAATCCAAATTACCTAAGTTTTCTAGTCTTATGTTCTCCTATATGCTATTTTTTTTATCAATCTAGTCGTCACTTTTCTCTTACAGAATAAGTCTCCTTACCAAATTCTATACAAATATATATCCCCCTAAGACATTTTCAAAGTCTTTGGTTGCCTATGTTATGCATTAAGCTCACCATCCCCATAGAGCCAAGCTTGAACCTCGAGCTATGTTTAGGCTATAAAACATGATTTAAAAGATATGTTTTATATGACCGAAATTTCAAAGAATTTTTCATATCTAAACAGGTACAATTTCATGAACAAACCCTTCCTTAACCACTCAACAATCAATAGGAATATTTCCCAATCCCCTCAAAATCAACACACACCTTCCACGCATACAAATATACATGCTTCTATCTTTGACAATACACCCATGCATATGAACCTTGAATTAACCCATGTACTTGATATTAGACCAACACAAATACAAAACATTACACATAATTATACACATGTCCTTCCATTTTACTTTGTACATGACGCTGCAAAAAGTATTGAACAAAACACTACACCTAACCATATACAAAACTCAATACCTAATCATACAGAAACCCATGTGCTTGACCTTGACCATAATTCAACACATGACTTCAATATTCCATCTATCACTACAATTATCAATTATGATTGTCCATCAAATAACATTTCTTTGAATTCTGAGTCAATCATTAAACCATATAGAATATCATTAGGTAGGAGCATTCACTATCACATCTTAAAGATTACATATGTAACACATTTCATGATTATATCTAAGTAATTATCTTACCGTCTTCATCTCAGTGTTGTTTTGCCTTGTCTATCACTACAAAAACTAAACTTATGTCTTATGTTGAGGCTAGTAAGTATACTTGTTGGAACCAAGCCAATGAAGTCGAATTAAATTCCCTTGAGAGGATTAGTACATGGAAACTAGTTTACCTTCCTCCTTATGTTAGACCAATAGGATACATGCGGATATACAAAATCAAACATCATGCAGATGGAAGTATTGAAATATTTAAGGCTACTTTAGTGGCAAAGAGGTACAACCAAATTAAGGGACTTGACTACTTTTATACATACTCCATTGTATCCAAAATGATCATTGTGAGACTAATAATTTCCCTCAGCTTCATCCATAATTGGCACATACATCAATTTGATGTAGACAATGTCTTTTTACATCAAAAATATGTGTATATGACCTTACCCCTTTGTGTTACTGCATCTAAACCAAACAAAGTGTGTAAACTCATTAAATCACTCTACGACCTTAAACAAATATGTACTATATGGCATGAGAAACTCACCTAATTACTCGTTCAACACAATTATCACCAAGCCAGATTTGATCATTCTTTGTTCATCAAACATACATCTTAGTCCTTCACATTACAACTAGTATATGTAGATGGTGTGATACTAGATGGTAATTCCCTCTTTGAATTTGACAACATCAAACTTTTTCTCTATAACTTCTTGAACATCAAGAATTTGGGTCAACTTAACTACTTCCTTGACATTGAAGTTTTCTATTCCAAATAAGGAATTGACATTTGTCAAAGAAAGTAATGCCTTTATCTTATTTCAGACATATGTTTCTTAGGATCCAACCATGTACGCACATCATCTAACTACTCACTGAAACCACAATAGGATTGTGGTGCTCAATTTATATATAGAAAATTTATCGGAAGACTATTGCACTTCACTACAGCAAGACCTAACATTACACATTACATATACCACACAATAACTCAGTAAAGTCTTAAACAAACCTATTGTTATTCGTCACCAAACTACAATTAAAGTGATCAAGTATCTAAAATAATGTTCATACAAATGTTTGTTTTTCCCATAAACTCTCCACTACAACTATATGATTTCACAGATGCTGATTGAGATGACTACATAGATTCTCGAAGATAAGTTTCAGGTTAATGTTTCTTTCTTGGTAAATCTCTCATATATTGGAGAACTAAGAAATAACTCACAATATCAATATCATCTTCCAAGATAGAATATAGAATAGAGCCCTTGAAACTGTCATTTGTGAACTTCAATGATTTTTATACCTATTCAACGATCTTCACATTACTTCTCCAAACTCGTGTTCTTGTGTTTTTTATTGTTACAATTTATGCAACATTGTGAGACAAAACCTACAAATTAAAATTTTAAAGATATTATTTGTATCCCAGAAAAATTGATGAGATTGCAATTCTTTCACGAAGTCCTTGCTTCCTCGTCCATTTAACATAGATACTAAACTTGAGGGGTTAATACACAACTAGAACTATAGTTTACCTATAGCTTTAGATACACTATACACAATAAGTTAAAAGAAATGATATTTGTACCACCAAAATTGAAGGTCAAAAAGATGTTCTTTGTAATTTTATGGGATATAGGTGTATTTTTGAAAAACATGTATGAAAAAAAATGCACATTCAAATCAAATATTTCAAATTGACTTTAGAAGATCAATTCTTTTTATCTTTAGGAAAAGATCAACGCCCACCTAATTGTACATTAATATTCAATAGTATTAAATTATCCCATGGCCTGACCCTACATTGCTTATAACGCCGACATGAAATAAAAATCAAACTTTGCCTACCTTTTCAATAAATATAAACGTTCTTTCAAATTGACTTACTTTCCTTTGAATCCTTTTTCCTTAGTTTTTAAGTTTTCAATTAAATATAATATTTAAATTATTTCATTGGTCTAAAATATTTATAAGGATCAAAACTAAACATAATTTTATCATTAAAATAAAAAATATTATTGCCCAAGGGAAAACATAAAACCATTAACAACGCCCATAATTTTCACTTTCCCTCATAAAGAAAGAAAGATTGTGTAAGAAGAAAAAGGGTAAAACTTCATCTCTCGTTAATTAAGTTTTTCTATATAAATATTTTTTAGTCTATCACTTTCAGTTTCACAATTAGTATTCACCATTTCCCAACCAAAACGGTGCGTTTCACTATACTCCGTTGTCGTTTTTAGTTTCCTAGACTCGATCTAGGACCGATTTCTTCTCCGGCGAGTCGCCACCCGAGTCAACACACAGGCGGGGAAAAACTTTGACTCGAACAATTCACTGAGTTGACTCGCTCCAAAACGCGTTCCTTTCTCTCAACAATTTCCTCTGAAAATCTGTTAGTTTTTGTTTTTCACCACACGTAAAGGTGATGGTGAATAAAGAGTTTAAGAAAAAGAAGGGTTTTGGAGCGAAATGGATTTGGATTGTTGTTCCTCTTATTGCTGCCATTGTTGCAGTTGCGGTTTCTTCCAAAAATTCGTCCAAAATTTCTCTCGTTGGAGTCATTGGGAAAGCATGTCAGTGTGCTCGGGTATTCAATCTCACTTCACTCTTCAGATCCATTCATACATGTTGTTCTTGTTCTTCTGTTCTGCATTTAAACTTGAATTGTGGAATCTGGAATCCGTAATCTCAATGCATTTGTGTAGTTTATGATGTTTTTATTTTTAGCAGATTCAAATTTGCTGTAAATTGTGCATTTTTTTAAATGTTGCTTTTACAAAGTTATTTAACTAGTTTTCCGTTGATGATTTCTTGTAGATGTATAGTTCTTGCTTTGAATTCTGCATTGAAAATAGTAAAGGAATGGGTTTGTTGTTGTTGTAACTTTGCTAGAGCACTATAGTATAATATATTGTTCTGGAATTTAAACGAAATACTATTTGCTGTGATCTGTGATTGACAATACTGGTGTTGTGTCGGCTAGTTTGATAAATTTGGTTTGAATGATGAGTCAAGACTTTGTTTTTCTTTTATGTCTGTTGCAGGGTACACCGAAGTATAGTGGTATTGTGGAGGATTGTTGTTGTGATTATGAAACTGTAGACCGTCTTAACAAGGAAGTGTTGCACCCATCTCTCCAAGAGCTTGTGAAAACCCCGTTCTTTCGGTATTTTAAGGTTTGCTTGTTGTCGATTCTTACGTCTACATTTTGTATTGGCGGCCATCCTGTTTGATATTGTTGATGCTTATAACTTGAGATCAATTAAAGCATTTGGTTTTCAAGATACATTTTTTTGTAATTTCTATGTTGAATTTAGTAGCATTGCTTTTTTTTAAACCCCTTAAATGAATGACCAGTAACTATTGCTAGTATCTGATTCATTCAACAGCACGATTTAGGATTGGAATTTCGAGCGGCCTTTCTAGAAAAAGAATTTTAAATGAATTCTACTACTAAGTTCCAGCTTGTTTATTGATTATTTCTGTAGATTTTAATCATCACTGGGCTATTCCAAAATTTGCTTTCATGAACAATTTGAGAAATTTGAAAGAACTCTATATATTCTAAAGACGCTTTAAAGCATTAGAACCGAGTCAATGTGCTATCGTTTGAGTTGTCAACTGAACATTCTGCCTTAAGCTCAAACTATTCTAACCAGATTTATGGATTTTAATATCGAACTTACTACCATTGTTGAGTAGGAAAATTACTGTTTATGATACTGTTTGGTAATTGGTGTAGGATGAATGTTAATTTACTTTATACACAAAGTTTGAACTGTGAATGGTGTTGAGGATTGTGGTTACACGTGATATCTTTTTTTGACATGTGTTTACATGTCAATTATGATATTGTTCAACTATCATATTAATTACTGAATTGCTTCTTATTTTCTCCTCTTGTCAACCCTCATTTGTTCCTTATGCACTAAAGGTTAGATGAAATTTTATGCAGGCCAAGCTATGGTGTGACTGCCCTTTTTGGCCTGATGATGGCATGTGCCGGTTGCGGGACTGTACTGTATGTGAATGCGCAGAAAATGAATTCCCGGAGTCATTTAAGGAGCCTAATCGCCTTCCGTTGAATGATCTTGTTTGTCAAGAAGGAAAACCTGAGGCAGCTGTTGACCGTACTTTGGATAGTAAAGTTTTCAGAGGATGGACAGAAATAGACAATCCATGGACTAATGATGATGAGACTGACAATGGTGTGTTACTCTGTCTACAAGTTCACGTGTGAATGATTTCTGTTTATCGCTGTAGTTTGTCATACTGAAATATTAAGTAGTTTACCTTTTAAAGAGGTATCAGTAGCACCATGGAATTCACATTCAGTGTAAAATACTTCATACTTTTACACTGTTATGTTATTCAATTAAATCATTATAATGGTTTCATTGACAGATGAGATGACATATGTGAATCTTCTACTGAATCCCGAAAGATATACCGGTTACACTGGTCCATCTGCAAGAAGGATATGGGATGCTGTCTACTCTGAGAACTGCCCCAAATGTAAGTCGTCTTCAGAAAACAACCGAACTTCTTTAATAATTTGCAAAAAAACCATGATTTTATTTTAGGTAGATGGATTATGCCTTTCATATTATCACATTGACAAACCGATAGATGTTGCATTTTTTCAACAATCTAATATCTAGTTCGTCACATGTGGAGTGAATACTAGTTTGTTCTAATCATTTTTTTCTTGAGTGAAAGGCATCTTGAATTTGATTATTCATGAGGAACTGCACTCTGTTATACCTATGTATGTATGTTTCGCCGATTTCAGGAGCATTAAGTAATTGATATTGTATAAATTGATATCATTGACAGATCTGTTGCAAGAATCATGCCAGGAGGAGAAGATATTGTATAAATTGATATCAGGTCTTCACTCCTCCATATCAGTACATATAGCTTCCGATTACCTACTTGACGAAGCTACAAATGTGGTAAATCTTGTGTTCCTTTTCTCTGAAGTAGCTAATTTTCTGTTTCAAAAGAATCATTTTTCATTGCTTTTGTGCAATCAATACAGTATTGAATACCTGGTATATAAGCAGCTTGTAGGTTTCTTCTGTTATTTTTTTTTATATTTAGCTTTGAAGTTATAATGGACCTAGTTAAAAAAAAATATGCATTGCCAACATTTTTAACTTAAGAAAATTATAATAGATACTAACTTCTTTCCTTCCTTTTTATTTTCTAGTGGGGCCACAATCTTACTTTGATGTATGACCGAGTCATACAATACCCTGATCGCGTCAGAAATTTGTATTTCACTTTTCTCTTTGTTCTGCGAGCAGTGACCAAAGTGAGTATAAATTACCTTGATTTTAATTGACCTATCTTGATGTTTTTTTTTCTCCTTCTTTTACAACTTTCATTTATAAAAGTATTCTTGATGCAATCTAGTTGTAACTTCAGGCTGCAGATTATCTCGAGCAGGCTGAGTACAATACTGGTAACACTAATGAAGACCTGCAAACAGAATCCTTGGTTAAACAGCTACTTTATAACCCCAAACTTCAAGCTGCATGTCCAGTTCCATTTGATGAAGCTAAGTTGTGGAAAGGCCAAAGTGGACCTGAGCTCAAACAAAAAATTCAACATCAATTCAGAAACATCAGGTATTAACTCAAAACCAATGGCCTTAGCTCTTGTAGACGTTTTTTATGACGCTAATGAATGTGTAGGAAAGAAAATAAGTTAACTGATTCTTATTGTGACTTGCAAATTGTTTTTTTTAATACATAGATTTGATATTTACATTGGTTTTGCCTTCAATAATTTTAATCCTGTGATATGGTTCTGTCTTCCATAGTCTGTTTTAGAATTTTACTTTTTCATTTCTGAAAGCTAATTTATTTGACTTTTTAAGTGCTTATCTGAACACATTTTTATCTTTATTCTATAAACAGACACTGTTGTATCAATATACACATCATTAATGTTCATTTGACTCATTGGTAATGGAATAATTTTTGTGGTATGCAGCGCATTGATGGATTGTGTAGGCTGTGAGAAGTGTCGATTGTGGGGAAAGCTTCAGGTTCTTGGTCTTGGAACTGCATTAAAGATTCTCTTCTCTGATGATGGTCAAGAAAACATGGTTCAAGCCGTAAGTAGTGTTGTTTTTCTTCTTCTCTTTTCAAACATGTTTATTCCTGCTTGCTATGAACAATAAAACGGCATTGACGTTGTACTTATTGGTCTTTCAGCTGCAACTTCAAAGAAATGAAGTAATTGCATTGATGAATCTTCTCAATAGACTGTCAGAGTCTGTCAAATTTGTTCATGAAATGGGACCTACCGCCGAAAGACTCACGGAAGGACATCTTTTTGGCCGCACAAAAGTTCTTATTAGCTCCTTGAAAAAAATTTGGTCAAGAATACTTCAAACTTAGAGGTAACCACATTCTCTCTTAGTATTTGTTGCATTTCCTTTTGGTTATTAATTTTTACTTGTTTGATATAGATAACTGAATACTGCATTTGCATTTGATTTCTGCAGGAAGTAGTTGGTGTGACAGTTAGGTTTTCAATTACTCACATTACTCCAAAGGCTAGGCTTAGAAAACCATGATCATGGTTTGAAATTTTCCAAGGATGTGAAAGTAATTTATGTAATGTAACATGTTCACAATATAAGTAATAAATAATATTTGAATACAAAATATGAAAGTGATAGAAAATGTGTTTTTCATCCCACTGATTTTGTTGAACTTTAAGTTACAATTAACAAAAGGAAACCCGAACCTAAGTTGTGGGAAAACCTGTTTGCAAGAAAACAATTTTCTATGCTATTTTAAACTAAGCAATCAATTCATAAAAAGATGTATTTTCTATTTTAAACCAAGCAATTAATACATAATTTTCTAAGAGCACCAGCCACCTGACAAGTAACAAAGTGGTGATATGTAGACTCCAAGCAATCCAGACAAAACACACATGATGTCCCCTCCTGATCCACTGAGACTCGATGAGAAGAAGTTCCTGAAGTAACTGCCACAAGAAAAACTTTTTCCAAATTAAAGACAATATCGTAGAGACTTCAAGAGAATAATTGTCAACCTGCAATCTAGAACTTATCAAAGCTAAATAAGCAGATTTATCCGAGATTGATGTTGATAACTTGAATAATTATAACGACATATATTCTTAGACAAAAAATAGTCACTTTCTCATACCTTCAAGACCAAAATATATGTACTCTATACTCAATATTAAAGGCGGTTTCCTCGTATTTAACCAAGAAAGTATTGAGTTTTTGGTTTTGGTCTCTAAATCTTTTTTTAAATTGAAGTCTCTACATTTTACTTTTTTATTGATGTTAGTCTTTGACGTCAAAGTTCTGTTAAAGAAAAATATGTGATTAAAGGTGTTGAGTTGATTTTTGTTTTTAATTTTTTTATCATGAAACATATTATTACACGTGGAAATGCAACATGTAGGTTATTAAAAGGAGGGATAAAATCTTAAATAACTTTCATTTTGCAACTTGTTTCCTCTCTCTCTTCATCTCAAAGTGGTGTCTATTACATTCACATTCATCTACACATACATCTATGACTTCTTCCTCAACTGCTAACTGTAATCGGTTTTAAGTTCCAGTATGTGGTTGCAATAGATCAATGAAATTGTTCATCTCAAACTCACTTGAAAACCCTAAACGAATATATTGGAAATGTCAAATTTCTGGATTAATGTCAAGTTGCAAGTTGTTCATATGGAATGATGAACTTGAACGGAACACATCAAGTGAAGGTAGAAGTGGATGCAATTGCTTAGAGGTTGTGAAGGATTTAGGTTGCATTGCTAAGAAGCTCGAGGTTAGATAAAAAAAAGATGAAGTTGAAGTTGAAAAACGAGAGGAGAAAAATCAATTTATTCAAATTGTTGTTGATTGTGTCATGGGGTTTCTTCATTGCTTACCATAAACGGTGGTGATTCTCATTCGAATGTGTGTAATTTTTTATTTTGTTTTTAGTCCCTACAACAAGCACTCTTTCTATATGTCGTCCTTAGTTCTACATGTAATGATTGTATAATGAATGAATATGGTGTTTTGAATTTGGGTCCTTATATGTTTATTTTATTGTTTTCATCCATGTTTCATAATACACTAAAATAAGATACGAGGCGAAAAGGCATAAATAGGCATAAAAACATATGATACAAAGGCATAAACTTAAATAAGACATGAGTTAAAGCCAAAAAGGGAAAATATTACTAAACCATGATGATGATTAATGTATAACGTAGTCAAAGCACATAAAACCAAAAAAAAAGACATAACCAAAATACATAAAGGCAAAATACATAACCAAGTTGTTCATGACTCAAAGTACAACATAACCAAAATACATAAGTCAAAAAAGGCATAACATAAAGTTCATTAATGTCTACAATGTCATTGACTATGTTGGGTCACTTCATTCTCCCTTGAACTTTTTACATTTAAGAACTCGTGTTCTATCACTTCTACTCAACTCCAATTTCCTTGCCACTTTTTGTTTGCCTTACTTTTTCTACAAAGATACAATCATAACACAAATATTATAATACATGCAATAAACACAATTGAAACTAATAAACTGAATTAGTTTAAGCAACTCAACTGGTTTAGGATTGGTTAGAGTTGCATATACAACTACCTAAGGAACATGTTCAACATTTGGAACAAGTGTAGACAAAATATAATCAGATTGTGAACCATTTATACCAGAGTCATGTGCAGCTTGAGCATTTGGAACATATCCATTTTAAATCTAGGATCAACTTCAGTTTAACACTCAAAAGGGTGTTGTTCTTGAGGTTATTCTTGTGTTGTATTTCCATATGCAACTCCAGTTTGAGGTTGTGTTTGTTCTTGTGTTGTACTTTCAGATGTAGCTTTGCTTGCATTTTTCTTTGGTTTTCTCTGTATATTTTAATCATGGAATTAATATTACACATTGGCATTAACAATAATACATAACATGGAGATAAGTAAATACCTTTCTTTTTTGAGCTTCAGGATCAACCATAAGACTAATACAATTTATTGCATTATGGTCATGTATACCATAATTTGTGCAACAATAACTTGTTTGTGTCCTTCCCTTGTTAAGGTCTTCATCAGGTTTCCTCCTCCTCAATTTCTTTGGCCTTCTAGGTCATCTTTTGTATGCTGGAGGTAAAATTTCTTCAATGTCAACCTCTGGCCACATGTCTTGTCCATTAACTGGGCTTACATTAAAATCATAGCATGTCACATATGTTTTCTTGAAATAGTAATCATCCATAAAGTCTTCGAGGTATTGGTTCCTAAAACCTAACGTCGATATTGCATGTCTGCAAGGTATGCCAACTAATTCTCAGAAATTATAGGTGCAAGTTCTTGTCCACTATGAAACTATGTATAGTGTGAACATGTTCAACTTTCCAAATTGTCTCACCAGACCAATTGGGAATCCAATTACCAACATGTTCTACTTCTTTATCTAACTTAAGTCTTGGTCTATGCATTATCCTATGTTGCCAACTATAAACTCTTTCTCTTAAGCTAGCATTCCTATTCATGATGTAGTTTCTTATCTATTCACACATGATTATGATTGGTTTATCCATAACTACTAATATTTTACTATTAAATGCTTCAGATACATTATTCATAAGCACGTCACATTTAGGATAGAAAGAAAATGCATGCTTACACCATGTTTTGGTAGGTATTTTAGCACTTCACTCTCAAGCATTACATTAATCCCCTTCAATTCTTTCATCTTATCTTCCCATGCCTGAATATATGTTTCCTTTGTTCCTGCTGCCATCATCAAGTCCCTAATCTGTGTGCCTTCTCCAAACTTCTTTTTGAAATTGGCATATAAATGCCTAAGATATAGTTTGTGCTCCACCCTCTCAAACATTTCTTCAAACACGGGGATTAAACCCTGCAAATTTAGTTTCAATCCAGAAGAAACATCTATCAGGGATGAAATCCAAAAGTCAAACATGCATAAGGGATGATATCTAAAATTTAAACATGTATCGAGGATGAAAACCAAAAGTCAAACATGTATAAGGGATGAAATCCAACAGTCAAACATGTATAATGGATGAAATCCAACATAAAATCAATCTAAGAAATGGGAATACCTTTATTGTTGTGTAGAGATAAGCATGTGCCTTTTTCTTTCCTTTTGTGCTCTTTTTCTTCAACCTTTGAAATTGCTCATTGGAAAATTTATCGGTTACATATGTTTTAATGCATTGTCGTTATTTAAGATTTATCATATTTGAGTTCCTTACGAAAGTCCTACACTCACACTAGGTTAAAAAATGATTTTCATGCATGACATGCCAGTTTGATTAAAGTCAACATTTACTAAATCAAGTCAAATATGTTGCTGAATTAATTCAAGCTTTTTCGTATACATGAATTGAGTCAAGCAGGTGTGTGAAACAAGTCATGATGAAATGTTTCAAAAAATATTGATTTCAAGAAACATGACTTGATTCACTGTCACTCTTGAATCGAGTCAAGTGAGTTTTTATGAATCACATTTATATTATGGAAATGTGACTCAATTCAAGCCTGATCGTGAATCGATTCCTGACTGAGTTTTTTAATTTTGTTTGTAGTTTTAGAAATGTGACTCGAGTCATAGAATTTTTTAAATCAAGTCATATGACTCGAGTCACAACTTGGAAAATTCAGTTGTTTTTGCTACTTTGTTCGATTCATTGCATGTTGTTAACTTGAATCATTAAAGGATGTTTACACTGGTTTTGTGCCTTTTCTCAAGCATATATAAAACCTTTTAATCTTCATTTTTTTCAAAAATTATATCAAAGTCAATTTAATGATTTTCTAGAAAATTCATCTTCTCTCTCAATTATAATAAGTTTCATCTTGTGCATGAAGATTGATTCACCTTGTAAATGTAATTTTTTGTGAGGAAGTCATTAGATTGGTAACTTATGTAATTAAATGTTTCTAGTTAAAGGTGGATATCTAGAGTGAATCTTCGTTAGGGTGGTAATAGGTTAGGCCAAGTTAAGCTTTACCAGGCTTAAGTCTGATATGCTAAAAAAATCAAAGCCTAAGTTTGGTCTATAGTCTGTGATATGCTAATTTTTAGGCTTGAGTATGACCTTTTTGAAGGCTTGATTGACTTGTTATCCTACTTGAAAGTAAGTGTCTACTCCAAGTGTTGGAGTTTCTTGCTTCCATCAACCATTCAAGAATCAAGTTCAAGGCTTCCAAGTAGAATTTTGAAAAAATTATTGTAGAGGTCGAGATTGAAGATATTGAAAGGCTAAAGGTGTTGAAGTCAATATCAAGTAGAGGATTACGACTTAGAGCTTAGTTAGTTAAGTTTCAGATAAAAGAAAGTCAAGAAAGAATACTATATTTCTTAGGAGTTAAGCTTTTTTCTAAGTAAATTTATGTGATATTCTTATTGTAACCAAAAACCTACGTATCAAAAATCCAATATAGTGGAAAACAATTTATGATAGTTTACCATAAGACTAGTTTGTACTATTTCTTGGTACTATTCAACTCGGCCTTCAACTCATCAACAGACATGCCCGATTGGTCATGAGTACTGAAAAATATGCGCTCCAACATCAAGCCCCAGAACAGATGGCTCTCCACCATGTTGGGAAAATATCTAGTCCATATTTGACTCACAACTTTAAAGTTGTTGGGAAAATCTTTGGCAAAGGGGACACGGGTACTAGTAGAGCCCTTAGCACAATAACGCTTATTCCATAAGGATTGCATTGTAAAGCCTTCTAGATTTCTTTTAGGGACTTTTGCTCTGATGGGTGATCTCTTATGGTCATCTCCCTCTGTCTCGTCCTCCAGAATGACCATCTCTAGAAACATTGCGCCATTGTCCTTCTAACCTTATGCAGAGGTCTAACTCCTTCCAAACCTCTCAAGATTCGTGGTTTTAATATGTTGAGGTTATTAATAATGATTCCCTCAGTGTCTTTCTTTCATACCTTCATCATGATGTCGCCAAGGTAGCTTTTTAGACAATCATTTCATTGCTCGCTCCGAGCAACTTTCTACTTTGCCAAACGAGCTTCCCTCTCAGTGACATTCATGGGGGATATCCTTCCTGCAAAAAAGAAAATAAATAGTAAGCATTGAGAGGTATGAGAAACCTAATTGGGAATGCCTATAGAAATAAAACTTACACAAACACTTATTAATTTTACAATCCTCTCCCCGAACGAGCTTCATAATCTCCCCAAAGCTCATAATAGTAAACTCGTATAGAACATTAAACACCTCTCTCTTTCCTGGTGGTTAAGTATTCAAAGTCAAAATCATTTATGAACACAAGAAACTACATCCAATATAAGGGGAAATGATTGGTATCGTATTCCCCAGTGGTAATGACGGATGTACCATCTTGCCCCCCACCCTTACAAACTTGTCTTTCCAGTTCTTGCAATGGTTATATTGGCTATGGATAAGATTTTTCATGGCAAGGTGCCTAGAGTCATCCAAAAACCTTTGGGCCCTGTCTTAGTACCATAAAAAAAAGAAAATACCTATGGTAGGGTTAGATTTTAGGCGTCAACAAATAATCTCAAAGGCTCTTACCAAATCCCAACCATTGGGGGTTATTTGGGAGGGGTGATATTAATGGTCGCAAAAACCTCCGACTTTAAATGAATGAAGGGAATGAGTACTCAAATTTCGTGAATGACTGATGTTATAGAAGAAGGCGTAGGGCGAATCTTATAGGATGGTCATGTTGGTACGTTCCTCTTTGAAGCAAGGCTCCGGGATAACCTCCTCTCGTCGCATGTTCTAGAGAGGTTTTGACATTTCCAGAAAGCAGTCACTCTTTTCTCAGAGGTGTAGCAGGTTTCGAAGTCCTCCACTCCTGAACATTTGAATGAGCTGGAAACCATTGAAAACTCTAGATTTCTTGAGAAAGAACATGAAAAAATACAACCATTATTACTTCTAGAATCGAAACATCCATATTTCGAGAAGCTTGTATTCCATTGGTTCGTCGATTCGCCTAGCATTTTTCATGCAATATTCATATAATTTCGTAAGTTCTATATTATTGGAAGGTTCAATCATGTTACCCTATTTTGTTTAGCTCCATAATGATCGTCATTTTTGGAAAAAAGGAGGAAGAAGTAAGGAAAGAAGAAGTTATACTTGTTTGTGAGAAAAAAGGGTGAAGTTGAGCTTGAAAGGTTTGAGTACAACTTGCCTTTCTAAGTGAAAGTTTTGAAATAGCGTGGGTGGAAAATGAGTTGAATCTCTTCTTTTATAAGATAAAGAACCTAGGTTGCATATGCCATTATTGCCTTCTTGTAGATTCACACCAATGATTGCAAGGTGAACCTCCACATATATCCCTTCCTGACACTTGTGAGGGAACCAAGGTTCATCAGCAGATATAGCTTTCCAAGTGAGACCCATCATGAAAAAAATTTAATGCTTCATGTGCTCCCCTAAGTGACACGTGAGGAGCTAGCCACAAGCTTCTTTAAAGGACCTGACCCAAGCCTCGCTTAAGGGATTAACCTCAAGTTTGACTTGAGGGATTATCTCCAAGCTTCGCTTAAGGGAATCACTCTAACCCTCACTTAAGGGACTAGCCCTAAGCTTCACTTAAGGGACTAACCACAAGCCTCACTTAAGGGACTCGCAGAATCTTTAAGTTGGCAATACGCTCAAATTAAATCATTTTTTCCTTTCTAAGACCTCGTGCTTGATGGGTTGTGGATTGGGATAACTTTATTAGGCCTAAAAAAGGATAGTCCATAATAAAACAGCTCATAGCAAGAGCGAACTAAGTGCGGGTAGGATGGGTGAGCGTCTGAAATGGACTTGAGCGTCGCTTGAAATGGGCCTTAGCGTCTAAGGTGGGCTTAGTCGCTCAAATTAGTATCAATGGTCCATATTGCTTAGTATTCGTGGCCCAAGAAATGTTGAAGTAGCAACAACCTTGAAGTATTAGTCAAAAGGGAAAAAGTGTCTACCCATAATTTATGGAAGAATTGGTCTCCCATTACTCCCACATTCCTGACAAGGAATTGGAAGAAAATACTTTTCTAGGCCCGATAGTCCTTTATATAACATAGTCTTGGAATTGAGAAATGATCATCGACTAAATTCAAGGGAAAAAATAGAGGGAGATTCTCATAATCTCCACGTGAGCAAATTTTCTCTCTCAACTATTGTACTTTAATAAATAGATAAAATAAATGCTTAAATGCACTTTAAGTCGTCCTATTTTATATTTTTAAGTTTTTTTGTCTCTTCAAAAAAAACTCAACATTTTGGTCTCTTATTTAACATTTTTGAAGTTTTTTTTATGTCATTCAAATTTGTCTAATTAGCACTTCATTTTATCATGTGACATTAACCTGAAATGAAATTGTGTATGTGGTGTCAGGTCACAATTTTTTTTGACACATCACATTTTTATAAAAATATTTTATAACATGCCTTCTCCAAAATTGTTTGACACTTGGCAATCTGCACCATTAAACCTTGGAATGATATATTCTGTCAAATTTATACAACCCCTTCTTTACTCATCTCTCTCCTCTATTAAATTGAAACAATATATCCACAATGATGATGACAGACTCAGAACTCTCACAACATAGAAGAGCTAAACATGAACACCAAACATCACTGGGTGGAGACTCTTCGCTCAATTCGTCTTCACAATGCCTCTTCACACTACCTTCAATATTTCTCCAATAACAATCTTTCTTTTCAAAGAAATAGGAAACGAAAACTAGCCACAGATCTTAAGTGAATACTCAAACAGTATTATGCAGAAAAATAGTGACTAACTTGTAGTATTCCTTAAATGATTGGAATTATTCCTCCTTTAAAATGATTGAAATACAATCTTATATCTTAAAATTCACAATCCCTTAAATGTTTGACTTTTATTTTAAATATTTAAAAAATAATATAATCGGATGATTTTGATGTATTGACGGTATAAAATATTTTATAGATGATTTTGATGCATATAAAATTTTTTATACCAACAATTAATCCCGTACCAATTAATAAAAAAGAAACTCGAAACTCTTCTTTTACCGTCGAACAAAACCGTCGCAATTTGTCTGAGAAAGTTTGATGAAGAACCTCCACCACCACCTCCACGCTCTCCCCTTGAATCAACACCACACTTTCCTCTCCCCCGACACCCAAATCCTCCACCTCTTGAAAAACGGCGCTCTCTCTCAAGCCCTGAACCTCCTCAACACTTCACAACCAACCCTCTCTCTCAAACCAGTCATCTACGCTTCCCTCCTTCAAACCTGCGTCAAAACCTCCTCATTCCACCACGGCACCTCCGTCCACGCCCACGTCCTCAAATCCGGACTCCACTCCGACCGCTTCGTCGGCAACAGTCTCCTCACTCTCTACTTTAAACTAAGCCCGGGCCCCCATTTATCTCAGGCCCGTAAACTCTTCGACTCACTCTCTATCAAAGATGTCATCTCATGGACTTCTCTCATCTCCGGTTACACCCGCTCCGGTCTGCCACATCAATCTATCTCTCTTTTCCACCAAATGTTAACCTTTCCTATTCAGCCCAATGCTTTTACTCTCTCTTCCGTTGTTAAAGCTTGTTCCCAGCTTAATAACTTAACCCTGGGTCGTTGCTTTCATTCCATGGTTATAACACGTGGGTTTGATTCCAACACTGTTGTTTCTTGCTCGTTGATTGATATGTATGGTTGGAGTCGCGCGGTTGAGGATGCACAGCGGGTGTTCGATGATTTGCCTGAAAAAGACGATGTTTTTTGTTGGACTGCGATTGTATCGACGTTTACGCGAAATGATATGTTTAAAGAGGCGCTGAAGTTGTTTTATGTGATGCAGAGGGTTCGTGGGTTGGTTCCGGATGGTTTTACGTTTGGGACGGTGTTGACTGCTTGTGCTAATTTAGGGTTGTTGAGGCAAGGGAAGGAGGTTCATGCTAAGGTTGTTGGTTTAGGTTTTGGTGGAAATGTTGTTGTTGAGAGTAGTTTGTTGGATATGTATGGAAAATGTGGGTCTGTTAGGCATTCTAGGATTGTGTTTGATAGGTTAAGTGATGATAAGAATTCAGTGACTTGGACTGCAATGCTTGGTGTGTATTGTCAGAATAAAGAATATCAAAATGTGCTTGATCTTGTTAGGGAGAGGGGGGTTTTGGATTTTTACGGATTTGGGATTGTTCTTCGTGCGTGTTCGGGGTTGGCTGCGGTGAATCATGGGAAAGAGGTTCATTGTAAATATGTGAGGAATGGTGGTTGGAAAGATGTTATAATTGAGTCTGCGTTGGTTGATTTGTATGCAAAATGTGGTATGGTTGATTTTGCACGCACGGTGTTTGCGCATATGGAGGTTAGGAATTTGATCACGTGGAACTCGATGATCAGTGGGTTCGCGCAGAATGGAAATGGGGTCGAGGCGTTGGTGTTGTTTGAGGATATGATTAAGGAAGGGATTATACCTGATTCCATCACTTTTGTTGCGGTTCTCTTTGCTTGTAGTCATGCGGGTTTGGTTGATGAAGGGAGACGGTTTTTTGCTTTGATGGGGGAATATGGGATTAAGCCTGTTGTGGAACATTATAATTGCATGATTGATCTTTTGGGGCGTGCTGAGTTTATAGAGGAGGCTGAGTGTTTATTGGAAAATGCAGATTGCAAATATGATAAATCACTTTGGGCAGCTCTTCTTGGAGCTTGTACCAAGTGTTCTGACTACGACACTGCCGAACGCATTGCGAAGAAGATGATTGAATTGGAACCTAACTTCCATTTGAGCTATGTTCTGCTTGGTAACATTTACAGAGAGGTTGGCCGGTGGGACGATGCTTTGGAGATCAGGAAGTTGATGGAAGATAGAGGGGTTAAGAAGTTGCCCGGTAAGAGCTGGATTGATAGTGAAAATCGGAAGGGTTCTCATGTGAACGCTTGTACGGGAAAAGGTGATTCTAGCATGCGGGAAGCTATTTGATGACCAACATTTTAAACTGTGGACATAGTTGCAATAAGATTATGACCCTTGTTAAGCCACTGGTGTAGTTGCATTATAGTTTCAGATAAATGCAACAAATGTGGCTGCAACTTCTTGTACAAAGTAGCTGTAACCCCAAAAGCAGTATTCTAGCAATGGGAGAGTCAGTGTGATGATAGAAATTGGCAGATTATTCGAAGCTATGGCTAATGACCTAGTATTTGCCCTTTTGGCAATATTGAGCTAGCATGTTAACTAATAGTAGCATCAGCTTCAAGTAGATTATACAAAGATTCTACGGTACTGTTGTGAATAATGGGAATTGTTTAACTCTCATTCGAGAAGTGACTGCCATTGAAGCCAGCATCTAATATTTTTTGTTGTCTGGTGGAAGAGATTGCGATGATAAGCCCTGCAGAATTCATCAGCCGCTGTAATCAGATAAAATGTATAAAAAATTATTACATATTGATCATGTTAGCTGATTTGCATAATTGTGTGCTTTCATGACCAAGATGGTCTGGTTATTGCAGAACTGATGAGAATGATTGGCAAACTAAGGTTACTAAGATACAAACTATTCGTTCTTTACAAATCTTGCTTGTACCTGAGGGTTGACTTGGGACTTCTTGATGATGCAAAGAGCCTCATAACAATTCTACCAAGCGGTCCCTTAGCCGTGGTTGACAGGGAAAGGGGAGGAGCACTTGAGAAGGGAAGGAGAGATTTTAGAAGGGCTGCTGCTGGAAGTTTGGTTATTGATGGTAATTCATGGTCAAGGATGAAATTGAGTTACAGAGAAAGGAAGCACAAAAGGGTTAAGATATTTGTTCTTCTTTAGCCGATTGTTTTAAGAGTTTAACGCTATACACTATGAGTGTTAACATTCAATGAGAAGCCTCCATTTTACCATTTCATACACCAATTTTAAAATTTAGTTACAAAAGTGGGGTGATGTGGTTAAATAATCTGATAGAAATGTGATTAGTGAAGTGGGGCCTAGGCCAAGGGTGTGGAAAGTTTATACTAGGAAGAAGACAAAAAGGAATGAAAGATGATGACATGGCTGTGAATGCATGAGGAACGCATGAAATGCATGAGAGTGGCTATATATAGCTATAGCTGGAAGGGAATAATCAGGAAGGAATTCGGTTAGAATCTGGTGGGGTCACCTCTTGGTGATTTGGGAGCACTGCGTGCCTGGGAATTGGTAGCTATTACCGGTTTGTTATTTTTCTATTTTTCTATTCTTATCTTTCTGTAATTGTGGATCTCATAGCAATACAATTCCAGTTTCATTACTCATATTACACTGTTATATCCATTTTATCACTATTGTGTGCATTTAGACCCATCAATTGGTCCGACCTACCGAATCAAACTCACACAACGAAGAAGATTGTAGATGCCAAGGAAGCCTAAGATGGGTGACCGAGTTGACGTTTTGGAGACATAGATGGGGAATGTGACAACAACACTGCAAGATCTCGCTCTACAGATGCAGCAACACGCTTAGCAAATGCATCAACAAAGCTTGGTTCTAGAAGAATTAAGCAAACAGATCGGAAAAAAAGGAGAGACTCTAGAGGGGGAAGCCTCTGTTGGCTCTGCACAGAGTGAATCTTGCCTCGCCGGGAAGAAGGTGAAATTGCCTCTGTTTGATGGTGATGATCCTGTGGCTTGGATTACACGGGCCGAAATTTATTTCGATGTTCAGAATACATCGGATGATATGCGTGTGAAGTTGGCTCGCCTGAGCATGGAAGGTTCAACCATTCATTGGTTCAACCTGTTGATGGAGACAAAAGATGAGTTGTCATGGGAGAAGATGAAGCGAGCGTTAATTGCTCGTTATGGAGGACGTCGTCTGGAGAATCCGTTCGAGGAGCTTTCGACGTTGAGACAGAAGGGAAGTGTGGAGGAATTCGTCGAAGCTTTTGAGCTGTTGTCATCACAAGTTGGAAGGCTTCCTGAAGAACAATACCTGGGATATTTTATGAGTGGATTGAAACCCCAAATTCGGAGGAGGGTGCGTACTCTGAATCCTCGAAATAGGATGGAGATGATGAGGATTGCGAAAGATGTTGAAGAGGAATTAAAGGAGGAAGACGGCGATGGTGAGCGTCGTGATGTGAAAAAAAGGGGGGTACGAGCCTGTGGGCCAGAAGGATTGGGCCGGGTTACTAAGGAGTAAAGGTGGGTCTCAACCCAGGGATGCAACTCGTTCGTTTCAGTCGGGTGGGTCAAACCCGAGTCAGAAAACGGGTTCGATTGGATCCAACATAAATTCAACTTCGTCTTTGGTTTCCTCAGCTCGCAAAAACGACGAGGGTCCGCGTTCCGACGCGATTGAGGGGTGGAAGGGAATACGAAGTATCCACAATGATGAATTCTAAGAGAGGAGAGCGAAGGGTCTATGTTTCAAATGTGGGGGAAAATACCACCATACGTTGCATAAATGTCCATAACGAGCTCTTAGGGTTCTAATCCTAGGAGAAGGTGAAACCATGACAGAGGAAGGGGAAATTGTGAGTATGGAGGACGTGATGGTGGAAGGTGAAGAAGAAGTGGAGGTGGAATGTAAACTGATGGGGGTATTGGGAAGCATGGGTGAGTCTCACACCATGAAGGTTGAAGGGAAGATACAGAATGTAGATTTATTGGTGTTGATTGATAGTGGTGCGAGCCACAATTTCATTTCTCCCAAAGTGACTACTGCTTTGTGTCTTGTCATCACACCTACAGCAGCTAAGAGTATCAAGCTTGGTGATGGTCATAAGGTGATAACAAATGGAGTGTGTAAAGGGGTCAATATGAAGGTGGGAGGGATTGAAGTGATTGTGGATGCGCTGGTGTTGGAGCTAGGGGGAATGGATATGGTGTTAGAAGTTGCCTGGTTAAGCACTCTTGAGAAGGTGATTATGGATTGGAAGGCCATGAATATGCAATTTTCTTATGAAAATGAGTTGGTGAAATTGCAAGGTCAAGGCAACAAGGTGGCCAGACAATGTTATCTGAACTCCTATCTTGAGGACACTTATAGCAGAACTAAGCTAGGCTGGTGGTGGGCTCATTTACAGTCAATGGAAGCAACCAAGTCAGTGGTTCCCAAAGGCTTAAATCATATACTAGAAGAATTCCAGGAAGTGTTTGGAGATAACATTCAGCTACCTCCTGAGAGGAGTCAGGTGCATCATATTAAGCTTTATCCTGATCATGGTGCCATTAATGTCAGACCCTACAGGTACCCTCATCACCAAAAAGAAGAAATTGAGAAGCAAGTGTCAGAACTGTTGAAAGCTGGAGTCATTTGGCCGAGTATGAGTTCATTTTCAAGTCCTGTGATATTAGTCAAGAAGAAAGACAAGAGCTGGAGAATGTGTGTAGACTACAGGGCCCTAAATAAAGCTACAATACCAGATAAGTACCCAATCCCTATAGTTGATGAGTTGTTAGATGAACTATATGGAGCTACTATGTTCTCTAAAATTGATCTAAAATTTGGATATCATCAAATTAGAGTGCATGAGGATGACATCCCTAAAACGGCGTTTAGAACACATAATGGCCATTATGAGTACTTAGTAATGCCCTTTGGATTAATGAATGCCCCAGCTACCTTCCAAGGTACCATGAATGACATTTTTAGGCCATATTTGAGAAAGTTTGTCTTGGTGCTTTTTGATGATATTTTGATTTACATTAGAGATATCAAGGAACACCAAATGCATTTGAAGATGGTTTTGTTTGTTTTAGTTGAGCATTGTTTTGTGGAAAATCAAGCAAAGTGTAGGTTTGGTTGTGCTCAAATTGATTATCTTGGCCATATCATTTCTGGAGAAGGTGTGGCAGTGGACCCTGAGAAGGTGAAGTGTATTCTTGCATGGCCTACACCAAAGAGTGTGAAGGGGGTACGTGGTTTTTTGGGACTCACAGGGTATTACAGAAAGTTTATCCAGGATTATGGTAAAATAGCAAAACCTCTCACAGATTTGACTAAGAAAGACAATTTTTCTTGGGGAATAGAAGCTGTCAAGGCTTTTGATGAGATGAAGAGGATCATGACTTCTCCCCCTATGATAATTCTTCCAAATTTTGATTTACCTTTTGAAGTTGAGTGTGATGCGGCTGGCAGAGGTATAGGTGTTGTTCTAATGCAGCAGAGGCAACCTATTGCTTTCTTCAGTAAAGCTTTATCTGATGGAAATCTGGCAAAATCTTTCTATGAGAAGGAATTGATGGCCCTTGTGCTTTGTATTCAGCACTGGAGACATTATTTATTGGGCAGAGAATTTATTGTGCACACAGATCATTAAAGCTTGAAGCATTTTTTACAACAGAGAGTTTCATCTTCAGATCAGCAGTGTTGGTTGGCTAAACTACTAGGCTATCAATTTGAAGTCAAGTACAAGCCTGGCTTAGAGAATAGAGTTATTGATGCTCTGTCCAGATGTCATGGTGAGGTAGAAATGAATTCTCTCATTTCTTTTCCCTTGTGGGCCGATAGACAGAAACTTTTGGATGAAATAACTAATGACCCGTACATTCAAAAGTTAATGAAAGAAGTACAGGAGTCTCCTGATGTTAGACCTGGGTTTCTGGTGAAACAAGGAGTTTTACTTTATCATGGCAGGCTGGTGATTTCCCCCGAATCACCCTCTATTCCTTGGCTATTGGAAGAATTTCATAGTACTCCTGTTGGAGGGCACTCAGGTTTTCTAAGAACATACGAAGACTGGAAGATTCCTTATATTGGGTGGGGATGTAGAGGAGTGTAAGGGATTATGTTAGATCTTGTGATGTTTGTCAGAGACAAAAGTATAGTGCTACTACTCCTGGTGGTTTGTTACAACCTCTACCTATTCCTAATGGGGTGTGGGAGGATTTGTCCTTAGACTTTATGACTGGGTTGCCTAAGTCTAAAGGTTATGAGGCCGTGTTAGTGGTTGTGGACAGACTATCTAAGTATAGTCATTTTGTTTTACTCAAACATCCATATACTGCTAAGTCAATTGCTGAGCTCTTTGTTAAAGAAGTGGTGAGACTTCGTGGAATTCCAAGTTCTATAATCAGTGATAGAGATCCTTTATTTGTGAGTCATTTCTGGATGGAGTTGTTCAAGTTGTAGGGTACTAAGCTGAAAATGAGTTCAGCATATCACCCGAAAACAGATGGTCAAACGGAAGTGGTTAACAGGTGTCTGGAAAGTTATCTGCGGTGTTTTGCTTCTGATCACCCAAAGACTTGGTCATTGTGGGTCCCTTGGGCTGAGTTTTGGTACAACACTACCTTTCATGTGTCTATTGGGAAGACTCCATTCGAGGTGGTATATGGAAGACAACCTCCTGCATTGCTGAGACTTTTGTCTAATGAGACTAAGGTGGCTGCTGTGGCATTGGAGTTGAGTGAAAGAGATGAGGCTTTGAAGCAACTCAAATTTCACTTGCTCAAAGCTCAGGAACAAATGACAAGGTATGCTAACAAGAAGAGGAGGGACTTGTGTTTTGAAGTTGGAGAATGGGTCTTTCTGAAACTTATACCCCATAGACAACAGTCAGTGGTAAAAAGAATTCATCAGAAACTCGCTGCAAGATTCTATGGACCTTTCTAGGTGGCGGAAAAGATTGGTGAAGTAGCTTACAGGTTGAAACTACCATCAGCATCTAGAATTCATCCAGTTTTTCATGTGTCACTACTCAAGCGAGCTGTTGGGAACTATCAGGTACAGGGAGAGTTACCTAAAGACTTGGAAGTGACTGAGGAGACTGATGTGTATCCAGACAAGGTGTTGGGTTCAAGAGTCATAGTGCAGGGGGGTAATAAGGTTCAGCAGACCTTGATACAATGGAAAAACAAAGCTTTAGAGGATGTGACATGGGAGGATAAAGAATTTTTGCGTGGCCAGCTTCCTGAAGTTTGCCTTGAGGACAAGGCATTGTCTAAGAAGGTGGGAGTTGATAGACATGTGATTAGTGAAGTGGGGCCTAGGCCAAGGGCGTGGAAAGTTTATACTAGGAAGAAGACAAAAAGGAATGAAAGATGATGACGTGGCTGTGAATGCATGAGGAACGCATGAAGTGCATGAGAGTGACTATATATAGCTATAGCTGGAAGGGAATAATCAGGAAGGAATTCAGTTAGAATCTGGTGGGTCACCTCTTGGTGATTTGGGAGCACTGCGTGCTTGGGAATTGGTAGCTATTACCAATTTGTTATTTTCCTATTTTTCTATTCCTATCTTCCTGTAATTGTGGATCTCATAGCAATACAATTGCAGTTTCATTACTCATATTACACTGTTATATCCATTTTATCACTATTTTATGCATTTAGGCCCATCATAATCGATTCTCAATATACGTCAGTGTAAAATTAATTTCCATATAAAAATTTTATCATGTGTCTGAAACTCTATCTGATTATGAGGATCTAATAGGTTTGGTTATTAGCAGCTAGTAGTAAACTACAAAGAAAGGTGATGCTAAAGCAAATCATTGCCTATTTGAAATTGCAATACTAGTGTTGGGCTCATAAAATATAAGATTATCAGTTTGCAACTTTGCATAATTCCAAGGCAATGGAAACTATAGTTTATCATGATTCTTGGCCCATAGTCTCTTGCAGAATTTAGAATCTATAATGCCATAACAAGCCAACATGCCTAAGCTAACCTTCTTAATCAAGCTTAGATATTGGGTAGGGTATGGGATAGATCAGGTGCGTGTTGATGGACTTTTGATTATTAACGTGTGTTTGATTTGCTTAAAAGCTTAAAAAAATTCTCTTACTAAATCATCGGAAAATTATCTGCCTAAGTAGATGTCACAGTATTCATTGGTATTTTTAATAAACAATAATTTGTGCTGAAGAATGTGGTAAAAAATGTGTAATTGAATCTTTGATTGTTTGAATAATGAAAAACTGAATGTAAATTTTAATAAGAATAAGTTTTGGATGAAAATAATAATAAAAAACCGTGATAAATGTCGTTAAAATAAAAATGTTTTAATTAAAAATACTTGAAGAGTTTAAAGAGTGGATGCATAATTATACATTATCTTAGAAAGGGTTTCTCTATATGACTTCAATACTTTAGTTTTATAGAAAATATATAAAATTTGCGATCATAATCCCAATAATGAGATCGACTTATATATTAATACAATGATAATCGTCGACAACAACTATTTTCAAAAAATTTGACATGTATCTCATTGCATGGGCTTTAACGCTCTAACTTGCTCTCATGTGTCTTCAATGTTGAAACAGCTAGAAACCACCCATAACGCTGATAACTGCATTTGAATCCTTTAACTACCTATGGTCGAGAATCTTTAGTCAATCCTCGTAATGTTTTCTCAACATCCCTAGTTTTGATGTCTTATATATTAAAAATACACTAAGTCCCCAGCATTTGCTCGACGTATCGAACTCAATCCTTGTCGAAGTGTTGATTTGTGTAAATCTCTTTGACATTTTGGACAAGTTTCGAAGAAAGAGTGATCCTAGTCTTGTAGATCTGTTTCTAAGACTCTTCCAAATCAAACTTGATGGGCGATAAAATAAACTATGTCTCAAGTCATCCGACAAGGTGGTCGAACCATTTTTAGTCGACATAGTTAATATGTCGAAGTTATGTTTTAGACTTTTGACACTTAGCATTTTCAAACGTAGTTATTATCATTCTTTGTCAAATTCGTTCAGCTTTTCAGGCTAACAAATGTTCCCAAAAAATGTCACTTTCGATCGTATACAAAAGATAGAAGAAAGTTGGTGTTTTAGTAACTGCTCGACACTATTCAAGATAGTCTGCACATGTCACATCAAATAATTATTTTACATATAAGAAATTCTAACATTTTAATTCAAATGGTTTTGTTTTAGTTATATGAAATTCTAACACATGAATTTATTTTTATTATATCGCTCACTTCATCAAAAATTTCAATTTTATCATGGAAAATAATCCATATTATCTTTCTTACTTAAAATTATTCACTAGTTTATTTTTTAATTTTTTTAAATAATATATAATTTGAATTTGTGTTTATAAGTAGAGTCAATTCACACCTAACAAGTCATTTTCGTAAAGTTGGATTAGACTCAACCAAAATTCTTAAGATGGTAATCAGAATTCTTAAGATGGAATCAGAAACTTTTTTAAGACTTTTGAGTCACACCCTACTATCAAATTTCTATTATTGAATCACCTATTATTTATATTCAACCAGAATTCTTAAGATGGTATAAGAGACTCTTTTAAAATTCGTTGAATCACACCCTATTATCAAATTTCTACTACTGAATCATCTATTATTTATATTCACACTTCAAGTATTCAATCTTGAACATGAGAGAAAATGCTAAACAATGTATGAATGTATATGTATTTACAAGTTAGGGTTATATATATATATATATATATATATATATATATATATATATATATATATATATATATATATATATATATATATATATATATATATATATATATATATATATATATATATATATATATAACCCTAACTTGTAAATACATATTATTTATATTCACACTTCAAGTATTCAATCTTGAACATGAGAGAAAATGCTAAACAATGTATGAATGTATATGTACTTACAAGTTAGGGTTATATATATATATATATATATATATATATATATATATATATATATATATATATATATATATATATATATATATATATATATATATATATATATGTGAATTTTAAAATGAAAAAAATAGGCAACATCTTAAAATTATTCAAGCTTAAGGCCTAATAATTCATGAACTTGGGATTTTAGATCGAAAATTTAGAGGGGAAATGAACCCTTAACTTTGTGGCATATAAATTTTTCATGCTTTAGAAAATATAGGGCTGCGTGCAATCACACATAGGAAACATATTCCGGACTAAGTTTTTTTTTTAAAACTTGGTATCCAATTTTGTGAGTGATTAATTTAAGGAGATCAATCTCAGAAAATTTTACCCTATACCCCCCCTACAATTGTACCCATACCCCTACATTAAATTTTTTTTGACCAAAATACCCTCATTTCTATAAATAAAAAAAAAATTAAAAAAGAAAATTAAAAAAAAAAACATACCGGAAGACTTTAGGAAAGACTTCCGGAACACACATAATGCATACCGAAACACTTCTCCAAAGAATTCCGGTATGCACATTTTTTTGAATTTTTTTTTATCTGAACCGGAACTCTTTCCTTAAGTGTTCCAGTTTGCTTTTTTTGTGTTCCGGAAGTCTTTCCTAAAGTCTTCCGGTTTGGAAAAATACATACCAGAAGTCTTTTTGCAAGAGTTCCGGTGCGAGGGGTGTGAAAGTGTAATTTTTGCAATTTTCAACTGAATGGTAAAAATGAAATGGTAAATTGGTTAAAACCAATTAAGGGTAAAATGGGAATTTTTAAATTTTTGTAGGGGTATGGGGTTAATTGTAGGAGTACAAGGTAAAATTTTCTCAATCTCATCATCCACTTGCAGGACCCATTTTGAAACCTTGAAAATAGTATACTCTCAAGACCCAAATCTTGGTCAACCCTGGAGTAGACGCATTGACACAGTTCGGCAGAAGATCAATAGCATCTCTATCTCTATTATTTATTGTTGTGATATAATCTGTCCATAGAATAAATACTTTGAAATGAGAAACAGAACCACACCCACAAGAATTTAACATAATCGTCATACTTGAATTCTTCTACTGGAACATCATCCCATGAGGTTTAACCGGAACTTTTACCATTTTGTCCATCTAACCAAATGCTGCCTAGAAATTATTCATAATTATAATAGAATATGTCTTTTCTTCACATTACCAAAATCGTGGATACTAAAAAGTTCAAGCTCTCATTAGTACTGAAGTGCAACTATTACTGTATTACAGAAACAATTTTAAAAAACTATGGCTCTGTTGTAAATGCATCAAACCAGTTCAGTATGCGATGAATGTCTTAGTCTGTCAAAACCTATGCCAGCATTCAGTTCATTGCACGCAATACAAGAGACTAGGATACTTTAGGGAGGTACAAAGAAAATAAGATAAATAATTCTTATGAACATGTTAAAAAGAAAACAGTTTAAAAAGACCATGGTTGTGAGAATCAGACCCTTGAAAAGACTAGTTCCTTGTTTGCATGTAAGGGACCTGTTATTCAACCATATAACTCGCGCCATGGCTCCTTGATCTCTTTTGATGTCTTTTTTGGATTCCATATCACTTTGTCTTCTGAAAACTGCAGACCTGTACTGCTAGCTAAAATCTCACCTATTTCACAAATTGCCTAGCAGAAATCACAAAAAATTAGCTATGGAGGAGTTTACGCCCATCTATTGCAGAAGAAAATGGAATGTAATTATGGGCATTCTTTAAGGAAATGTAATTATATCATGTGCTTTAAAAGTGGTAAGGAAAATGAATACCTCATGCTGTTTGGTAGATTTATTGTCCGAATATTGACTAGTTTGTCCAATTAGAAAAAAGGTAGGTAACTTCATTACACGAACAAAGTGAAGAAAACATGCAAAATTTTCATGTTGAATCCGCAATGAAGATGGTGGTTCCTGGGTTTTCTGTAGTAAGGTCTGCATTATGTCTGTAATTTGACCAATCTGTATGCCATAAGTTAAGGCTTTGCTTTCATCTGATTTTAGGGATTTACTGTTCCCTTTAACTTTGGATGATTCCACCAAAAAAGGTACCAAAAGTGTAGGCATGGTAGATGGATCATCGCCTTTTAAAATTTTATTAAGGACCTCGTTAAGAGCACATGCTAGTACTGGCGGATCATAATGCTGCATAATCACAACTGACACCTGGATAACAAATTTTCAAGGAAATTATTTGAGACTTATGTTTAACCATTAATTTCTTTTAAAATCATATGAATTAAAATTGATATGAAATTGATATGGGCGTGTTTTATAGAAAAATGAAGCTTTTAAAATTTTGAATGTTAAGATTCTCAATAAAACTCTATACATTAGTTCTTTAACCATTCCCCATAAAGCACTTTAGTGAGACCGAACTTATAATTAGTAGCAAATGATAAATATATGTTAATAAGTAATAACGAACAATTATAGCTCTCTGAAAGAAGAATCACTCCAGACATTAGATAATCTTGCTTGATCAGTGCTTTGAGGAAAAGAGTACTTGAGATGAAGCTAACTGGGTCGCTATGCTTGCTATGAGGGAGAAGCTTCGCTATGGTGGTCTTCATGGAAGCAAGACCATCTAATGTCAACCTGTAAAACTTTTGAGAAGGCACTCAGCTAGACCATCCAATGAAGGAACAGTGAAGAGCACTGCATACAAGGGTACTTCGTCAGAGGATAGTGACAACCATGGTGTGAATATAGGCATCGAAACAGAGATAATGTCAAAAGAGGATAAGAAATGGCATCAGCCCAGAGGAGTGGTTCTTGAGTGGATCAGATGACACATGGCTTCCAAAACACCCACTGCACCACATGAAATGTCAGAAGCTTTCTCGATTGCGTAGGGGGCTATGCAGTTTGAATTGCAGTTTCAACATTTTCAGAAAGAGGGTGTGGCACATATACGAAGAGAGGGAGTTACAGGTCATGGGTAGCAGTTAAGCAGAGTGAAAGAAGGATTGCAAAGGTGGCTGGAAAACAGTTAGATTTTGGGAGAGTTTTGGCACTCTTGAATTGCCCATTGTGCATCTTTTTATTTAACCTTGTAAACTTTGTTATTCTGATTCTGGATAACTGTTCAGAATCTTTATCTTTAATACAATAGGCTTTTATTTCCCTTATTTGGTGTATGAGATTATCTGGTACCTACCAGGATTTTAAAAATGGAGGAGTAAGCCAAAACCAAATCAATAGAGAGAATGGAAGGGAAAGCACACTCTGAATTTAATGGGTCAAGCCCTAACTATTATCTCTTGTGGTCCAAGTACGACAATTTCCAAACCATGGTCTTTAAGTTGAGCCATTTGGAGTGAGTTCAGCAATAACAAAATTCGAGGAACAATCAATAGCATCAATTTAAGATTTCAGCAACAGCTGGGCAAATGGACGTGATAAAGCAAAGGTTACAAGCTGGCTGGTCTACTTCCAATTCGTTGGTGGCAGAAATTTCAATCCATGAACAACGGAATTCATGAGGAAATTCACGTGTTTCACGCATAGCTCGGCGATACTATTTCAAGTTATAGGACTTCGGTGGAAGAACCTGGAAGAGGCAGTTGGGTACTTATCTCCTTCACTTTCAACACAAGGCGAAACTCATTGTGGACAGTATTGATAATAAACTCAAATAGGCTAGAACATACAGGAGGCACTAGAGGACGATGGGAACACTTACATTTCGTTGGGGGAAAAAAAGTGGGGAAAACAATAGAAAGTGTTGTGTGGCTGAGACGGAGAAGTGAAGATACTGGAATTAGGGAATGAGAGGGGAGAATGAGGAATATAGAGAGGGGGCATGTAACCAAAAGAGTATCATAAAAATTGTTAAAGGAATATAGGGCTAGGCTAATTGAAGAAGTTGGTTCTTCTTCCGCGAGAAAGGGGTTCAATAGTTATGTCATTTCTGTGTTTATCCTTTTAATTTCATCACTTCTGTGAGGAGCATTGCTCCATTTCATCTTTAATTTCTTCTATATTTCCAATTTCTGTAAAGTACAGAGAATACAATCTCTGTTAGTATCACTGTTGCATCATTAAATTCCAGTTTCTTTCTATTTTATTTTCTGGTTCCTATCACATTCCCCTAGTTTAAAGTCAAGGAGAAGCATACATTGTTTTTAATAAGTCAACCCCAGTTGAGGCATTTATCTATTGGAAAGAAAATGCCGAAGTTCGTAGTCGTCTAAGTTGAAGTGTAATTATATGTTAACAGAGAAACAACTTTGACAAAAGATCTAAAAATAATGTCCACATGTAAGTGAGTATCAAATAAAACCAGAAGAATCGGCACTGGTAAACAAATCATCTATAAGTGCTAAACTCTGCCTTTAGGAAGGAAAAAACAATGGGAGAAAAAGTAAATTTATTCTCTCAATCTCCTCTTCATAAGCATTGGTGTTTTGATTCATTATCTTATCTGACATTAGTATCAAATCATTATAATCCAGCCACCAAACTATTATTTGAAAATCAAATAAGAGCTAGCCAACTATATTTAAAGCCAAACGTCAAAAACGACGTTCAAAGGTAAAGTGAATGGTATGTGGCGCATTCAACAGAGAGTTTCTTTAATTTCAAAGGTCTACAACACGTGGTACATACTCAAGACTGAATTTAATGTCAAAGAATATAGAACAAAATCAAAATTATGATTAATGAACCATAACAAAGGGATAAGAAAAGAAATAAACATCAGTTCATTTCTACCAGCTTCAAATAACCAATACCACACGTTACACCCCCAGAATGGGCCTAGCGGCTAATTAGCGAATTCATCAAAATTCACAACGATGTAGTGCCGCTATTTGACAACAATGGATACAGCAGTTTCTAACATTGTTCAACGCTTTTATTTATGATTAGGTTGCATTCTGTTCATGAAGATAACTAAAATCTAAACAATGAAAAACTAGAATAAAAATGTTTCCTTATTAAGAAAGATCTCGAGATTATTTGGATAGAGGCATGGTCCTGGATAGAATATCATGGTGGAATTGATCCATAAAACCAACCTCACTTAGTAGGATAAGGCTTGGTTGTTGTTGTTGTATGCTTCAATATGACGAAATGAAACTAAACAAATACAATGAATCATAGACTTCATCGTAGACAAAGTAAAATATATCAAACATATTTATGGCTAGGGTGGGCAATTGCAGCCCCAATACGAAGGTTTTAGGGGTTTATACTTTCTACAACGGTATTACAACCACAATACCAAGGTTTCCATCGTAAACTACAACTACAACCGCAATTTCAAACCCTAATCCCCTAAATTGAAAGAGATCCTACAAGTATAGGTCAACTTCATTAAAGAAAAAAAATGATATCATTGTTTTTCCTGCTCGTATAAGCTCCATTTCTTGAAATAATTACTATATAGCATAACAAAATGATAGAGCAATTGCAATAGGTAAAAGTGTAGTTGAAAAAAAGGAGGACCTTGTAAATGCCGTGATTATCAACATAGTGAAGAACATTCCCTGATGCTTTATGGTCCTTGATTCCATAACTCTCCAAAGAGAGTTCAAACGAATCCTCTCTGAAACCAAAATAATTATAAATAAAAAAAAAAAGGAATAACCGATTAATATTGATGTAAAAAGAATAGAATAAGAAAAAGAAAAGGAAGAACGGTTACAGGCGGGTGAAGGAGGAAGAAGGGTTAGGGTGAAGAGATTCTGAGATAGCAGAGGCGAAACCCTCTGAGTCTCTGAACATAAACACTGTGACCGGAGCTAACTTCATTTCGGTATCGTGCTACCTGTTCGCTCGCTTGTTCCAGACAACTGCTACTATGGTTTTCCGATTTCACTCCGGTAACTAGAGTTGTGATGTTTTCAACTAGTATTTTCTAAGACCCAAATTTGTCATTTGAAAAAGAAAAAATATAACTGAATTCAAGCCTCTCAAATTAATCCTAAAAATAACTTTTTGGTCCTTCTACTATACTTACCAAATTAATTTTCTATTTTGATTTCACACAATTTTTCTTTTTATATTTTTTTAAAGAAAAAATTAATATGCGATAATTAATGGGTATCCGAAAATATGTCATACTCTTCTCTTAGGAAGTGAAGATGAAGGGGATCAACCTAAGTTTCTCAATTGTAAGATGCATAAATATGGTAATAAGGTAAGACTTTGCAATGACATTTGCCACTTGTTAGAGATGCACTTAAGTCTTATGCGAGGGAGAGAGAAAGAAAAAAAGTTCACTTTAAGAAAAATGATAGAAAAAAATAGTTGTTGGTTGGGTCCAAAAATGTCCATTTCACATAAGATTTAGTAAGAGGATAGTCAATCAGTTATGGCAGTCAGTGATTTCATTTGTCGTAGGACTGACAAGCTAAAATTGAGCGGCTTGCAAAGAAATTTATCTCAATCATAAAACATACTCCTGAAATGAAATCAAAAGTATAGTGATATGTTTGTAAAATACCTATTAAGGGTGAAGGGACTGCAAACTACCCTTAAGGAACCACCTTGAGGGATCACCTTAAGGAACCTTCGTTAGGGAGCGCCTTACCTTGAATATTCCTTGCTCATCCAATCACGGGAAATATGGGAAAAGATGTTCCTTATTTAGAGAGAAGTTAGAGTCAACAGTTTAATCTACATCTCCCTAGAAAATAGGGATTCAACGATCCACCACTGATTAAGTGGCTGGTTACCCTCTCCAAGGAAACTCTAGGCCTAGGAGCCTTTACAAATACCTCAATATTAGGGTTGAGGGGGAAAATTACAATACACCAATAATAACGCATAAACACATAACTTCTCACCTCACTTGAGTTTGCTCTCTCTCTCTATAGCCAAAAACACCACCAAACATGGTCTCTTATCGTCGTGGGCAAGCCATAACTACTAGAAAAATACTAAGGCCTCTGGTCATCCTTACCAGCATATTGGTGTCACGCAATCATGTATTTTTTGACAAGTACAGTGGCTCCCACCATGAGGACCTGGTAAAACTAACATGTGTCATATTTTAGTTATCATCGCTTTCACCGCCTTCTTTTTAAGATGACCAACAAAGTTCCATAGTTTGAGGTTTCGTTGAATGAGGAAGCTCCAACTCCTCCCGAAGGAAATACGTTAAGCAGGTGATAATCACGAATGTAATATCCCTAAGACTCTTTGAAGCCGGTCAAGGAGAACTAGGGGCCAACATCACCTTTTCCAGCAATGACAATGTTGGAATCATCTCGCATGATGACGACCCCATGCTCATCACTATGCAACACAACAATTTGGATATCAAACGAGTTTTGATAGATCCAGAAAGCTCAATTGACATCCTCTTTTGGGAAACTTTTCAAAAGCTCAAACTCGATCCCAGCAAGACTAAGGCGTTCCATAGATCGTTGGTAGGTTTTGTTGGTGTAAGCCCTAGAGGTCAATACTTTTGGTACTTGTATCGAATTATTTATTAATAATAAAAGGCTTTTTCTTTATTATGTTTGTTTAATAAAGTCCCTAGAATAGCTAGTCCGTTTAATGTATCAAGTGTGACTTAATCATGAGATCACATTAAACATAAGGACATTATTCTTAAAGTATCCGTAGTCGAGCTTTATTGTGAAGTGGGATAATATTAAAGCATTAAGACTATTATGTATATAGACTGATGATCACATCTCATGAATCATGGATAAGGAGTTATTAAGTCTTAAACATAGGTATGAATATTAAGAGTAATATTTATACTGGATTGACTCGCTATGAGAAGACTATATAGAATGTTATGCAAAGTGTCATAAGTTATTCTCATGGTGATAATGGTGTATACCACCCTTCGACCTGAAACCACTATGGACCCTAGATGTAAAGTCGAGTGCCTTATTACTGATCAAACATTGTCCATAACTGGATGACCATAAAGACAGTTGATGGGTATTCCACGAAGCATGCTGAGAGACACGAGTGATCTAGATGGAATTTGCCCATACTGCGTAATAGGATAAATGTCTATGGGCCCAATATTAAACTGGACAAGGATGACGCGGTATATGCCTTGTGTTCAATATAGACATAAGGGCAAAAGGGTAATTATACACATAAGTATTATCACAAAAGGATTTGTCAAATCACATGATATTTTCGTGTCTTGGATAGCAGTGATGTGTTGCTAGATACCGCTCACTATTTATTATGTTAAATACGTGACTTAATATAATTACCAATGCCTCGAAAACCTACAGGGTCACACACAAAAGGACGGATTGATGAGAGATAGAGTAACTAAGGAACAATGTAAGGTATGGTGCACTTAAGTGAATTGTAGAACATCGCAAGATACGGTGTACTTAAGTAGAATACGAAATATGGTAAGGTACCATGCGCTTAAGTGATTTTGGCATATTATAAGATATGGGTCACATACACTTAAGTGGGTTTTTTAGCTTGCAGCCCACACAAGTGGTTCTATAAATAAAACCCTTGTGCAGAAGTATTTGTGCAGTTGCAATTTCGTTTCTCTCTCTCTCTCTCTCTCTCTCTCTCTCTCTCTCTCTCTCTCTCTAAAGCCTTCATTCGTAGCAGCTAGCACTGAGATTGAAGGAATTCGTTCGTGTGGACTGAGTAGAGGCGTTGTCATCGTTCAACTTTCGTGATCGCTCCGTAGATCTGCATCAAAGGTTTCAATCGCCACAAGAGGTAACAATTCTATCACTGATCATGCAAATTCGTAAGGATCACTAAAGGAGAAATTTTTAAATTCTGCTGCATTTTGGATCACTCTTCTCCTTCAGTGGTATCAGAGCCACTTACGAAACCATGCATCTGATAGCTGTTTATTTTCTGTATTAATACGATTAAAAGACAGAATGAATCAAAGAATAAACGAGTAATTAAATTTGGCATCATGTGTGTACGATTTGGATGATTGATGTTGACTATGCTTCGGAATCCGACATTAGTATGGTGAAGCAGCGATACATCGATCGTCCATAGGTTACGCAATTGAGATCGATCAAGTTATATATATGATATAAGTAATCCTGATGCAAAATACGGTATATATGATATACTGTTTCTGTTTCGTTCATTCGAACACTTAATGGTTGTTTTCCTTTGAGCGATCAATGGTCATTTGCTTCTTGATCCGACATTAGTATGGTGAAGCAATGACGTGTTGATCAATCATACTGAATTAACAATCGAGATGTGTTTGACGGTCTGAAATTGGTGCATTAGGGTTAATGACGGCACAAGGGTTGTGCTGTCAGAGGGTTATGCGATTAGGGTTGTGACTGCGCAAGAGTTGTTCTTTAAAGTATTAAGTGTTGATGCAAAAACCGACGTCGATTTCAAATGAATTGTTCATTAAAAATTTGAGTCGGGGCGCAGCCCCTTTGACCCCCGTCCACTGACCGAGAAGCGGTCCCCCGGCTAACTCTGCATAGTGTGATCGGTCGCCAAAATTTAATTCGGTTTTAATTAATTAACAGAATTTAAATTAACAATAATAATGTATTTATTATTATTGTCTTGTGGTGATCGGTTATGGCCTTAGTTTTCCTTTATTTTGTTTTGGGATTTTAAAATACGACCTGCGTGTCGTGCCTCTATTTTAATCTCTTAATGTAACTTCTTTTCTCATCTCACTCCCTCGTATGTAAAACGAGTTTCTTTTATGTAATGTAATGTTATGAAGAAAGAGAAGAATACAATATCAAAGGAGGACAACCTTGAAGATCTTGCTTGGAGAAGCTTAGATCGTTATTAGGTTAGCTTAGGTTCTCTCATTGGCTTGGGAGAACAATCGCGCTAGGGGCCATAAGTGTTTCATTATGTATGTTGATGCGTGTGAATGTATGTTGATGCATGTGAGAGATGATTTATATGATAAATAAGCCGGTGGGATCAAAATAATTGCAAATTCCCTCAAATTAAATTTTAAGTTTATGCTTTCCAAGTTTTAGCACTCATCAAGACTAGTATTAGATAATGTAGGTTTCGCCTACACGAGGTGCATGTTCTATATTAGTAAGGTGTGATAGGATAATTGTAATATCCAATTGCTAAAACAATGGGTCAAACTTAACTAAACAAATTATAATAAGATTATATATGTTTAGAAACAAGAGTTGGAAATGATCCATGTGATGGATTGGAATAAGGAGTTATTCACCCAACTAAAATATTCGAGAGTTGTATTAGATACAACTGGAAGGAGTTCCTACCTAAATAACCTAGTTTTGTGTAATCCGTCTACGCGGACTTAGAACAAAGTGAAATGTAGATCTCGACCCACTAGAAAATCTCCCAACGGGATTTTCCGAATCAAATGGTGAGGATCATTTGTTTTGAGTAAAATAGTGGGAGCATATTTAATTAAAGGCCTAATTAAATATGTCCATGATACTTATATTTTCATTATTTTCATGTAGATTACCATGACAACAAACACCTCTAACAACATTTTACGATCAATCCTTGACAAGGAAAAATTGTCTGAGACAAATTTTCTGGATTGGCACCGAAATCTGAGGATTGTCCTCAAACATGATCGAAAGTTGTATGTCTTGGAGAAACCTGTTCCTGAAGAGGAACCTCCTAGTTCTGCACCTAAGGCAGAAAGAAATGCTTATAAGAAGCATGTTGATGATGCCATGAAACTGCTTGTCTCATGCTAGCTACCATGAACTCAGAGTTGCAAAAGCAACATAAGAACATGGCAGCGTTTGATATGATCGAACACCTAAAGATGCTCTATCAAGAGCAAGCAAGGCATGAAAGGTTTGAAGTTTCAAAAGCCCTTTTTCAAGGCAAGTTAGCTGAGGGAGCCCCTGTAGGTCCCCATGTGCTCAAGATGATTGGGTATGTGGAAAACCTTGAGAGGTTGGGTTTTCCCCTCGGAAAGGAACTTGCGACTGATTTGATCTTGCAATCATTGTCAGATAGATTCAGTCAATTTATCCTTAATTTCAATATGAATGATTTCGAAAAATCTCTTTCTAAACTGCTAGCCATGTTAAGAACTGCTTAGCAAAATCTGAAGTCAAAAGGGAAGTCCATTCTGATGATCGGAAATGGAAAGAGACGGAACAAACGACCCACCAAGCAGGGTGATAAAGGGAAAGGCAAGGAAGTTGCCAAACCCAAACCCATTGTTGTTGCTCTAAAGCCTAGTGGAGGCATAGCAAAGGAAGACACCTGCTTCCGTTGCGGTAAGACCGGACACTGGAAGAGAAACTGCCCAAAGTACCTGGAAGATAAGACGAATGGAGTAGAGACTTCAACTTCAGGTATTTTTGTTATTGAAATTAATTTATATACTTCTGCATCATGGGTATTAGATATTGGATGCGGTTCTCACATTTGTACCAATGTGCAGGGGCTAAAAAGGAGTAGAGATTTGGCAAAAGGTGAAGTTGACCTACGAGTTGGCAATGGAGCAAAGGTTGCTGCTTTAGCCGTAGGAACTTATGTATTGACTTTACCTAGTAGTTTAATAATCCAATTAGAGAAATGTTATTATGTACCTGCAATTAGCAGGAATATTATTTCTGTTTCTTGTTTTGACAAGTTTGATTGTTCATTTATAATAAAGAACAATTGTTGTTCAATTTATTTGAATGATATATTCTATGCTACTACACAAATGAACAATGGACTATATGTCCTTGATCTTGAAATGCTTATTTATAACATTAATACTAAAAGTATGAAACCTAATGAGTTAAATCCAACTTACCTTTGGCATTGTTGATTAGGCCACATAAATGAGAAACGCATTTCCAAACTCCATAAAGATGGACTCTTGGACTCTTTTGATTATGAATCATATGAGACATGCAGATCTTGTTTAATTGGAAAGATGACAAAGTCTCCATTCACAGGAAAAGGCGAAAGAGCTAATGATCTTTTGGCCCTCATGAAGGAGAATTGCGGTCCAAAACGCAACGGAAATTAAAATTTTCTCCTTTAGAGATCCTTACGAATGGTCATGATCAGTGATAGAATATTTACCTCTTGTGACAATTGAAACCTTTGGTGCAGATCTCTTGTGACGATCAAAACCTTTGATGCAGATCCACGAAGCGATCACGAACGTTGAACGATGACAACGTCTCTACTCAGTCCACACGAACGGATTCCTTCAATCTCAGTGCTAGCTGGTACGAATGAAGGCTTTGAATGAGAGAGAGAGAGAGAGAGAGAGAGAGAGAGAGAGAGAGAAAACGAAAATAATGCAACCGCAATGAATGCTTCTGTACAAGGGTTCTATTTATAGAACCACTTGTGTGGGCTTCAAGCTAAAAAGCCCACTTAAGTGTATTTTAGCCCATATCTTATAATATGCCCAAAATCACTTAAGCCCATGGTACCTTACCATATTTCGTGTTCTACTCAAGTACACCGTACCTTACGATGTTCTATAATTCACTTAAGGGCACCGTACCTTACGATATTCCTTAGTTACTCTATCTCTCATCAATCCGTCCTTTGTGTGTGACCCTGTAGGTTTTCGTGACGTTGGCAATTATATTAAATCACGCATTTAACATAATAAACAGTGAGCGGTATCTAGCAACACATCACTGCTACCCAAGACACGAAAATGTCATGTGATATGACAAAACCTTCTGTGATAATACTTATGTGTATAATTACCCTTTTGCCCTTATGTCTATATTGAACACAAGGCATAGACCGTGTCATCCTTGTCCAGTTCAATATTGGGCCCATAGACATTTATCTTGTTATGCAGGATGGGTAAATTCCATCTAGGTCACTCATGTCCCTCAGCATGCTTCGTGGAGTACCCATCAACTGTCTTTATGGTTATCCAGTTACGGACAACGTTTGATCAACAATAAAGCACTCGACTCTACATCTAGGGTCCATAGTGGTTTCAGGTCGAAGAGTGGTATACACCATTATCACCATGAGAATAACTTATGACACTTTGCATAACTTTCTATATAGTATTCTCATAGCGGGTCAATCCGGTATAAATATTACTCTTAACATTCATACCTATGTTTAAGACTTGATAACTCTTTATCCATGATCCATGAGATGTGATCATCAGTCTACAAACATAATAGTCTTAATGCTTTAATGTTATCCCACTTCACACTAAAGCTCGACTACGGATACTTTAAGAATAGTGTCCTTATGTTTAATATGTTCTCATGATTAAGTCACACTTAATACATTAAACGGACTATCTATTCCAGGGACTTTATTAATCAACCATAATAAAGAAAATGTCTTTTATTATTAATAAATAATTCGATACAAGTACCAAAAAGTATTGGCCTCTAGGGCTTACACCAACAATCTCCCACTAGCACTAGAGCCAATCATGCATACCCCGTATGCCCATTGATCTAGTATGGCCATCATGCTTCTGCTGCGCAAGAGGCTTTGTCAGTGGGTCATCATGCTTCTGCTGCGCAAGAGGCTTTGTCAGTGGGTCAGCTATATTGTCAAGTGTAGGTACTTTACATATTTTCAAATCTCCTCTATCTATTATCTCTCGAATGAGATGATAACGCCTGAGTATGTGTTTGGATCGTCGGTGAGATCTAGGCTCCTTAGCTTGTGCGATAGCACCATTGTTATCATAATAGAGACCAATGGGATCCACAATGCTAGGGACTATGCCAAGTTCACTAATGAACTTTTTGATCCAAACAACTCCCTTTTTCTGCATTTGAGGCAGTAATATACTCGGCCTCGGTTGTAGAATCAGCAACTGTATCTTGCTTTGAACTTTTCAAGCTCACAACGCCACTATTTCAGCAAAACACATAACCATTGGAATCATTCATATTAAAGCGTCTCAGCACCTTGTCTATGTACTCTGACTTAGGCCAAGCATTTTATGATCTATCTCTATAGATTCTGATTCCTAATATATAGGCTGCTTCACCTAGGTCCTTCATAGAAAAGCATTTCCCCACCCAAGACTTTACTTGTTGCAGGGTAGGGATATCGTTTCCAATGAGTAATATGTCATCTACATATAATACCAGGAAAACGATCATGCTCCCACTAACCTTCTTGTAGACACAAGGCTCATCTTCGTTCTTGATGAATCCATATTGTTTTACTGTTTCATCAAAACGAAGATTCCATGAGTAGGTCACAGGCTCATCTTGATCCATGAGTAATACATCACCTTGATCCATATATCTCAGGTAGGTGACGTATCCTGCCTGACCTACGCTGGTCTTGTTCTACTTAAGCAGCTTGCTCTTACACAACTACTTGTGTTTCCTGCTCCAATTCCTCCATAGGTGTGTCGATGCTTTGTGATTCTTGAATTTCTTCAAGCTCTACTTTCCTCCCACTGGTTCCTTTGGAAATAAAATCCTTTTCTAGGAAAACTCCAGTTCGAGCGACAAACACTTTGCCCTAAGAAGGATTGTAGAAGTAATACCCTCTTGTTTCTTTAGGATACCCCACAAATAATCATTTGTCAGATTTGGGCTCAAGCTTAGTTGAAATTTGTCGTTTCACATAAACCTCGCAACCCCAAATCTTTATGTAAGACATATGTGGTTTCTTACCACTCCACATCTCATATGGTGTCTTCTCAACCTTTTTGGATGGAACACGGTTAAGTGTGTAAGCTGCTGTCAATAGTGCATGTCCCAAAAAGGACTTTGGGAGATCGGCGTGACTCATCATGGATCAGACCATGTCCAACAGGGTTCGATTTCTTCTCTCAGGCACACCATTCCATTGGGGTGTTCCAGGAGGAGTGAGTTGGGATAGAATCCCACACTCTTTCAGATGGTCATCAAACTCTAGGCTTAAATATTCACCACCTCGATCTGAACGAAGAGTTTTAATATTCTTACTTAGTTGATTTTGTACTTCATTCTTGAATTCCTTGAACTTTTCAAAGGACTCCGATTTGAGTTTCATTAGATACACATAACCGTGTTTACTGAAATCATCGGTAAATGAAGTACTGAAAACCTCCTCTGGCTGGTATGTTCAGTGGTCCACATACATCAGTATGTATGAGGGCCAAAAGATCATCAGCTCTTTCACCTTCTCCTGTGAATGGAGATTTTGTCATCTTCCAAGTACTTTGGGCAGTTTCTCTTCCAGTGTCTGGTCTTACCGCAATGGAAGCAGGTGTCTGCCTTTGCTATGCCTCCACTAGGCTTCAAAGCAGCAACAATGGGTCTGGGTTTGGCAACTTCCTTGCCTTTCCCTTTATCACCCTGCTTGGTGGGCCTTTTGTTCTGTCTCTTTCCATTTCTGATCATCAGAATGGATTTCCCTTTTGTCTTCAGATTCTGCTCAGCAATTATTAACACGGCTAGCAGTTCAGGAAGAGATTTGTCCATATCAATCATATTAAAATTTAGGACAAATTGACTGAAACTATCTGGCAACGATTGCAAGATCAAATCAGTCGCAAGTTCCTTTTCGAGGGGAAAACCCAATCTCTTAAGGTTTTCCACATACCCAATCATCTTGAGTACATGGGGACCTACAGGGGCTCCCTCAGCTAACTTGCTTTGAAAAAGGGCTTTTGAAACTTCAAACCTCTCATGTCTTGCTTGCTCTTGATAGATCAGCTTCAGGTGTTCGATCATATCGAACGCTGACATGTTCTCATGTTGCTTTTGCAATTCTGAGTTCATGGTAGCTAGCATGAGACAAGCAGTTTCATTGGCATCATCGACATGCTTCTTATAAGCATCTCTTTCTGCCTTAGGTGCAGAACTAGGAGGTTCCTCTTCAGGAACAGGTGTCTCCAAGACATACAACTTTCTATTATGTTTGAGGACAATCCTCAGGTTTCGGTGTCAATCCAGAAAATTTGTCCTAGACAATTTTTCCTTATCAAGGATTGATCGTAAAATGTTGTTAGAGGTGTTTGCTGTCATGGTAATCTACATAAGGATTAATGAAAATATAAGTATCATGGACATATTTAATTAGGCCTTTAATTAAATATGCTCCCACTATTTTACTCAAAACAAATGACCCTCATCATTTGATTCGGAAAATCCCGTTGGAAGATTTTCTAGTGGGTCGAGATCCATATTTCACTTCGTTCTAAGTCCGCGTAGGCGGATTACACAAAACTAGGTTATTTAGGTAGGAACTCCTTCCAGTTGTATCTCATACAACTCTTGAAAATTTCAGTTGGGTGAATAATTCCTTATTCCAATCCATCATATGGATTATTCCCAACTCTTGCTTCTAAACATATATAATAAAATTATAATTAAGTTTGACTCATCGTTTTAGCAGTTGGATATTACAATTATCCCATCGCACCTTAACTAATACAAAACATGCACCTCGCGTAGGCGAAACCTACATTATTCGATACCAGTCTTGATGAGTGCTAAAACTTGGAAAGCAAACATATATAATATTATTATAATTTGTTTAGTTAAGTTTTACCCATTGTCTTAGCAGTTGGATATTACAATTATCCCATCACACCTTACTAATATGTAGATCATGCACCTCGCGTAGGCGAAACCTACATTATCCGATACTAGTCTTGATGAGTGCTAAGACTTGGAAAGCATAAACTTAATATTTTAGTTTGAGGGAATTGCAATTGTTCTGATCTCGCCGGCTTATTTATCATATAAATCGTCTCTCACATGCATCAACATACATACACATGCATCAACATACATAATGAAACAGTTATGGCCCCTAGCGCAATTGTTCTCCCAAGCCAATGGGAGAACCTAAGCTAACCTAATAACGATCTAAGCTTCTCCAAGCAAGATCTTCAAGGTTGTCCTCCTTTTATATTGAATTCTTCTCTAAGCTTCTCCAAGCAAGATCTTCAAGGTTGTCCTCCTTTGATATTGAATTCCTCTCTTTCTTCATAACATTGTCTTCTTTTCTTTCTTCATTACATTACAGAAGAAACTCGTTTTACATACGAGGAATTGAGATGAGAAAAGAAGTTACATTAAGAGATTAAAAGGAGAGGCACGACACGCAAGTCGTATTTAAAAACCCAAAACAAAATAAAGGACAACTAAGGCCATAACTGATCACAACAAGGCAATAATAATAAACACATTATTATTATTAATTTTAATTCCTTTAATTAATTAAAACCAAATTAAATTTCGGCGACCGATCACACTACGCAGAGTTAACCGGGGGTTCCGCTGCCCGGTCAGCGGATGGTCAAGGGGCAGCGCCCCTGTCCAAAATTTTTAACGAACAATTCATTTGAAATGGACATTGTTTTGCATTAACACAACTCTTGCGTAGTCACAAAACTGAAACCCCAAAATTTTGACTCTGTGAGTGTGACGACCGTCACAGGCAATTTTGGATCTGTGAGTGTGACGACCGTCACAAAGCATGTGATGACCGTCACAAAACATGTGACGACCGTCACAGGCTTGTTACGACCGTCACGGGCTTGTTACGACCGTCACGCATCCAGCTTGTTACGTTCGTCACGAGCTTCACGCGGCCAAAATAACAAAACTTTGAAACAGTCAACAGACGTGTTCCAAAAGCCCTAAATTCACAACTCTTTGACGGCACAACCCTTGCGCCGTCACCAACCCTAATGCGCCAATTTCAGACCGTCAAACACACCTCGATTGTTGATTCAGTATGATTGATCAACAGGTCATTGCTTCACCATACTAATGTCGGATTCCGAAGCAATTGACCATTGATCGCTCAAAGGAAAACAACCATTTAGTGTTTGAATGAACGAAACAGAAACAATATATCATATATACCGTACTTTGCATTAGGATTACTTATATCATATATAAGTTGATCGGTCTCAATTGCGTAACCTATGGATGATCGATGTATCGCTGCTTCACTATACTAATGTCGGTTCCGAAGCATAGTCAACATCAATCATCCAACTCGTACATCATGATGCCAAATTTAATTACCCGTTTAATTAATTATTTCATTCTGTCTTTTAATCATATTAATACAGAAATTAAACAGCTATCCGATTCATGGTTTCGTAAGTGGCTCTGATACCACTGAAGGAGAATTGCGGTCCAAAACGCAGCGGAAATTAAAATTTTCTCCTTTAGAGATCCTTACGAATGGTCATGATCAGTAATAGAATATTTACCTCTTGTGACGATTGAAACCTTTGGTGCAGATCTCTTGTGACGATCAAAACCTTTGATGCAGATCCACGAAGCGATCACGAACGTTGAACGATGACAACGTCTCTACTCAGTCCACACGAACGAATTCCTTCAATCTCAGTGCTAGCTGGTACGAATGAAGGCTTTGAGTGAGAGAGAGAGAGAGAGAGAAAACGAAAATAATGCAACTGCAATGAATGCTTCTGCACAAGGGTTCTATTTATAGAACCACTTGTGTGGGCTTCAAGCTAAAAAGCCCACTTAAGTGTATTTTGGCCCATATCTTATAATATGCCCAAAATCACTTAAGCCCATGGTACCTTACCATATTTCGTGTTCTACTCAAGTACACCGTACCTTACGATGTTCTATAATTCACTTAAGGGCACCGTACCTTACGGTATTCCTTAGTTACTCTATCTCTCATCAATCCGTCCTTTGTGTGTGACCCTGTAGGTTTTCGTGACGTTGACAATTATATTAAATCACGCATTTAACATAATAAACAGTGAGCGGTATCTAGCAACACATCACTGCTACCCAAGACACGAAAATGTCATGTGATATGACAAAACCTTCTGTGATAATACTTATGTGTATAATTACCCTTTTGCCCTTATGTCTATATTGAACACAAGGCATAGACCGTGTCATCCTTGTCCAGTTCAATATTGGGCCCATAGATATTTATCCTGTTATGCAGGATGGGCAAATTCCATCTAGGTCACTCATGTCCCTCAGCATGCTTCGTGGAGTACCCATCAACTGTCTTTATGGTTATCCAGTTACGGACAACGTTTGATCAGCAATAAAGCACTCGACTCTACATCTAGAGTCCATAGTGGTTTCAGGTCGAAGAGTGGTATACACCATTATCACCATGAGAATAACTTATGACACTTTGCATAACTTTCTATATAGTATTCTTATAGCGGGTCAATCCGGTATAAATATTACTCTTAACATTCATACCTATGTTTAAGACTTGATAACTCTCTATCCATGATCCATGAGATGTGATCATCAGTCTACAAACATAATAGTCTTAATGCTTTAATGTTATCCCACTTCACACTAAAGCTCGACTACGGATACTTTAAGAATAGTGTCCTTATGTTTAATGTGTTCTCATGATTAAGTCACACTTAATACATTAAACGGACTATCTATTCCAGGGACTTTATTAATCAACCATAATAAAGAAAATGTCTTTTATTATTAATAAATAATTCGATACAAGTACCAAAAAGTATTGGCCTCTAGGGCTTACACCAACACCTCATACATACTGATGTATGTGGACCACTGAACATACCAGCCAGAGGAGGTTTTCAGTACTTCATCACATTTACTGATGATTTCAGTAGATATGGTCATGTGTATTTAATGAAACACAAATCATAGTCCTTTGAAAAGTTCAAGGAATTCAAGAATAAAGTACAAAACTAACTAGGTAAGAATATTAAAAATCTTCGATCAGATCGAGGTGGTGAGTATTTAAGCCTAGAGTTTGATGACCATCTGAAAGAGTGTGGGATCCTATCCCAACTTACTCCTCCTAGAACACCCCAATGGAACGGTGTGTCTGAGAGAAGAAATCGAAACCTGTTAGACATGGTCCGATCCATGATGAGTCACGCCGATCATCCAAACTCCTTTTGGGGACATGCACTATTGACAACAGCTTACACACTTAAACGTTATCCATTCAAAAAGGTTGAGAAGACACCATATGAGATATGGAGTGGTAAGAAACCACATATGTCTTCCATGAAGATTTGGGGTTGCGAAGTTTATGTGAAACGACAAATTTTAACTAAGCTTGAGCCTAAATCTGACAAATGCTTATTTGTGGGGTATCCTAAAGAAACAAGAGGGTATTACTTCTACAATCCTTCTGAGGGAAAAATGTTTATCGCTCGAACTGGAGTTTTCCTAGAAAAGGATTTTATTTCCAAAGGAATAAGTGGGAGGAAAGTAGAGCTTGAAGAAATTCAAGAATCACAAAGCATTGATACACCTATGGAGGAATTAGAGCAGGAAACACAAGTAGTTGTGGAAGAGCAACCTGCTCAAGTAGAACAAGACCAGCGTAGGTCAAGCAGGATACGTCACCTACCTGAGAGATATGGATATCTCATAACTGATCAAGGTGATGTATTACTCATGGATCAAGATGAGCCTGTGACCTACCAAGAGGCCATAACTGGTCCCGAGTCGGAGAAGTGGCTAGAAGCCATGAAATCTGAAATGGATTCCATGTACACAAACCAAGTTTGGACCTTGGTAGAACCTCCAGTAGGAGTTAACCCTATAGGATGCAAGTGGGTCTTCAAAAATAAGACTGACATGGATGGTAAGGTACATACCTATAAGGAAAGACTGGTTGCAAAAGGATATAAACAAATTCATGGGGTTGTCTATGATGAAACCTTTTCACCAATTGCAATGCTTAAATCTGTTCGAATTTTACTTGCTATCGCTGCATATCATGATTATGAAATATGGCAGATGGATGTCAAAACTGCTTTCCTTAATGGGAATCTTCTTGAGGATGTGTACATGACACAGCCTAAAGGATTTGACATACCAGAAGAAGCCCAAAAGATATGTAAGTTACAAATATCAGTTTATGGATTGAAGCAAGCTTCTAGAAGCTGGAATCTTCATTTTGATGAAACAGTAAAACAATATGGATTCATCAAGAACAAAGATGAACCTTGTGTCTACAAGAAGGTTAGTGGGAGCATGATCGTTTTCCTGGTATTATATGTAGATGACATATTACTCATTGTAAACGATGTCCCTACCCTGCAACAAGTAAAGTCTTGGTTGGGGAAATACTTTTCTATGAAGGACTTGGGTGAAGCAGCCTATATATTGGGAATCAGGATCTATAGAGATAGATCACAAAAGTTGCTTGGCCTAAGTCAGAGTACATACATAGACAAAGTACTGAGACGCTTTAATATGCATGATTCCAAGAAAGGATTCATACCTATGCAACATGGCTTGTGTCTATCAAAACATAATCCCCTTTAACTAAGGAAGAAAGGGATCACATGAATAAGATTCCATATGCATCTGCAATAGGATCTATCATGTATGCCATGTTATGTACTCGACCAGATGTCTCGTATGCTTTAAGTGCAACGAGTAGGTACCAATCTGATCCCGGTGATGCTCATCGGGTAGCTGTCAAGAATATCCTTAAGTATTTGAGAAGGACTAAGGACTCATTCTTGATATATGGAGGTCAGAAAGAGCTTGTTGTAATTGGATACATCGATGCTAGCTTCCAGACAGATAAGGATGACTTTAGATCACAATCTGGTTATGTGTTTTGCTTAAACGATGGAAAAGTTTAAAGCAAAATACAGTTGTTGATTCTACAACCGAGGCCGAGTATATTGTTGCCTCAAGTGCAGCAAAGGAAGTTGTTTGGATCAAAAAGTTCATTAGTGAACTTGACATAGTTCCTAGCATTGTGGATCCCATTGGTCTCTATTGTGATAACAATGGTGCTATCGCATAAGCTAAGGAGCCTAGATCTCACAAACGATCCAAACACATACTTAGGCGTTATCACCTCATTCGAGAGATAATAGATATAGGAGATGTGAATATATACAGAGTACCTACACTTGACAAATTGCTGACCCACTGACAAAGCCTCTTGCGTAGTAGAAACATGATGGCCATACTAGATCTATGGGCATTAGGGGTATGCCTGATTGACTCTAGTGCTAGTGGGAGATTGTTGGTGTAAGCCCTAGAGGCCAATACTTTTGGTACTTGTATCAAATTATTTATTAATAATAAAAGGCTTTTTCTTTATTATATTTGTTTAATAAAGTCCCTAGAATAGCTAGTCCGTTTAATGTATCAAGTGTGACTTAATCATGAGATCACATTAAACATAAGGACATTATTCTTAAAGTATTTGTAGTCGAGCTTTATTGTGAAGTGGGATAACATTAAAGCATTAAAACTATTATGTATATAGACTGATGATCATATCTCATGGATCATGGATAAGGAGTTATCAAGTCTTAAACATAGGTATGAATATTAAGTGTAATATTTATATTGGATTGACCCGCTATGAGAATACAATATATAATGTTATGCAAAGTGTCATAAGTTATTCTCATGGTGATAATGGTGTATACCACCCTTCGACCTGAAACCACTATGGACCCTAGATGTAGAGTTGAGTGCCTCATTGCTGATCAAACATTGTTTATAACTGGATGACAATAAAGACAGTTGATGGATACTCCACTAAGCATGCTGAGGGACATGAGTGATCTAGATGGAATTTGCCCATCCTGCGTAACAGGATAAATGTCTATGGGCCCAATATTGAACTGGATAAGGATGACACGGTATATGCCTTGTGTTCAATATAGACATAAGGGAAAAAGGGTAATTGTACACATAAGTATTATCACAAAAGGATTTGTCAGATCACATGACATTTTCGTGTCTTGGGTAGTAGTGATGTGTTGCTAGATACCGCTCACTGTTTATTATATTAAATACGTGATTTAATATAATTGCCAATGCCGCGAAAACCTACAGGGTCACACATAAAAGGACGGATTGATGAGAGATAGAGTAACTAAGGAACACCGTAAGGTATGGTGTACTTAAGTGAATTGTAGAACATCATAAGGTACGGTGTACTTAAGTAGAATACGAAATATGGTAAGGTACCACGCGCTTAAGTGATTTTGGCATATTATAAGATATGGGCCATATACACTTAAGTGAGCTTTTTAGCTTGCAGCCCACACAAGTGGTTTTATAAATAAAACCCTTGTGCAGAAGCATTTGTGCAGTTGCAATTTCGTTTCTCTCTCTCTCTCTCTCTCTCTCTCTCTCTCTCTCTCACACACACACACACACACACACACACACACACACACCACACACACACACACACACACACACACACACTCAAAGCCTTCATTCGTAGCAGCTAGCACTGAGATCGAAGGAATCCGTTCGTGTGGACTGAGTAGAGGCGTTGTCATCGTTCAATGTTCGTGATCGCTCCATAGATCTGCATCAAAGGTTTCAATCGCCACAAGAGGTAACGATTCTATCACTGATCATGCCCATTCGTAAGGATCACTAAAGGAGAAATTTTTTAAATTCCGCTGCATTTTGGATCGCTCTTCTTCTTCAGGTTTATCATGCGAAGAAGTGCAAATAAGGGGTCATGTAGCCTTCCGCACAACTTGTGGTGTGGGACCAGACGCCAAGACGATTAAAGTTAACAACCTCATAATGAACGCTCTGTCACCCTATAATATCATATTTGGTAGACTTGCCATCAATGCACTAGGGGCAATTATTTCCACCTTGTACCTAGTTCTGAAATATCTGTTACCTAATGGGTGAGTCGGGACCATCCAGGGAGACTAATAAAGCGCTTAAGAATGTTACTAGAACACCAATTTTTAAAAGTAAATCATACAAAACAAAATGAAAACGTAAGAAAATATTTAATTGGAAACAATTAAAATGTCTTTGATCGATAAGTAATATAATATATAATATAATAGTAATATAAAAGTTTTTTTTTCTTTCTATAATGTGTATTTTTTTTCCTCTTCTAATTTTATATTGTTAAAGAATTAATTATAAAGATAAATCATATAAAAATATAGTGAATATCCATTTTGCTCATTCACTAAAATTACAGAACCCAAATTAATCTCCGAGAAAAAAAATACTCTATTTAATCTTTTATAAAATTTAATCGGATCATATTAATCATTTTGCTAATATATTTCTCAAATCAGTTTTTTCTTACTTTTTAAACTTTGTCAGTCATGTATATTATTTTTTTTTCTAATAATTACATGGACAATCACGTTAAATTTTTTCTTCATTTTTTAAATACTAAATTGAGTTTTATTTTTAATTTTATTTCTATTTAAATAATTCAGATTTAAAAATATAAAAAAAAATCAAAATTTATTCCTAGTAACTTTTAAATCGTGAGTGAACTGTCATACGTTGCATACATTTTTTAATAATTACATGGACAGCCATGTTGAATTTTATTTTTTATTTTTTTATTTTTCAAATAAGAAATTGTTTTTTATTTTTAATTTCAATTTTATTTTTAAACAATTCACATTTGAAAATATAAAAAGAAAATACAAGTTTTATTTTGGAAATAATCAAATTCATGGACCATTAAGCCACATCCCACGCCTTCACCACCCCGTCAATGTACTAAAATAAATATTTTCTTGTTTCAAATATTTCAAATAATACACAAATTTAAAAATAAAATATTAATCCTAAATATAATTAATCAAATAGAAATAAATTGATTAATATTTAATTTAATTACTATTAAATTAATTTATTATTATTTAATTTGAACTAATTAAATACTTAAAAAAATTAGTTGATTATATAATTTGTATTAGTTAAATATTTTAATAATTAATTGAATTACTACTAAAGTTGATTGATTATTATTTAATTTGAATTAATTTAAAATAAATAAATATTTATCTGTGTGTTATTTGAAATAAGTAAATATTTAAATGCTTATTTTTAATTATTAGAAATATCAACAACAAAGGTAAAGTGATTGGGTGCAAATTTAATATTTTTTATTTTAAATTCAAAGTTGTTTAATATTACTACACATGAGAATTATCTGTCACCAATGTATGTTGGCCTAATGGTAAAGACATAAGATGTTGCTTAAAGGTCCTTGGGTTCAATTTCTTTCTAAGATAATTTTCTTTTATATTTTCAAATCTAAATTGTTTAAAAATAAAATTTAAATTAAAAATAAAAATCAATTTATTATTTAAAAATGAAAAATAAATAATAAAATCCAACATGGTTGTCCAGCTAATTATTAAAAAATACATGTTCACTTGTGGATCAAAACAGTTTTTTTTCTCTTGGTTCAAAAGTAGAAAAAAAAAACAGTTTGAAACAAAATATTAGCAAAAGAATTAAATAAGATCTTTTTTTTCTCTTGTGGATTAAATTAATTTCAGTAATTTTTGTGAGAGACCAAAATGGATTTTCACTCTTAAAAATATTATAAACAATGATTATGCATAATAATAAAAAGTGTTAATTTTTTATTTTGACGAAAGGGGGCTAGAGTCCCCTTTCCCTCCCTGGATTGGATTCGTCCTTGATTCTTAACACTTCTTATGTAGGATTAATGTATCTTTTGACCCTTAATTTAATTTATTATTTTGCTTTGACCAATTAACTAAAAAATTATTGTGCTTTTACATGATAGTCTCTTAAAAACTCTTAAAAACTATTGTGTTACTCAAAATGGTCTCTGCCATTAAATTTTCTAAAAAATGTTAACCCTGAAATGTTGATGGATTTTTAATATCTGATCTGGATTTTGATGAGTTTCTAATATTTGACCTGACTTTATATGGCTTATTCAAAATATGTTTATGTTTAGAAGAAGAAAAATCAATTTGATATTTGGAACCCTAGGTTAGTCGTCACCCTTATTTATCTATTCTCCTTCTCTCTTCTCCTTCTTTCACAACGAGGAAAAGATTATGGTTAAAGAATAGGATGTATCTGATTTACAGACAAATAGCAATGAATAAAGGTCCTTGGGTTCGATTTCCTTCCAAGACAATATTTTTTTGATATTTTAAAATCTGAATTGTTTAAAAGTAAAACTTAAATTAAAAATAAAAATCAATAAGTATTTAAAAAAGAAATATAAATTATAAAATCAAACATGGTTTTCCATATAATTATTAAAAAATACATGTGACAAAATAATACACATGACAGTCCAATCACGGTTCAAAAGTAGGGAAAAATAGTTTGAAAAAAATATTAGCATATGGGTCTTCACTCTTAAAAATATTATAAACAACGATTATGCATAATAAAAAAAAACGTGTTAATTTTTTATTTAGAGGGGAGGGGGGCTAGAGCCTCATTTCCCTCCCTCGATTGGATTCATCCTTGGTTCTTAACACTCCCTTATGTAGGATTAATGCATATTTAAGTCTCTTAACTTAATTTATTGTTTTGACCAATTAACTAAAAAATGTTATATAATAGTCCCTTAAAAATTATTGAGTTACTCAAAATGGTCCTTGCCATTAAATTTTCTAAAAATGTTAACCTTGAATACATGACAATGTTGATGGAGTTTTAATATTTGGCCAGGATTTTGATCAATTTTTAATATCTGAAATGATTTTATTTGACTTATTCAAAGCATGTTTATGTTTAGAAGAAGAAAACTCAATTTGATATTTGGAACCCTAAGTTAGCCGTCACCCCTTTCTCTATTCTCATTCTCTCTTCTCTCTTCTCCTTCTTTCGCAACGAGGAAGAGATCATGGTTAAAGAAGAGGATGTGTCTGATTTACAGACAAAGAGCAATGAATAAGTTAATCCAGAGAAATAAATGAAAAACAAGAAAGATGTTGCTTCAGAGAAACATACGATCTTCAATCGGTACCAGATCTTCAAAGATTTAGAGATTTGCACTATAATGGTGGTTTTGTGGGGGTAAGACATACTTTATATCTTTGTAGTATTTTAGGTTCTTCCTATGATTATCTGTTGTTTATTTAGTGTTTACCTTTTCATATAGATATTATCAAGAACGTTGAGGTATTTTTTGTAGGTGTGGTGGTATATCTGTTCCATCTTGCTAAAGCATATAGCTAAGGAACAATAATTGATTTGTTCTACGTGATTGCTAGAATGTTTGAATTCATGGTCCACTATTAACAACTCGTTCACCGATGAAACAAGTTTTGACTCTTTTGATTTTGAGAAACCAACATTTTCACACTATATATTTAGTTATGATTTGTCACACTACTACTCCCTAATCAACTGTGTGTTATATGCATGTTATGTGTTTGTGTTAATGATTGATGTTTTGTTTTTTTTGAATCATTTTGTGCTTTTAGCAAAATGGTGAGGTTGTGATTGCTCAGGTTTTGTCAGTGATTTCCTAGAAGCCGAAGGTCATTGAGGGAAGGCTCATTAATCACCAGGTAACAATCCATTTTAGCATGACCTTTAATTTGTGTATGTTAAGTTTAACGAAACCTCGTATTAGTTTGTGTATGTTAGCCTTAATAAGTTCATTATGAAAAATTGAAATGCAGTGCTTGTCTTGAAATTTTATTCAAATTAAGAATTTATCATTTATTCTTGCTGTGAAATTGTATGGTACTCATGTCCAAACAATCATATTAAGTATACCATTATGTTACATATGTAATAAATGTATGAAGAAATTTCTAGAAATGTTTAAAAAGAATCTCATTTAAAGTAGTTGTTGTTAAGGATTTACTACCCTAATCCAATTATGGGATATATAGTCATTATGATAAGTCTATCATCTTCCTATAACAAGTTTCAATGTTAAATGCTTGATTTTATTATGAAATTAGATTTCACTCCTATGCATATTACCCTCGCCATTGGTAAAAATTTGAAGGTAATGGAATCTTACTTGAGTTTTGTCTTTCCTTTGAACATTTTACCATCTCCTAATGAATCACAAGTTTTCATCTATTCTTTTGATATGAAAAATGGACATCTTTTAATGAGGTGCAAACATTTTAAGTTAAAATGTAATTGGTGAGTATCATTATTTATTAGTTGTTGGAATTGGACATTTTGTTTGTTTTTTTGCTTATGACATTTTCTTGGTTTCTTGCAAGCATCATTGCAGACCGAGAGAGAGAAGAAAAATGAGATATACTTCCATTGAGGAAGTACGCCATCAAAGCATAGTACCATAGAACAATCACATATATCAGTCGGAGACTTACATCTTTCATAATTGACAATTTTTAATATTTCTATCTTTGTATTTTCATGCTGTTTTTAATAAAAAAAATTCTTCATTAGACCATTTTATTACCAAAATTAAATATAGCTTCGTAGGGAAGAGGATTGACATTTGAAAGTACATTTCTGAATATAAAAGTGAGGCTAAAGAGAATTAAGAACTTCATGTTATTATTATAAATCATGAGCAATGTTGATATATGTGATGATGGTAGATTGAATTTATATATATTATCTCACAAGCCAGGTATCTTGTCATACATCTTTTGATCTTACACATTAGCTAATATTTTCCAACACATAAACAACTTTAAGTACATATTTGTTATTTTTATCATATTCTGCCACCTTTGCTTTTGTTGATATATGACTATCAACACACTTACATAACACCCTATAAAAAGAACCATACATTAAATCAAATGTTGTATCGCTGTTTTTATATAGAATAGTTGATGACACCTTTATTCCCCAACAAACCATGTTGGATTTTTATTAATTTGTTATGACATAAAATTTGTACATTATATATTTCTTAAAGTACATGGAATTATACATATATTGACATCATATTTATTCACTTAAACCAAATTTATATTGTTAGATTTTAATTAATCATGCAGTTTTGTTATATCTCACCATAAAAGTTAAAGAGAGAAAAAATGAAACAATTAACTTTACACCTCACTGAAAGATTCCTTGGAATAACTATCTCTACAACTTTCTCTTTGATTATTGACTATCAAATAAAAGAAATAAAACGATTTCATTATTATTGTGTAATTCTTAGCAACGAAAATTATCATACTAAAAACATCACAACTCTTATATTTTCAAAATGAAAATTAATTCATAAAATTACTGTGTAACTCTTAGCAATGAAAATTCATATAAAAAATATAAAAAATATCATTTAACATATAAAATGAAGGAGAGAAGAATCCTAAAACTAATTATAAGATCTTAATCATAGTCTCAAACTCAAGCTTAATAAGGAACACATGTTCAGGGCCAAACTCAAGATACATATGCTACAGAAACTCAAAGTGAAAAAGGAATACATGGTGCAACAACAACAAAACCAAAACAATCTAACTCATAGGTTCCAAAATTAAACATAAGGAGAGCACAAAATCAGAAATATGAAGCGCCAATAAGAACTTTACAAAATATGGCCCCAACAAAAACAAGTCAAAACAAAACACCAACAAAAGGAAAATATTAACAAATAAAAAACAATCAAAAGTACCTCTCGATCAAACTAATAAAATTACATTTATGCGTTGTTGTTCAACATAAGAAAACACCAACAAAAGTAAAATATTAACAAATAAAAAACAACCAGAAGTTCTTTTGAAATAAATGTATTTTGGATTACATATTCTATCATCTTCCTATAATAAGTTTCAATGTTAAATGCTTGATTTTATTGTGAAATTAGATTTCACTGCTATGCATATTACCCTCGCCATTGGTAAAAATTTGAAGGTAATGGAACATTTTATCATCTGCTAATGAATCACAAGTTTTCATCTATTCTTTTGATATGAAAAATGAACATCTTTTAATAGGGTGCAGGCATTTGAGTTAAAATGTAATTGGAGATTATCATTATTTATTAGTTGTTGGAATTGGACATTTTGTTTGCTTTTTTGCTTATGACGTTTTCTTGGTTTCTTGCAAGCATCATTGCAGACTGAGAGAGAGAAGAAAAATGAGATATACTTCCATTGAGGAAGTACGCGTCAAAGCATAGTACCGTAGAACAATCACATATATCAATTGGAGATTTACATCTTTCATAATTGACAATTTTTTATATTTCTATCTTTTTATTTTCATGTTGGTTTTAATCTAAAATTTCTTCATTAAACCATTTTATTAGTTTGTGTCTTTATTGAACCAGACTCACTGCGGGTCCGTTTAAAAATGAAGAATACTTTTAGAATGACATTAATGAATCTGTAATATCCTATATACTCTTAAATGCTTAATTGCTTGTCATTTGAAACCAACTATATTCCTATGTGCTCTATCTCTTGTCAGTTATAATAGTCTGAATTAATATCTTCATGCCCAATCTTCATACAAACCTAGAACTTTTTTAGATCAATAAATCATATGAATTTGTTTATGAGGTATTCATGTATGTTTATTTAGTGCTCCACTATTTCAAACCATGATTATTTTTGGTAGTTTGATTATGTAACTTTATTATTAAACGGATCCCAATGAGTCTGGTTCAATAAACAGACACTATAATTACTCTTGACTCAACTACTTATAGCTCTTTGTAATTTTCCTACTACTTGATTCTTGAAACACCCACTTCTTAGAAAAAAATATAAACACTTTTGATAATGACATTTCCTTATCCTTAAATTGAATTAGTCCATTATCTAGAATGACATTAATGAATCTGTAATATCCCATATACTCTTAAATGCTTAATTGCTTGTCAGTTGAAACCAACTGAGTTCCTATGTACTATATCTCTTGTCAGTTATAATAGTTTGAATTAATATCTGTTGGTACAAAGGTAGAATAAATGATGAACGGAAATATTCTATTAAGAGAATGACGGCTACAAAACATGATAAAAGTTACAATGATTGCCACCCTATTTATAAGCTAAAACTAGGGTTACTAGAATAGGATAAAATACTAAAATACCCTCTAACAAACTTAGGGGCTAAGAAAATAGTACAACTAATAAATATGAATTACTTCTAATACCATCCCTTAATTCATATTCCATCAAAACTTGTAACACCAATTCCATCCCTTAATCTGAGAAATTGATCAGTCTTGATAGCTTTTGTCAGAACATCTTCCAACTGTTTCTGAGTGCTGCAGTGTACAACTTCTAACACTCCCCTCTGAACTTGATGTCTCAGAAAATGATACTTGGTCTCAATGTGCTTGCTTCTCCCATGCAACACTGGATTTCTGGCAAGATTGATTGCAGACTTGTTGTCAATCATCAGCTTCAGAGGTTTGTTTACTTTAATCTTCAAATCCTGCAATAGATTCAGAATCCACACAGCTTGGCATGCAGTAACAGCACCTGCAATGTATTCAGCTTCACAAGTTGACAACGCCACAACAGGTTGCTTCTTAGAACACCAAGAAATGGGACCTCCCAGAAATTTGAATAAGTACCCAGACGTACTTCTTCTGTCAACTCTGTCTCCACACCAATCAGAATCTGAATAACTCAGAAGTTCTGACTCATCCTTTCTTCCAGAAGGAAATAATACTCCATACTTCAGAGTTCCCTTGATATACCTCAGAGAACCAACCAACTGTTTGAAGGTTGTAGCGTCCACATCCTTTCCATCAGAGTCAGAATCCAGTTTTTGATTTGTATCAGAAGGTGTGACAGCAATCTTACAATTCTTCAGATTAAATCTCTTCAGAATTTCTAATTCATACTTGAGCTGATGCAAAATAATACCTTTCTCAGAGTATCTGAACTCCATCCCTAGAAAGTATGTCATTTTGCCTAGATCAGTCATTTCGAATTCATTCATCAGAACTTTCTTGAACTTGGCTATCTCCTGTTCAGAACTTCTAGTCAGCAGTATATCATCAACATATAAACATACCAGAGTCATATTTCCTTCAGAAGTATGCTGAACATAGACACCGTACTCCATCTCACATTTCTGAAAGCCTTGCTTCTTGAAAAATGAATCAATCTTCTGATTCCAAGCTCTGGGCGCTTGTTTCAATCCATATAGAGCTTTGTATAATCTGTACACCATCCCTTCCTGATTCTTTTTCACAAATCCAGGAGGTTGTGACACGTAAACTTCTTCTTCTAATGGACCGTTCAGAAATGCAGATTTTACATCTAAATGCATCAGAGGCCAATTCCTGTTAGCAGCTATTGCAATCACCATTCTGATTGTTTCATGTCTTGCTACAGGTGCAAACACTTCAGAGTAATCCAACCCAGGTTTCTGTAGAAATCCTCTGGCTACCAACCTTGCTTTATGTTTGCCAATTGAACCATCTGGTTTTAACTTCTGCTTGAAAACCCATCTGACGCTGATGACTTTCTTGTCTTTTGGAAGTTTTGTCAGCTTCCAAGTCTTGTTTCTCTCTATAGCATCAACTTCTTCTTTCATGGCCTTCAGCCAGAGCTTCTGCTTAAGAGCCTCTTCTGTACTTATGGGTTCAGAGTCTACTAACATGGCACACTGAATAACTTCTCCTTCAGAGTCTACTTCAGTGTCTTGCAGCATGTCAAATTCTGCATATCTTCTGGGGATGTTTCTGATTCTTTGTGGTCTCTGAACTTGTTCAGAGTCTTGAGCTTCAGAGTTTCTAGCTTCAGATGTTTGACTTCCTCCAGAGCTTTGACCATTTTCAGGGGCTGGCATATTTCCAGAGTCTGAATTGCCACCAGAATCTGGATTACCATCAGAGTCTGGGTCATCAGAGTCTGGATCATCAGAGTCACCTTCATCTTCTGAGTCTTCTCCAGAGTCAGAATCACTATCAGAATCAGAATCAACGTCAGAGTTTACTCCAACTTCAGAAATTCTTAACTCTGACCTTTCTTCAAAAGTTCTAACATCAGAATCAGATTGAGACTTATCCCAATTCCAAAATTCTGATTCCTTCACAATCACATCTCTGCTGAATTCAATTTTATTGGTTTCTGGACAATAGAGCTTGTATGCACCTGTACTGTGGTACCCTATCAGAATCATCACTTTGCTTCTATCATCTAGCTTTTGTCTTCTAGCTTCTGGAACATGTTTATAGCAAACAGAACCAAACACCTTCAGATGACTAACACTTTGCTTATCTCCAGTCCACTTCTGTATTGGAACTATTTTCTTCAACTTCTTCGTAGGACATCGGTTGAGTACATACGTTGCAGTGGCAACAGCTTCTCCCCAGAGCTTCTGAGGAAGTTTCTTCTCCTTTAGCATGCTTCTCACCACATCAAGCAAAGTGCGGTTTCTTCTTTCAGCAAGACCATTGTGTTGAGGGGTATAAGGAGCAGTAACCTCATGCTCAATTCCATTCTCCTCACAGAACTTCTGGAACTCTTTGGAGTTATACTCACCTCCACCGTCAGTTCTAAGAATCTTCAACTTCTAACCACTCTGATTCTCAGCCTTCATTCTGAACTTCTTGAATTCATCAAACACCTCGTGTTTAAACTTAATAAGGGATACCCATGTCATTCTTGTGAATTCATCAACAAATAACACAAAGTATTTATTCCCTCCAATCGATGCTACTGGAAATTGTAATACCCCAAAATTTACCCTTCATTTTTCCTAAAAAAAAAAAAAAAAAAAAACGAAAAAAAAAAAAAAACGAAAAAAAAAATAAAATTAATTAATTAATTAATTAATTAATTAATTAAATAAATAAAATAAATAAATAAAATATAACAAATTATTTTGGACTTGGGTCTCCCTCATTTGAGCCCATTACCCACGAAAATCAGTCTATAAATACTGAAGTTTCAGTAGAGGAAAACACACTTGGAGTTACACTGGAAGATTCACTGGAGAAAGAAGGAAGAGAAGCAAAACACTCTGAGGTTTCCCTGAGGAAAAAGATAGTGAGAGAAGACCTGACAGAGAACTCAGAGCAGCCTCCAAACCCTGAAGGGAACTCAACTTGTAAACCTCACGGGTGCAACTCAATTTCAATCAAGCTCTCCAATCAGGTTTGCCCTATATCCATCATCTTTATGCCTTTAATTTGAATGCTCTAAATGTATGAGGTATTATGGGTGAATTTGATACCTTTTTTGTGAGCCTTTTGTGAATTTTGATGGAATTATTCATGTGGTTACATTTTGATTTAGGGGCAACTCTGGGTTACCCTATTTTGTTTCTCTAACCTGTCTTTGCGTTGCCATGACATTGTTTTCCCTGGATTTCACCTTGTTTGTCTAACCTTTCTATTGAGTTTTCGCGAGGGCTCACATACTCTTGTAGGGATACCATCCGGAGGTTTATCCTGATTAATCGTATTGACTGATTTTCTTTGATGGTCTAGCTGGAGAGATCTCAGGGTTGCTAATCCTTTAATTGCTGTAACTTCGGATCTTTATCCGTGTGGTAATTTTTTCCTTTTCTCGTACTTTATCGCTTTCTTAGCTGGAAGACCTCGATAGGAGGCAATGTTTGGGCCCTTTGGTGGCATTTTACTTTGAGATACATGTTTTGTGTTTTGTATTCATATCCCCGCATCTAGCGCGGTTCCTTCGTCAAGGACTGCCTGTTTGCCCTCGAGCATCCCAAACCCTAAAACCCAAAGCAACACGTTTACTCCTTCTACTACAGGCGAGTAAGTCTCCAAAGGTCGAGCATCCGGTAGATTGCGTAGTGACGTCGTTTGTCCAAAACCCAATCCATAACCCCGTAGTTAGCCGAACTACGACTTGCTCTGATTCTCATTCCAGATGAGATACGTAGGCATAAGACGCGATGTCTTAGCGAGCACACATCCCCCCAACCCATAGGTCAGCCGAGCTACGAAGACTCTGATTCTCATATTCAGATGAGATACGTATGCAGTGGATGCAACATCCGCGCGAGTCATTTTCATTTAACCCTTTTTTGTTTTTTTTGGCAAACAGCACAAGATAAACCCACACCCTTTAGACAAGAACTACAAAAGTGGATCCCGTAGAGTACTACGGATGCGTAGGGGTGCTAATACCTTCCCTTCGCATAACCGACTCCCGAACCCAAGATTTGGTTGCGAGACCCTGTCTTGTCCTTTCCTTTTTCAGGTTTACTTCGAGCGTTTCCTTTCCCTCCATTGGGATGAATAACGCACGGTGGCGACTCTTCTGTCATTCTCTTTCGCCGGTTTTTTTTTTCGCACACTGTATTTTTCAGGTTGCGACAGCTGGCGACTCTGCTGGGGACTTTAAGAAGTTGACCTCTTGCTGGTCCATCTTCCCTAAGCGAGTCCCTCCTAGCTTTTGTAGTTTGTTTGTTTATTGGGTGTTCATGCTTTTGTACAGTTATTTATTTACCTGCTTTACCTTATTACATTGTGTACATATCATTGTTGTATCTGTTTCTGTTGGCTGGCTGCTTGGTGATCTTTGTGAGATGAGTTCTATACCCGAACTCGAGTGCACTTAAGATAGGAGAATGGCATAGTCCTGTCAACTTGTGTGGAGTATTCCTTAGCGAGTTGACTTGCAAGCTCATTCACTTGGTGGAGGTCATGTTGAGATCAATAATGTCACATAAGTAAGTTGTGGTTAGACATTACTTGTTCCAATATAGACCTAAGAAGCCAAGGACCTTAGTTTACCTAACCCATCTTGGCCTATTCGTAGGACGTAGTGCGAAAGTCGTTCAAATGTAAGATTTGATACGATTGTTACGCGATACTACACTCATAAGAGTCTCTCTTGAGAATATTGTTGGAATACGAGTAGTCGTTCCTCTAATAATATCCGAAAGATGGGATTATGACTATGGGAACCTTTTGTAGAACATGTTTGGCAGGTTTAAACCTTAGTACACTCCTTTTGGGTGGTTCTTAACCTAAACTCCATGCTCGTGACTTGCGGCAAACCCTTGATTCATGGTTGATCCGATCAGGTATCCTTAATATCAATGAAACTCGGGTGTTGATAAGGTGTAAACCATAATCCGCCAAAATGGGTGGTTGATATTAAGGATAACATGATCCATCCCATGACCTTTGTTTGGTGTGCTCTTAATTTCTCTCCAGACAGTGCAACCTGACAGATGTTCAAGCAGATACAGCAATCCTGATTGACATGCCACTGCACTGCATTCACATCATTTTGCATCACATCATTTGCATTCATAATCATTCACACATGTTTATCCATTTCTGTGGGGTTTATATCTTCCACTTGATTCTAGTTGGAATTTTCTTGGTTCTCATCAACGGCTTAGTCTTTTCTTACACTGTTTATCAAATGTGAGACTGGAATCAAGGGGGTAGAATACCTTTGGAATTGATAAACATGTCATTGCATTTGCATATTCATTAACATGTCTTGCATAACAGGTACTGCCGCATGGGTGACCATTCCAGCTACAGCACCACTACAACAACAACAATCACAACGTCAACCAGCTCAGTATCAACAGCAGCAACAACCGGGTAACAGACCCGCTTATCAACAGAGGCAAAGGATGATGGACCGGCGTTTCGACACCCTTCCAATGTCGTACGCCCAGTTGCTTTCTAGTCTTCAACAACTACAACTTGTGCAATTGCGTACTCTGGCTCCTCCTGTTGGTAGACTTCCGGTGGGTTACGACGCCAAAGCTAGGTGTAGCTTCCACTCTGGGGCACCTGGCCATGACATTGAGAACTACAAAGCTTTTAAACACGTAGTTCAGGACCTCATAGATTCAAAGGCCATCGACCTTGCACCAGCTCCGAATGTCGTCAACAATCCCATGCCCCAGCATGGTGGTGCGAACGTTAATTTGGTAGAGGGAGAAGCCAAGCCCATTAAGGATGTGTTGAAGTTGAAGACTCCAGTATTGGATATCAAAGGATGCTTGCTGAAGGCCGATGTCTTCCCCGGTTGTGGGAAGGGTTGTTTGGATTGTGCTACTCAGGGCGGAGGTTGTTTGAAGTTACAGCAGGGTATCCAGGCCTTGCTCGACAAAGGTATCCTCCAGGTTGAAGATTTGTCTGTCCAAGAGTCTGTGGAAGAGGTTAAAGCGGGTGCCTCTATCTCATTCTTTAAGCAGGCACGGGCCGTGGTGGATTCAGGTGTTGCTCCCGGTTGGGGGCGTCTGTTGGAATTACCAGTGAAAGAAGATAAGTTCGGGATTGGGTATCAGCCAGCTCTAACTTCTACAACTTCAACACTTCAGACTCATCAGGGGCCGATCACTTTCTCCAGTGCTGGCATCATTCAGTATGGTCAAGTCTCTGCAGTCAACGAAGAAGAAGGGGATAGTGATTGTGACATTGACAATTGGGTGCGTCCGAAGATCCCGGGCGAAGTCATCAACAATTGGTCTTCTGAGGAGATTATCCAAGTCACTCTTCTTGAAGAGTAATTTTCTTTGTTTATTCATGCATATCCAAGTCTTACGTTCCGCCCAGGGCGTAATGACTCATTGTAGGGCCCATCTATGTGACGCTTGCATTTTTATCATAAATAAAGGACGTATTTTTGCATTCAAATATTTCGTTCCCTGTCTTTCTATTTTTGCAGTTTTTCAAAATAAAAAAATGGCAATGTTTCGTTTAGTTTTCACTTCTTGTTCACACTCATAAGCACATACCATCACTCATGCAGATGCACATCACCGGATCCTATTGATAACGGTTCTGCTATGGCTCGTTTCGACTTTGAAAATCCAATCTTTCAAGCTGAAGAAGAGGGTGATGAAGACTGTGAACTCCCTGAAGAACTTACCAGGTTATTGAAACAGGAAGAAAGGGTCATTCAACCGCATCAAGAGTCTGTTGAAGTAATTAATCTCGGCACCGAGGACGCCAAGAGAGAAATCAAGATAGGGGCTGCTTTGGGAGATGATGTGAAGAAAGGGCTGATTGAATTACTGCAAGAATACGTTGACATCTTCGCCTGGTCTTATCAGGACATGCCTGGGCTGGACACAGACATCGTGGTGCACCACCTGCCTCTCAAAGAAGGTTGTCCTCCGGTCAAGCAGAAGCTCAGAAGAACAAGATCAGAGATGGCTGTCAAGATAAAGGAAGAAGTGCAAAAGCAGTTGGATGCAGGGTTTCTAGCAGTCACCAATTATCCGCCATGGGTTGCAAACATCGTCCCAGTACCTAAGAAGGACGGAAAGGTACGGGTGTGTGTCGACTACCGGGATCTGAACAGAGCTAGCCCTAAAGATGATTTCCCATTACCTCACATCGACGTTTTGGTGGATAATACAGCTCAGTTCTCGGTATTCTCCTTCATGGATGGCTTTTCTGGCTATAACCAAATCAAGATGGCACCAGAAGACATGGAAAAGACAACTTTCATAACCCCATGGGGCACCTTCTGCTACAAGGTGATGTCGTTTGGTCTGAAAAATGCCGGAGCAACATATCAGCGAGCAATGGTGACTCTGTTCCATGATATGATTCATCATGAAATCGAGGTTTATGTGGACGATATGATTGCCAAATCTCAGACAGAAGAAGAACATTTGTTGAATTTGCAGAAACTGTTTGAGCGTTTGAGGAAATTCAAACTGAGACTTAATCCGAACAAGTGCACTTTCGGGGTGAGATCGGGAAAATTGTTGGGTTTTATTGTTAGCGGAAAAGGGATTGAGGTGGATCCTGACAAAGTAAAAGCAATACAGGAAATGTCTGAGCCAAGAACAGAGAAGCAAGTCCGTAGTTTCTTAGGGAGGTTGAACTACATTGCAAGGTTCATCTCTCACCTAACAACCACGTGTGAGCCAATTTTCAAATTGCTGAGGAAGGATCAGGCTATCAGGTGGAATGAAGATTGTCAAAGGGCTTTCGAGAAGATAAAAGAGTATCTACAGAAACCTCCGATCCTTATACCTCCAGTTCCTGGGAGACCTCTGATAATGTACCTATCAGTGACCGAGAACTCGATGGGGTGTGTATTGGGACAGCATGACGAGTCTGGTCGAAAAGAGCATGCCATATACTACCTTAGCAAAAAGTTTACCGACTGTGAAATCAAATATTCGCAGCCTGAGAAAACTTGCTGTGCTTTGGCCTGGGCTGCTCGCCGACTGAGACAGTATATGTTGAACCATACTACCTTGTTGATTTCTAAGATGGATCCAGTGAAATACATATTCGAGAAGCCAGCTCTCACCGGAAGGGTCGCTCGTTGGCAGATGATTTTAACAGAGCATGATATCCAGTATACGTCACAGAAGGCCATCAAAGGGGGTATTCTGTCAGACTACCTTGCCGAGCAACCGATTGATGATTATGAGCCGATGAAGTTTGAATTCCCTGATGAAGACATCATGTTCCTCAAGATAAAAGACTGTGAAGAGCCAGTTGTTGAGGAGGGACCTGATCCAAACGAAAAATGGACTTTGTTGTTTGATGGGGCTGTCAATGCTAGAGGAAGTGGAATTGGCGCTATTATTACTACTCCGAAGGGTGCCCACATGCCTTTCACCGCTCGTTTGACTTTTGAGTGCACAAATAATGAAGCTGAGTACGAGGCCTGTATCTTGGGTATTGAGCAAGCCATTGATCTGAGAATCAAGACTCTGGACATCTTCGGAGATTCAGCTCTGGTGATCAATCAAGTGAATGGTGATTGGAATACTCTCCAGCCCACTCTGGTCCCCTATAGAGATTACACGAGAAGACTTTTGACTTTCTTCACAATGGTAAAATTGTATCATATACCTCGTGATGAGAACCAGATGGCAGACGCACTTGCTACTCTATCCTCCATGATCAAGGTAATTCGTTGGAACCATGCTCCCAGGATCGATGTGATGCGCCTTGACAGGGCCGCGTATGTGTTTGCTGCTGAACTGGTAGTCGATGACAAGCCCTGGTATCACGATATCAAGTGCTTTCTGAAGAATCAAGAGTACCCTGCAGGGGCATCCAACAATGACAGAAAGACTTTGAGAAGATTGGCAGGCAGTTTCTTCTTGAACAAAGACGATGTGCTGTATAAGAGGAACTTCGACATGGTTTTGCTCAGATGTGTGGACAGACACGAGGCGGACATGTTAATGCAGGAAGTTCATGAAGGTTCCTTCGGTACTCATGCCGGCGGACATGCAATGGCTAAGAAATTGTTGAGAGCGGGTTATTATTGGATGACCATGGAATCAGATTGTTTCAAGTATGCTCGGAAGTGTCATAAATGCCAGATTTATGTTGATAAGGTGCATGTACCGCCGAATCCTCTGAATGTGATGGCTTCGCCGTGGCCGTTTGCTATGTGGGGTATTGACATGATTGGAAAGATTGAGCCGACTGCTTCCAATGGGCATCGCTTCATCCTTGTTGCCATCGACTATTTCACCAAGTGGGTCGAAGCAGTGTCGTTCGCGAATGTCACCAGGCATGTGATTGCCCGTTTTATCAAGAAAGAAATCATTTGTCGCTATGGGATTCCCGAAAGAATCATTACTGATAATGGTTCTAATCTCAACAACAAAATGATGAAGGAGTTGTGTCAGAACTTCAACATTCAGCATCACAATTCTTCCCCTTACCGCCCTAAGATGAACGGCGCTGTTGAGGCAGCAAATAAGAACATAAAGAAGATTGTGCAGAAGATGGTCGTCACGTACAGAGATTGGCATGAGATGCTACCTTTCGCCTTGCATGGGTACCGTACTTCAGTACGTACATCGACCGGGGCAACCCCCTACTCCCTTGTGTATGGTATGGAAGCAGTCCTACCTGTTGAAGTGGAGATCCCTTCTCTAAGAGTCTTGTTGGATATCAAGCTAGACGAAGCTGAATGGATTCGGACAAGGTTCAATAAGTTGAGTCTCATCGAAGAGAAGCGAATGGCAGCCATTTGTCATGGGCAGTTGTATCAGAGTCGGATGAAGAGAGCTTTTGATCAGAAGGTGCGTCCTCGTTGTTTCCAAGTCGGAGATTTAGTGTTGAAAAGGATCCTTCCTCCTCAGACAGATCACAGGGGCAAGTGGACTCCTAACTATGATGGACCGTATATTGTCACCAAGGTTTTCGATGGTGGGGCCTTAATGCTTGCAACTATGGATGGTGAAGACTTCACTTCCCCTGTGAACTCAGACGCAGTTAAAAAATACTTCGCATAAAATAGACCCGCTGGACAGTAAAAAGAATAGTCCAGGCAAAAAATGGGCATCCCGACGAACCAAGAAAATGAAAAGGTTCGGGCAAAATTAGGGATTAAAAATGAAAAGATCGTACACCCGGTAAGTTGAAAACCTGAAAAGGCAACTTAGGCAAAAATGGGTATCCCGGTGGATTGAAAACCCGAAAAGGGCGATCCAGGAAAAAGTTAGGGATTAAGCGAATGACTGCGTTCTGAGTAGTTCTAAATCTCATCTCGTGCCAATGACTGGAAATTTTTGAAGGATAGGAAACAGTCCAATCACTCTTTCAGAAGGCTGATTATCTGGAGGATCTTGAAGACGAGCAAGTCATAGCAGAATTGGAACCCAATAGAAATCCATTTCACATTGCCATTAGATTAATTTCTGTTTTTATCTTTTGTGCGATTACCTCTTTCCAGGGATTGCTTCTTAATGTAAATGCCTATTCAGAGGCCATTCAATCAATAAAATCATGTTATTCAGTATATCTCTGTTTTCATTTTCATTTTACTGTTTTGTTTGCAAAAATGATGTCCGAATTTTTGATAAACATTGCATCATGACACATAAGGGCTTTACAGGTACAGGCTTAATAAACATTTAAAATTGCTGTAAATTTTAAGTGCTTTGGATCGTCTATTCAGAACAGATACCCTCGGGGCATTCCATTAAAATCCCCTGCGGACGATCGTGAATATCTTCCCCAGTGAAGTCGCCAACAGACGAATCTGGTGTCTTATCCCTGCAGAGCTGATCAGAGCGTTGGATTCTTCAATCCCCAGCAGTTTCTCACCACCGTACTTCCCCAAGCGTTTGTTTTAGGACATACACTCCCCAGTAGAGTTGACAGTGCCAGACTATATATCCCCAACGGAGTTGACAGTGCCAGACTGTATCTTCCCAGCAGAAGTGGCTGCTCCTTAGAGTTCGATGCCAGATCGATAATCCCAATGCCAGATCCATGGTTTCTTTCCTTGAAGCAGAACCTCGGTACTGTATCAGTGTTTGCTCCCCCTGCTGAGTCATCTCTCGCAAATCGTGGTTGCCAGAACCATTGTAGCTTTCCTCAGCAGCAGGCTTCCAATGCCATTCTTTCCCCGATCAGAGTCTCGGTATGGCCAGAACACCGCATGGCTAGTCATCTCCCCACAGAGTTCATTGTGGTGTGTATCTCCAGCAGCCTGGCCAGAGCTCAGAGGATGATAATCATTTCCCCAGCAGATCCCCTTGCCTCGGCTTGGCATTCTACCCAGCATTTCGCATCCCTGCATGTAGAATCATATTGCATTGCATCCTTCCAAATCGCGTAGCATTTCCATTTTCATGGAGCATTACGCCATTGAAAAATTCAAACATACGCATGTAAGCATAAAACATTCTCGGTATCCCAAGTGATAAGCTAGAAGTTGTTTCCAGTACTCAGACTGAAGATTGTTCATGACTTACCTTTGTTATCCCCAGCAAGTGTCATTGGCCCATGCGCCGCCTCTATTATCATTCCCTATTTCTGCCAATGCTGACAGGCATGAAGTTTTCCGGTATCCAGACCGAAGTGGCATTCAGGCCAGTTTTCCGGTATCCAGACCGAAGTGGCATTCAGGCCAGTGTTCCGATGTTCAGATCGAAGAAGTTTCCGACGTTCAGGTCGATGCAACTTGTGGCATTCAGGCCAGTTTTCCCGGTATCCAGACCGAAGTGGCATTCAGACCAGTTTTCCGGTATCCAGACCGAAGTGGCATTCAGGCCAGTTTCCCGGTATCCAGACCGAAGTGGCATTCAGGCCAGTGTTCCGATGTTCAGATCGAAGAAGTTTCCGACGTTCAGGTCGATGCAACTTGTGGCATTCAGGCCAGTTTTCCGGTATTCAGATCGAAGTGGCATTCAGGCTAATTTTCCGATATTCAGATCGAAGTGGCATTCAGGCCAATTTTCCGATATTCAGATCGAAGGGGCATTCAGGCCCATTTTCCGATGTTCAGATCGAAATCCTTTCCAGTATTCAGACTGATGAGCGGCATTCAAGCCATGGTTATTTCTGTGTTACCATTTATTTTGGTATCCAGTTTAACATTCTTTTTCGATATTCAAACTGACTCTCACCGTACCAGACGAATTCTTCTTTCAAGACCACCTCTTTGCTGATTCTGACAGACATTGTTACTTCACTTCACTTCAGTGCAAATTTTTGGGCTTTTATTGTATTCAATCCCTTGATACCTCGAAAGTACGAAAGCAACTGCCATCTTCTTTCCGGGTCTCCAGTTGATTGAATAGGGGCAGCTGTAATACCCCAAAATTTACCCTTCATTTTTCCTAAAAAAAAAAAAAAAAAAAAAAGAAACGAAAAAAATAAATAAATAAATAATTAATTAATTAATTAATTAATTAAATAAATAAAATAAATAAATAAAATATAACAAATTATTTTGGACTTGGGTCTCCCTCATTTGAGCCCATTACCCACGAAAATCAGTCTATAAATACTGAAGTTTCAGTAGAGGAAAACACACTTGGAGTTACACTGGGAGATTCACTGGAGAAAGAAGGAAGAGAAGCAAAACACTTTGAGGTTTCCTTGAAGCAAAACCCTGAGGAAAAAGATAGTGAGAGAAGACCTGACAGAGAACTCAGAGCAGCCTCCAAACCCTGAAGGGAACTCAACTTGTAAACCTCACGGGTGCAACTCAATTTCAATCAAGCTCTCCAATCAGGTTTGCCCTATATCCATCATCTTTATGCCTTTAATTTGAATGCTCTAAATGTATGAGGTATTATGGGTGAATTTGATACCTTTTTTGTGAGCCTTTTGTGAATTTTGATGGAATTATTCATGTGGTTACATTTTGATTTAGGGGCAACTCTGGGTTACCCTATTTTGTTTCTCTAACCTGTCTTTGCGTTGCCATGGCATTGTTTTCCCTGGATTTCACCTTGTTTGTCTAACCTTTCTATTGAGTTTTCGCGAGGGCTCACATACTCTTGTAGGGATACCATCCGGAGGTTTATCCTGATTAATCGTATTGACTGATTTTCTTTGATGGTCTAGCTGGAGAGATCTCAGGGTTGCTAATCCTTTAATTGCTGTAACTTCGGATCTTTATCCGTGTGGTAATTTTTTCCTTTTCTCGTACTTTATCGCTTTCTTAGCTGGAAGACCTCGATAGGAGGCAATGTTTGGGCCCCTTGGTGGCATTTTACTTTGAGATACATGTTTTGTGTTTTGTATTCATATCCCCGCATCTAGCGCGGTTCCTTCGTCAAGGACTGCCTGTTTGCCCTCGAGCATCCCAAACCCTAAAACCCAAAGCAACACGTTTACTCCTTCTACTACAGGCGAGTAAGTCTCCAAAGGTCGAGCATCCGGTAGATTGCGTAGTGACGTCGTTCGTCCAAAACCCAATCCATAACCTCGTAGTTAGCCGAACTACGGCTTGCTCTGATTCTCATTCCAGATGAGATACGTAGGCATAAGACGCGATGTCTTAGCGAGCACACATCCCCCCAACCCATAGGTCAGCCGAGCTACGAAGACTCTGATTCTCATATTCAGATGAGATACGTATGCAGTGGATGCAACATCCGCGCGAGTCATTTTCATTTAACCCTTTTTTGTTTTTTTTGGCAAACAGCACAAGATAAACCCACACCCTTTAGACAAGAACTACAAAAGTGGATCCCGTAGAGTACTACGGATGCGTAGGGGTGCTAATACCTTCCCTTCGCATAACCGACTCCCGAACCCAAGATTTGGTTGCGAGACCCTGTCTTGTCCTTTCCTTTTTCAGGTTTACTTCGAGCGTTTCCTTTCCCTCCTTTGGGATGAATAACGCACGGTGGCGACTCTTCTGTCATTCTCTTTCGCCGGTTGTTTTTTTCGCACACTGTATTTTTCAGGTTGCGACAGAAATGGACCACACACATCAAAATGTACAACTCCCAAGGCATGTTTTGCTCTTGGAGCAGTTTCTGACGCAAATGGCAATCGTGGTTGTTTTCCTTCCATGCAAACTTTGCATGACTTTTCAGGCTTCTTAATTGCAGGAATTCCATGTACCAACTTCTTTGAATTCAGATGTTTTAAGCTTCTGAAATTCAAATGACCAAATCTTCTGTGCCACAACTCACTCTCCTTCTCAGCACTTGTTGCACTAAGACATTCTGAGTCTGCAGTTCTGACATTCACCTTGAATGTTCTATTCCTTCCCTGTTCTGACTCCATAATCAACTTCTGATTGCAGTCATACAGCTTTAGAAGATTGTCCTTCATGGTAACTGAAAAACCTTTCTCAATTAATTGTCCCACACTCATCAGATTGCTTCAGATGCCAGGTACATACCACACGTTCTGAATCAATGCTGTTTTCCCATTGTTCAAAATCACTCTGACATTTCCCATACCTTCTGCATTAAGATATTTGTCATCAGCACATCTGATCTTTGTCCTCTTTTCAGAGTCAAAGTCAACCAGCCATTTCTTGTTTCCAGTAAGATGATTTGAACAGCCAGTGTCCATATACCACCAGTCTATCAGATCTATATCATCAGATTCAGAGGCCATCAATAGCACAGATTCGTCATCAGAACTTCTGGCTATATTTGCTTCTTCTGATTTTCTTTCCTTGTTTGACCAACAGTCTCTAGCAAAGTGACCAAACTTCTTACAACAGTAACATTGGATCTTCTTCTTGTCATACTTCTCTTTTCCCTTCTGAGCATTCTTTTGTCTATCAGAGGTTGAGCTTTCTGACTTCTGACCACCATCAGATCTTCTCCTGGCTTCTGACTGCTTCTGATACCTCCTATCAGAAGTTGCTTTCAGAGCCTGCTGCTCTACTTCCCTTTCAGAAGTTCTCTCAGTCAAACGCAACTCTTGCGCTTCTAGACTGCTCTGCAGCTCTTCAATTCTCATGGTGCTCAGATCTTTGGAATGTTCTATTGCTACCACAATGTAATCAAATTGAGAGGTAAGGGATCTCAATACCTTCTCCATGATTGTTTCTTCAGAAAGAGTTTCTCCACACGCTTTCATCTCATTAGTGATCAGAATCACTCTGGAGATGTATTCAGAAACTTTCTAATTATTCTTCATGTTGAGATTCTCATATTGCTTTCTTAAGGACTGAAGTTTCACCTTCTTCACTGATGCGTCACCACCATAACATCTAACCAGTGTGTCCCACGCAGCCTTTGCTGTCGTTGAATCTGCAATCTTCTCAAACACATTTACATCAACACATTGATGAATGAAGAACAATGCTTTCTGATCCTTCTTCCTTACTTCCTTCTGCGTGTTTTTCTGTTCATCCGTCGCATCTGCTGCTACCGGAACATAACCATCAGTGACAAGATCTAGAACATCTTGAGCACCGAACAGTACACGCATTTGGATCATCCAACGATTCCAGTTTTTACCGTCAAATACTGGAAGTTTGGTGTTCATGTTGCCGTTTCCGTTCATCTTTCTCACAGTGTTTCCCAACCCACAGAATTAAAATTCTGATCAGATTTTGTTCAAGATTCAACACGAATCTAAGAATCAAAATCAAACACACAAGACCTCACGTTCACTCGTGTTTCCCGTGTTTCCAAATGAATCCGAACCGGAGCTCTAGATACCAATTGTTGGTGCAAAGGTAGAATAAATGATGAACGAAAATATTCTATTAAGAGAATGACAGCTACAAAACATGATAAAAGTTACAATGATTGCCACCCTATTTATAAGCTAAAACTAGGGTTACTAGAATAGGATAAAATACTAAAATACCCTCTAACAAACTTAGGGGCTAAGAAAATAGTACAACTAATAAATATGAATTACTTCTAATAATATCTTCATGCCCAACCTTCACACAAACCTAGAACTTTTTGAGATCAATAAATCATATGAGTTTGTTTATGAGGTATTCATGTATAATTATTTAGTGCTCCACTATTTTAAACCACAATTATTTTTGGTAGTTTGATTATATAACTTTATTATTTACTCTTTCTCTCACAATCTTCACCATCATCTTCCATTAAAGCTTCATCTTCATGTTTGTTTTTGAAGTATTAAATAGTTGAAATATTTAATAAACTAATTATTTAACATAGTTGAAATACTAATTAAAATATTTAATGATGTGAAAAAATTAAACTATTTAATAAAATATTCAGGTAAATCTAGAATCATTTATTTAATACATATATTTGTTGTAATAAATTAATCAAATATGTTGGTTGGTCCAGTGGTCAAGTATTGCCACTTTAATCCAATTGTCATAGGTTTAACTCCTCTTGGCCACATTTTTTAAAATTTGCATTTTAAGATTTAACATTAAAAAAAAATATATGACATGGAAATACTAGTTAATAAAAACATGAAAGAAAAAAATGTCTGAGTGGAAGGGAGAGGATCTCAGATTCAGAGAGAAAACATGAAAGAAAAAACGTCTGAGTGGAAGGGAGAGGATCTCAGATTCAGAGAGATCTGGAGTTGAAAATCATAGGTAGTAATTGGAAAAAGGAACAAAATTGTGGATTGTTTAGTCATTATGTACTATTGACTACTTATATTTATGAATTTTCTTTCAGCTGAACTACTTCCCCTTAGACGTAGTTGATAGTTCTACTGAATTAGGTTAGTAATTATGTGTCTTTTATTTATTACATTATTTAATTGTTCATCCATTAATTCAGACCATCTTGTCTCACACAATGCATCAATATTGTGTGTTATATCTTATCTCTGGTAAAAAAAAATTAAACTCCTTTCTCACTCAATCACTCTCTTCCCATTGTCGTTTTTATACACTATTAATTAGTTCATAGTTGAAAGAGTGAAATGTTTATATTGAGAGTTATGTAATTCTGTTGTTGTGTTGAAATAATGATTCAAGAGTGTTGTGATCTTGTATCATTACAGTTTGACTTTGAGCTTTCAAGATAAATCTAGTAGTAAAAAGGTTTTAGTAAGGAAGGTTGTTGGGATAATTCTAGTTTAAAAGCTCAATCCGTTTTAGTGGAAATATCAAGACGAAACTCTCGCGGATTGGATTAGGCTGCATGTTTAAGTCTAAATTGGTCTAAATTCTTGATGTGGTCTTTCTATCTCTATTATTTACTTATATATAAATATATATATATATATATATATATATATATATATATATATATATATATATATATATATATATATATATATATATATATATATATATATGATGAGTTTAATTGATATGAACTGATAATAAAAAAAGTTTTATATTATCTGTATATCACACTTATTCATAAATATAATTTAAAGATAATTCAATATATAATTATTTAGTATTTATAATTGGCTGATTGTATAAAAACAATTTATACCAATGGCATTTATAAATTAAATTTAAAAAAGAATGACATTAATTTTATGGAATATATAACTAATCCCGCCGAGAGCTACATAAATTGTGAGATACGTATTTCTTAATTCCTCGTACGAAACTATCTTGAATGCTTTTAGGCTATTTGAAAAGGAGCTGGTTTAAGTGAGGGATATGCAAATGGTCCTTCAACTAATCCTTTTGCTAATAGCTTATATGCTGCTTCTGTAAAATGAACTCCATCCCAGTTTATATTTTTAGAAGGGTCAGAGCAAACCGTTGTGTTAGGACTTCCACACCCCATTCTTGGATCAAAATTATGTGGCCCACCGCCTCCACAACATGCTTTGAATGTCTCATCCTTATCAAAACCTACATAAAAAATTGTACTTGAATTAAATATTGTACATGTATATATAAATAAAATTGGCAGAAAAACAATTATTAATATATAAATGAACAACTTAATTAACAATCATTATTGCTATATGTATAATAAGTTAAATATTAAAAAAAAACTACCCACCGTATTTTTGCGGTTCTTCATACAAACGTTTGGCATCATTATAATAGTCAAAGTATATTATCTTGACATCAGGGTAAGTCTCTCTCAATGTAGTTATAGAAGAGATTAGATTGTCATTAAAATATTGTATGACAGTATTAAATGCCTTAAAGCATCCAAATTCATCGTAGTTTTTTGTATTATTAGTATTCACCACTGCCAAAAGGGAGGCACTACACCCCACTGGAAAGTTCCCTGGAATAACTATCTCTACAGCTCCCTCTTTGATTAATGACTATCGCATGAAAAGAAAAAAAATAGTTATTACATTATTATAACTTATATTGAAGTAGTTATTAAAATACATAAATTTTATATAACTTACTATGGTTGTTTCTGTAATTTTATTAACCACTAAGGGAATAAGATTTCGAAAGTTTGAAAATTTTGGTGTAATATGAGAGAAAATATCATTTCCACCAATTTCTCCCACTAAAAATAATGATTTCTTAAAGTAGTTACGACAATCTGTATCATAAAAATAACAAATATTGTTAACTCTTTGATTAAAAAAAATATTTTGAAAATTACATTAAATATATATGCAAAAGAAGATGTGACAATACCTTTTTTGTTTTTACATAGTGAAGGCTTGAGTCTCTTAAACATCTTAAATTGAACACTCAGTGAGTTATTAGTTCCAGGTAGAGCAACCCTACTTTTATTGAAATAATTAAAATCAAGTGCAGTGGCACCAGCAAATGCAAAGTTCACTCCTTTCGTGATATCTTGGCCTTCAATGAGATTTTTATAGGCCGGCAAAAATGGCAATCCATATGCTTGAGCTACAAAATAAAGTGAGTATCAAGTAATATATCTAATAAAATACTAATAATACAATATCAATCACTCTTCATACTCATTTTCATGCATGTAAAATTATGTATGTAATATATTTGAATTCTATTTACCCTCCAAGGTTAAAAGTATATACAAATAAAACTAAAAATAATAAATTTACCTATGAAATCTATAATCAAGCGTCCATTTGACAAACGTCCTGAGGGATGTTTAAAATACGTTGATCCATAAGGACTATTGCTAGGCATAGGTGGGTGAAGAGTTGCTTCATTTCCCGTGTCGCTTATTGAATCACCAAAATTAAATATAGCTTCGTAGGGAAGAGGATTGGCATTTGAAAGTACATTTCTGAATATAAAAGTGAGGCTAAAGAGAATTAAGAACTTCATGTTATTATTATAAATCATGAGTTTATCAATGTTGATATATGTGATGATGGTAGATTGAATTTATATATATTATCTCACAAGCCACTTATCTTGTCATACATCTTTTGATCTTACACATTAACTAATATTTTCCAACACATAAACAACTTTAAGTACATATTTGTTATTTTTATCATATTCTGCCACCTTTGCTTTTGTTGATATATGACTATAACCACACTTACATAACACCCTATAAAAAGAACCATACATTAAATCAAATGTTGTATCGCTGTTTTTATATAGAATAGTTGATGACACCTTTATTCCCCAACAAACCATGTTGGATTTTTATTAATTTGTTATGACATAAAATTTGTACATTATATATTTCTTAAAGTACATGGAATTATACATATATTGACATCATAGTTATTCACTTAAACCAAATTTATATTGTTAGATTTTAATTAATCATGCAGTTTTGTTATATCTCACCTTAAAAGTTAAAGAGAGAAAAAATGAAACAATTAACTTTACACCTCACTGAAAGATTCCTTGGAATAACTATCTCTACAACTTTCTCTTTGATTATTGACTATCAAATAAAAGAAATAAAACGATTTCATTATTATTGTGTAATTCTTAGCAACGAAAATTATCATACTAAAAACAACACAACTCTTATATTTTCAAAATGAAAATTAATTCATAAAATTACTGTGTAACTCTTAGCAATGAAAATTCATATAAAAAATATAAAAAATATCATTTAACATATAAAATGAAGGAGAGAAGAATCCTAAAACTAATTATAAGATCTTAATCATAGTCTCAAACTCAAGCTTAATAAGGAACACATGTTCAGGGCCAAACTCAAGATACATATGCTACAGAAACTCAAAGTGAAAACGGAATACATGGTGCAACTGCAACAGAACCAAAGCAATCTAACTCATAGGTTCCAAAATTAAACATAAGGAGAGCACAAAATCAGAAATGTGAAGCGCCAATAAGAACTTTGCAAAATATGGCCCCAACAACTTAAAAAGTGAAACAAGTCAAAACAAAACACCAACAAAAGGAAAATATTAACAAATAAAAAACAATCAAAAGTACCTCTCGATCAAACTAATAAAATTACATTTATGCGTTGTTGTTCAACATAAGAAAACACCAACAAAAGTAAAATATTAACAAATAAAAAACAATCAGAAGTTCTTTTGAAATAAATGTATTTTGGATTACATATTCTATCATCTTCCTATAATAAGTTTCAATGTTAAATGCTTGATTTTATTGTGAAATTAGATTTCACTGCTATGCATATTACCCTCGCCATTGGTAAAAATTTGAAGGTAATGGAATCTTACTTGAGTTTTGTCTTTCCTTTGAACATTTTATCATCTGCTAATGAATCACAAGTTTTCATCTAATCTTTTGATATGAAAAATGAACATCTTTTAATGGGGTGCAGGCATTTGAGTTAAAATGTAATTGGAGATTATCATTATTTATTAGTTGTTGGAATTGGACATTTTGTTTGTTTTTTTGCTTATGACATTTTCTTGGTTTCTTGCAAGCATCATTGCAGACTGAGGGAGAGAGAAGAAAAATGAGATATACTTCCATTAAGGAAGTACGCGTCAAAGCATAGTACCATAGAACAATCACATATATCAATCGGAGATTTACATCTTTCATAATTGACAATTTTTTATATTTCTATCTTTTTATTTTCATGTTGGTTTTAATCTAAAATTTCTTCATTAGACCATTTTATTAGTTTGTGTCTTTATTGAACCAGACTCACTGCGGGTCCGTTTAAAAATGAAGAATACTTCTAGAATGACATTAATGAATCTGTAATATCCCATATACTCTTAAATGCTTAATTGCTTGTCATTTGAAACCAACTATATTCCTATGTGCTCTATCTCTTGTCAGTTATAATAGTCTGAATTAATATCTTCATGCCCAATCTTCATACAAACCTAGAACTTTTTTAGATCTATAAATCATATGAGTTTGTTTATGAGGTATTCATGTATGTTTATTTAGTGCTCCACTATTTCAAACCATGATTATTTTTGGTAGTTTGATTATGTAACTTTATTATTAAACGGACCCCCAATGAGTCTGGTTCAATAAACAGACACTATAATTACTCTTGACTCAACTACTTATAGCTCTTTGTAATTTTCCTACTACTTGATTCTTGAAACACCCACTTCTTAGAAAAAAATATAAACACTTTTGATAATGACATTTCCTTATCCTTAAATTGAATTAGTCCATTATCTAGAATGACATTAATGAATCTGTAATATCCCATATACTCTTAAATGCTTAATTGCTTGTCAGTTGAAACCAACTAAGTTCCTATGTACTCTATCTCTTGTCAGTTATAATAAATTGAACTAATATTTTCATGCCCAACCTTCACACAAACCTAGAACTTTTTGAGATCAATAAATCATATGAGTTTGTTTATGAGGTATTCATGTATAATTATTTAGTGCTCCACTATTTTAAACCACAATTATTTTTGGTAGTTTGATTATATAACTTTATTATTTACTCTTTCTCTCACAATCTTCACCATCATCTTCCATTAAAGCTTCATCTTCATGTTTGTTTTTGAAGTATTAAATAGTTGAAATATTTAATAAACTAATTATTTAACATAGTTGAAATACTAATTAAAATATTTAATGATGTGAAATAATTAAACTATTTAATAAAATATTCAGGTAATTCTAGAATCATTTATTTAATACATATATTTGTTGTAATAAATTAATCAAATGTGTTGGTTGGTCCAGTAGTCAAGTATTGCCACTTTAATCCAATTGTCATAGGTTTAACTCCTCTTGGCCACATTTTTTAAAATTTGCATTTTAAGATTTAACATTAAAAAAAAATATATGACATGGATATACTAGTTAATAAAAACATGAAAGAAAAAAATGTCTGAGTGGAAGGGAGAGGATCTCAGATTCAGAGAGAAAACATGAAAGAAAAAACGTCTGAGTGGAAGGGAGAGGATCTCAGATTCAGAGAGATCTGGAGTTGAAAATCATAGGTAGTAATTGGAAAAAGGAACAAAATTGAGGTTTGTTTAGTCATTATGTACTATTGACTACTTATATTAGTGAATTTTCTTTCAGTTGAACTACTTCCCCTTAGACGTAGTTGATAGTTGTACTGAATTAGGTTAGTAATTATGTGTCTTTTATTTATTACATTATTTAATTGTTCATCCATTAATTCAGACCATCTTGTCTCACACAATGCATCAATATTGTGTGTTATATCTTATGTCTGGTAAAAAAAATTAAACTCCTTTCTCACTCAATCACTCTCTTCCCATTGTCGTTTTTATACACTATTAATTAGTTCATAGTTGAAAGAGTGAAATGTTTATATTGAGAGTTATGTAATTCTGTTGTTGTGTTGAAATAATGATTCAAGAGTGTTGTGATCTTGTATCATTACAGTTGACTTTGAGCTTTCAAGATAAATCTAGTAGTAAAAAGGTTTTAGTAAGGAAGGTTGTTGGGATAATTCTAGTTTAAAAGCTCAATCCGTTTTAGTGGAAATATCAAGACGAAACTCTCGCGGATTGGATTAGGCTGCATGTTTAAGTCTAAATTGGTCTAAATTCTTGATGTGGTCTTTCTATCTCTATTATTTACTTATATATATATATATATATATATATATATATATATATATATATATATATATATATATATATATATATATATATATATATATATATATATATATATATATATATATTTGTTTTTAATACTAATTTAAAAGATGAGTTTAATTGATATGAACTGATAATAAAAAAAGTTTTATATTATCTGTATATCACACTTATTCATAAATATAATTTAAAGATAATTCAATATATAATTATTTAGTATTTATAATTGGCTGATTGTATAAAAACAATTTATACCAATGGCATTTATAAATTAAATTTAAAAAAGAATGACATTAATTTTATGGAATATATAACTAATCCCACCGAGAGCTACATAAATTGTGAGATACGTATTTCTTAATTCCTCGTACGAAACTATCTTGAATGCTTTTAGGCTATTTGAAAAGGAGCTGGTTTAAGTGAGGGATATGCAAATGGTCCTTCAACTAATCCTTTTGCTAATAGCTTATATGCTGCTTCTGTAAAATGAACTCCATCCCAGTTTATATTTTTAGAAGGGTCAGAGCAAACCGTTGTGTTAGGACTTCCACACCCCATTCTTGGATCAAAATTATGTGGCCCACCGCCTCCACAACATGCTTTGAATGTCTCATCCTTATCAAAACCTACATAAAAAATTGTACTTGAATTAAATATTGTACATGTATATATAAATAAAATTGGCAGAAAAACAATTATTAATATATAAATGAACAACTTAATTAACAATCATTATTGCTATATGTATAATAAGTTAAATATTAAAAAAAAACTACCCACCGTATTTTTGCGGTTCTTCATACAAACGTTTGGCATCATTATAATAGTCAAAGTATATTATCTTGACATCAGGGTAAGTCTCTCTCAATGTAGTTATAGAAGAGATTAGATTGTCATTAAAATATTGTATGACAGTATTAAATGCCTTAAAGCATCCAAATTCATCGTAGTTTTTTGTATTATTAGTATTCACCACTGCCAAAAGGGAGGCACTACACCCCACTGGAAAGTTCCCTGGAATAACTATCTCTACAGCTCCCTCTTTGATTAATGACTATCGCATGAAAAGAAAAAAAATAGTTATTACATTATTATAACTTATATTGAAGTAGTTATTAAAATACATAAATTTTATATAACTTACTATGGTTGTTTCTGTAATTTTATTAACCACTAAGGGAATAAGATTTCGAAAGTTTGAAAATTTTGGTGTAATATGAGAGAAAATATCATTTCCACCAATTTCTCCCACTAAAAATAATGATTTCTTAAAGTAGTTACGACAATCTGTATCATAAAAATAACAAATATTGTTAACTCTTTGATTAAAAAAAATATTTTGAAAATTACATTAAATATATATGCAAAAGAAGATGTGACAATACCTTTTTTGTTTTTACATAGTGAAGGCTTGAGTCTCTTAAACATCTTAAATTGAACACTCAGTGAGTTATTAGTTCCAGGTAGAGCAACCCTACTTTTATTGAAATAATTAAAATCAAGTGCAGTGGCACCAGCAAATGCAAAGTTCACTCCTTTCGTGATATCTTGGCCTTCAATGAGATTTTTATAGGCCGGCAAAAATGGCAATCCATATGCTTGAGCTACAAAATAAAGTGAGTATCAAGTAATATATCTAATAAAATACTAATAATACAATATCAATCACTCTTCATACTCATTTTCATGCATGTAAAATTATGTATGTAATATATTTGAATTCTATTTACCCTCCAAGGTTAAAAGTATATACAAATAAAACTAAAAATAATAAATTTACCTATGAAATCTATAATCAAGCGTCCATTTGACAAACGTCCTGAGGGATGTTTAAAATACGTTGATCCATAAGGACTATTGCTAGGCATAGGTGGGTGAAGAGTTGCTTCATTTCCCGTGTCGCTTATTGAATCACCAAAATTAAATATAGCTTCGTAGGGAAGAGGATTGGCATTTGAAAGTACATTTCTGAATATAAAAGTGAGGCTAAAGAGAATTAAGAACTTCATGTTATTATTATAAATCATGAGTTTATCAATGTTGATATATGTGATGATGGTAGATTGAATTTATATATATTATCTCACAAGCCACTTATCTTGTCATACATCTTTTGATCTTACACATTAACTAATATTTTCCAACACATAAACAACTTTAAGTACATATTTGTTATTTTTATCATATTCTGCCACCTTTGCTTTTGTTGATATATGACTATCAACCACACTTACATAACACCCTATAAAAAGAACCATACATTAAATCAAATGTTGTATCGCTGTTTTTATATAGAATAGTTGATGACACCTTTATTCCCCAACAAACCATGTTGGATTTTTATTAATTTGTTATGACATAAAATTTGTACATTATATATTTCTTAAAGTACATGGAATTATACATATATTGACATCATAGTTATTCACTTAAACCAAATTTATATTGTTAGATTTTAATTAATCATGCAGTTTTGTTATATCTCACCTTAAAAGTTAAAGAGAGAAAAAATGAAACAATTAACTTTACACCTCACTGAAAGATTCCTTGGAATAACTATCTCTACAACTTTCTCTTTGATTATTGACTATCAAATAAAAGAAATAAAACGATTTCATTATTATTGTGTAATTCTTAGCAACGAAAATTATCATACTAAAAACAACACAACTCTTATATTTTCAAAATGAAAATTAATTCATAAAATTACTGTGTAACTCTTAGCAATGAAAATTCATATAAAAAATATAAAAAATATCATTTAACATATAAAATGAAGGAGAGAAGAATCCTAAAACTAATTATAAGATCTTAATCATAGTCTCAAACTCAAGCTTAATAAGGAACACATGTTCAGGGCCAAACTCAAGATACATATGCTACAGAAACTCAAAGTGAAAACGGAATACATGGTGCAACTGCAACAGAACCAAAGCAATCTAACTCATAGGTTCCAAAATTAAACATAAGGAGAGCACAAAATCAGAAATGTGAAGCGCCAATAAGAACTTTGCAAAATATGGCCCCAACAACTTAAAAAGTGAAACAAGTCAAAACAAAACACCAACAAAAGGAAAATATTAACAAATAAAAAACAATCAAAAGTACCTCTCGATCAAACTAATAAAATTACATTTATGCGTTGTTGTTCAACATAAGAAAACACCAACAAAAGTAAAATATTAACAAATAAAAAACAATCAGAAGTTCTTTTGAAATAAATGTATTTTGGATTACATATTCTATCATCTTCCTATAATAAGTTTCAATGTTAAATGCTTGATTTTATTGTGAAATTAGATTTCACTGCTATGCATATTACCCTCGCCATTGGTAAAAATTTGAAGGTAATGGAATCTTACTTGAGTTTTGTCTTTCCTTTGAACATTTTATCATCTGCTAATGAATCACAAGTTTTCATCTAATCTTTTGATATGAAAAATGAACATCTTTTAATGGGGTGCAGGCATTTGAGTTAAAATGTAATTGGAGATTATCATTATTTATTAGTTGTTGGAATTGGACATTTTGTTTGTTTTTTTGCTTATGACATTTTCTTGGTTTCTTGCAAGCATCATTGCAGACTGAGGGAGAGAGAAGAAAAATGAGATATACTTCCATTAAGGAAGTACGCGTCAAAGCATAGTACCATAGAACAATCACATATATCAATCGGAGATTTACATCTTTCATAATTGACAATTTTTTATATTTCTATCTTTTTATTTTCATGTTGGTTTTAATCTAAAATTTCTTCATTAGACCATTTTATTAGTTTGTGTCTTTATTGAACCAGACTCACTGCGGGTCCGTTTAAAAATGAAGAATACTTCTAGAATGACATTAATGAATCTGTAATATCCCATATACTCTTAAATGCTTAATTGCTTGTCATTTGAAACCAACTATATTCCTATGTGCTCTATCTCTTGTCAGTTATAATAGTCTGAATTAATATCTTCATGCCCAATCTTCATACAAACCTAGAACTTTTTTAGATCTATAAATCATATGAGTTTGTTTATGAGGTATTCATGTATGTTTATTTAGTGCTCCACTATTTCAAACCATGATTATTTTTGGTAGTTTGATTATGTAACTTTATTATTAAACGGACCCCCAATGAGTCTGGTTCAATAAACAGACACTATAATTACTCTTGACTCAACTACTTATAGCTCTTTGTAATTTTCCTACTACTTGATTCTTGAAACACCCACTTCTTAGAAAAAAATATAAACACTTTTGATAATGACATTTACTTATCCTTAAATTGAATTAGTCCATTATCTAGAATGACATTAATGAATCTGTAATATCCCATATACTCTTAAATGCTTAATTGCTTGTCAGTTGAAACCAACTAAGTTCCTATGTACTCTATCTCTTGTCAGTTATAATAAATTGAATTAATATTTTCATGCCCAACCTTCACACAAACCTAGAACTTTTTGAGATCAATAAATCATATGAGTTTGTTTATGAGGTATTCATGTATAATTATTTAGTGCTCCACTATTTTAAACCACAATTATTTTTGGTAGTTTGATTATATAACTTTATTATTTACTCTTTCTCTCACAATCTTCACCATCATCTTCCATTAAAGCTTCATCTTCATGTTTGTTTTTGAAGTATTAAATAGTTGAAATATTTAATAAACTAATTATTTAACATAGTTGAAATACTAATTAAAATATTTAATGATGTGAAATAATTAAACTATTTAATAAAATATTCAGGTAATTCTAGAATCATTTATTTAATACATATATTTGTTGTAATAAATTAATCAAATGTGTTGGTTGGTCCAGTAGTCAAGTATTGCCACTTTAATCCAATTGTCATAGGTTTAACTCCTCTTGGCCACATTTTTTAAAATTTGCATTTTAAGATTTAACATTAAAAAAAAATATATGACATGGATATACTAGTTAATAAAAACATGAAAGAAAAAAATGTCTGAGTGGAAGGGAGAGGATCTCAGATTCAGAGAGAAAACATGAAAGAAAAAACGTCTGAGTGGAAGGGAGAGGATCTCAGATTCAGAGAGATCTGGAGTTAAAAATCATAGGTAGTAATTGGAAAAAGGAACAAAATTGAGGTTTGTTTAGTCATTATGTACTATTGACTACTTATATTAGTGAATTTTCTTTCAGCTGAACTACTTCCCCTTAGACGTAGTTGATAGTTGTACTGAATTAGGTTAGTAATTATGTGTCTTTTATTTATTACATTATTTAATTGTTCATCCATTAATTCAGACCATCTTGTCTCACACAATGCATCAATATTGTGTGTTATATCTTATCTCTGGTAAAAAAAATTAAACTCCTTTCTCACTCAATCACTCTCTTCCCATTGTCGTTTTTATACACTATTAATTAGTTCATAGTTGAAAGAGTGAAATGTTTATATTGAGAGTTATGTAATTCTGTTGTTGTGTTGAAATAATGATTCAAGAGTGTTGTGATCTTGTATCATTACAGTTGACTTTGAGCTTTCAAGATAAATCTAGTAGTAAAAAGGTTTTAGTAAGGAAGGTTGTTGGGATAATTCTAGTTTAAAAGCTCAATCCGTTTTAGTGGAAATATCAAGACGAAACTCTCGCGGATTGGATTAGGCTGCATGTTTAAGTCTAAATTGGTCTAAATTCTTGATGTGGTCTTTCTATCTCTATTATTTACTTATATATATATATATATATATATATATATATATATATATATATATATATATATATATATATATATATATTATTTTTTTTAATACTAATTTAAAAGATGAGTTTAATTGATATGAACTGATAATAAAAAAAGTTTTATATTATCTGTATATCACACTTATTCATAAATATAATTTAAAGATAATTCAATATATAATTATTTAGTATTTATAATTGGCTGATTGTATAAAAACAACTTATACCAATGGCATTTATAAATTAAATTTAAAAAAGAATGACATTAATTTTATGGAATATATAACTAATCCCGCCGAGAGCTACATAAATTGTGAGATACGTATTTCTTAATTCCTCGTACGAAACTATCTTGAATGCTTTTAGGCTATTTGAAAAGGAGCTGGTTTAAGTGAGGGATATGCAAATGGTCCTTCAACTAATCCTTTTGCTAATAGCTTATATGCTGCTTCTGTAAAATGAACTCCATCCCAGTTTATATTTTTAGAAGGGTCAGAGCAAACCGTTGTGTTAGGACTTCCACACCCCATTCTTGGATCAAAATTATGTGGCCCACCGCCTCCACAACATGCTTTGAATGTCTCATCCTTATCAAAACCTACATAAAAAATTGTACTTGAATTAAATATTGTACATGTATATATAAATAAAATTGGCAGAAAAACAATTATTAATATATAAATGAACAACTTAATTAACAATCATTATTGCTATATGTATAATAAGTTAAATATTAAAAAAAAACTACCCACCGTATTTTTGCGGTTCTTCATACAAACGTTTGGCATCATTATAATAGTCAAAGTATATTATCTTGACATCAGGGTAAGTCTCTCTCAATGTAGTTATAGAAGAGATTAGATTGTCATTAAAATATTGTATGACAATATTAAATGCCTTAAAGCATCCAAACTCATCGTAGTTTTTTGTATTATTAGTATTCACCACTGCCAAAAGGGAGGCACTACAACCCACTGGAAAGTTCCCTGGAATAACTATCTCTACAGCTCCCTCTTTGATTAATGACTATCGCATGAAAAGAAAAAAAATAGTTATTACATTATTATAACTTATATTGAAGTAGTTATTAAAATACATAAATTTTATATAACTTACTATGGTTGTTTATGTAATTTTATTAACCACTAAGGGAATAAGATTTTGGAAGTTTTGAAAATTTTGGTGTAATATGAGAGAAAATATCATTTCCACCAATTTCTCCCACTAAAAATAATGATTTCTTAAAGTAGTTACGACAATCTGTATCATAAAAATAACAAATATTGTTAACTCTTTGATTAAAAAAAATATTTTGAAAATTACATTAAATATATATGCAAAAGAAGATGTGACAATACCTTTTTTGTTTTTACATAGTGAAGGCTTGAGTCTCTTAAACATCTTAAATTGAACACTCAGTGAGTTATTAGTTCCAGGTAGAGCAACCCTACTTTTATTGAAATAATTAAAATCAAGTGCAGTGGCACCAGCAAATGCAAAGTTCACTCCTTTCGTGATATCTTGGCCTTCAATGAGATTTTTATAGGCCGGCAAAAATGGCAATCCATATGCTTGAGCTACAAAATAAAGTGAGTATCAAGTAATATATCTAATAAAATACTAATAATACAATATCAATCACTCTTCATACTCATTTTCATGCATGTAAAATTATGTATGTAATATATTTGAATTCTATTTACCCTCCAAGGTTAAAAGTATATACAAATAAAACTAAAAATAATAAATTTACCTATGAAATCTATAATCAAGCGTCCATTTGACAAACGTCCTGAGGGATGTTTAAAATACGTTGATCCATAAGGACTATTGCTAGGCATAGGTGGGTGAAGAGTTGCTTCATTTCCCGTGTCGCTTATTGAATCACCAAAATTAAATATAGCTTCGTAGGGAAGAGGATTGGCATTTGAAAGTACATTTCTGAATATAAAAGTGAGGCTAAAGAGAATTAAGAACTTCATGTTATTATTATAAATCATGAGTTTATCAATGTTGATATATGTGATGATGGTAGATTGAATTTATATATATTATCTCACAAGCCACTTATCTTGTCATACATCTTTTGATCTTACACATTAACTAATATTTTCCAACACATAAACAACTTTAAGTACATATTTGTTATTTTTATCATATTCTGCCACCTTTGCTTTTGTTGATATATGACTATCAACACACTTACATAACACCCTATAAAAAGAACCATACATTAAATCAAATGTTGTATCGCTGTTTTTATATAGAATAGTTGATGACACCTTTATTCCCCAACAAACCATGTTGGATTTTTATTAATTTGTTATGACATAAAATTTGTACATTATATATTTCTTAAAGTACATGGAATTATACATATATTGACATCATATTTATTCACTTAAACCAAATTTATATTGTTAGATTTTAATTAATCATGCAGTTTTGTTATATCTCATGTAACAACCCGTATAATATATATCTAGAATAATATCATACAAGTGTTAAATTTTGGTACTGTCACAACATAAGTGCCTAATGGCATCAAAATATATACATGTCCAAACTAAAACATCCATGGAACATGTTATACAATAATGCCTAAACAATAAAAATCTAAGAACTATGTACAATATCTTCATTGCACACAACTCCACAGCGGAAGATCATAATGAACAGCAACCCTTGAAACATCCATAACAGCTTCTCTTAGTTTCAACCTGCAAAGAATTACCTGAAAAATAACAACAATGATGGGATGAGATAGTAATCTCAGTGAGTTCTCCTATCCTATGGGTACACTCGGCTCTACAGGGTATTCTAATCAATGTTCAACTCATATCCAACTCAAGTCAAAAAGGGAACGAAGACTTGAGCGATGGGGAAACTATCTCGCAATTGTATGGCAACATGCATCTGAGTTCTCATAACTCAACCACGATCGTTATTCAGATTACGAAACATCAATTCCCGATCGGACTTACGTCTAAGCCAGCCTCGGTTCATGCATGCTCGTATGATTCGACTTTCGCGGTGGATATCAGGTTCCCCTATGGGAATCTAACCCACTTTTAAGAACCATCACCCATATGGGACTCTAACCCACCTAGGGTATCTTTCACCGTATGGGACTCTAACCCACATAGGTGTCCACCTTTCCCCCATGTCCGCCATGGTTGGGGCTTAAACCCATTTGAGGCTCGAATCATTGGTCCCACATCCCAATGCTTACTCATCTAAGCATACCACAAGAGATGCGTACCACCATAGAAAAACACACATTCTGAATACATGATCGGTTCCATAATCATTGGTTCCACGAACCATAACAAATTCATCAATCATAGGTGACTTCATTCACCATAATACACAAATAATAACATGGCATGTTCCATAATCATAGGTGACTTCATTCACCATGATACACAAATAATAACATGGCATGTTCCATACAATGCGTCTCATTCTCAATCATGGCAACAATTCGTCCACGACCTCACATAAGCGTCGTATGAATGAATACCGTATTCTCATACATATATCACATATGTTCCATAACCTAGATCATATTTCTAAGTTATTAATCAAATTATTCTTCTAGGTTTCCTCACTCATCTTTGTAAGGTTTTTAATCATGTTATTTCACCTTCCACATAACAACAATATTTAATTTTCATCATGATAAAATTCATGGCATTTATAAATCACATACTATTTTATAACATGGAACAATAATAATAGTCATTTATGTTATCTTTAGTCATGTTATTTCATAATCAACCATATCAACCATGTTTAACACCCATCATAAATATAATTCACTTAATTTGTAAGACACATAATATACTATAATATGATATCATAATAATAGCCTTTTTCATTATCTTACTAATGCATCCGTCCGCATCCAAAACGGAGTTATAACGCTCAATTAATTCATTAATCTATCTTAATCAAGATTTAGATTAATATTTATTCATTGCATAAGCATTTAACAACAACCTCTCTAGCCTAGTGGTAAGGCATGTACAATTTCAGAGGAGGTCCTGGGTTTGAATCCGCTTGGTGACAGATTCTGTAAAAACAGGAAATTAAATTCTGTTTCAGTGTTAACCGATTAACCACTTACGAACATGATTTTTCCACAACAATCAACATGATATCAACACATAGCACGGATAGGGAGTATGATTTTCCACAACAATCAACATGATATCAACACATAGCACGGATAGGATGTATGTCTCTTTATTAATAATCAATCCCTTCAGAGTTCACCATTTACTCTATTGGTCCCAATTGACAACATTTAGAGCACATAGGAGCTTCAATTGTTACAACTAACCAATCATATAATACATAGGAATTCAATAGGTCTCAACTGACAACTAATTGAGCATTTAAGGGAATATGGGATATTACATCTCACCTTAAAAGTTAATGGAATAACTATCTCTACAACTTTCTCTTTGATTATTGACTATCAAATAAAAGAAATAAAACGATTTCAGTATTATTGTGTAATTCTTAGCAACGAAAATTATCATACTAAAAACAACACAACTCTTATATTTTCAAAATGAAAATTAATTCATAAAATTACTGTGTAACTCTTAGCAATGAAAATTCATATAAAAAAATATAAAAAATATCATTTAACATATAAAATGAAGGAGAGAAGAATCCTAAAACTAATTATAAGATCTTAATCATAGTCTCAAACTCAAGCTTAATAAGGAACACATGTTCAGGGCCAAACTCAAGATACATATGCTACAGAAACTCAAAGTGAAAACGGAATACATGGTGCAACTGCAACAAAACCAAAGCAATCTAACTCATAGGTTCCAAAATTAAACATAAGGAGAGCACAAAATCAGAAATGTGAAGCGCCAATAAGAACTTTGCAAAATATGGCCCCAACAACTTAAAAAGTGAAACAAGTCAAAACAAAACACCAACAAAAGGAAAATATTAACAAATAAAAAACAATCAAAAGTACCTCTCGATCAAACTAATAAAATTACATTTATGCGTTGTTGTTCAACATAAGAAAACACCAACAAAAGTAAAATATTAACAAATAAAAACAATCAGAAGTTCTTTTGAAATAAATGTATTTTGGATTACATATTCTATCATCTTCCTATAATAAGTTTCAATGTTAAATGCTTGATTTTATTGTGAAATTAGATTTCACTGCTATGCATATTACCCTCGCCATTGGTAAAAATTTGAAGGTAATGGAATCTTACTTGAGTTTTGTCTTTCCTTTGAACATTTTATCATCTGCTAATGAATCACAAGTTTTCATCTAATCTTTTGATATGAAAAATGAACATCTTTTAATGGGGTGCAGGCAATTGAGTTAAAATGTAATTGGAGATTATCATTATTTATTAGTTGTTGGAATTGGACATTTTGTTTGTTTTTTTGCTTATGACATTTTCTTGGTTTCTTGCAAGCATCATTGCAGACTGAGAGAGAGAGAAGAAAAATGAGATATACTTCCATTAAGGAAGTACGCGTCAAAGCATAGTACCATAGAACAATCACATATATCAATCGGAGATTTACATCTTTCATAATTGACAATTTTTTATATTTCTATCTTTTTATTTTCATGTTGGTTTTAATCTAAAATTTCTTCATTAGACCATTTTATTAGTTTGTGTCTTTATTGAACCAAACTCACTGCGGGTCCGTTTAAAAATGAAGAATACTTCTAGAATGACATTAATGAATCTGTAATATCCCATATACTCTTAAATGCTTAATTGCTTGTCATTTGAAACAAACTATATTCCTATGTGCTCTATCTCTTGTCAGTTATAATAGTCTGAATTAATATCTTCATGCCCAATCTTCATACAAACCTAGAACTTTTTTAGATCTATAAATCATATGAGTTTGTTTATGAGGTATTCATGTATGTTTATTTAGTGCTCCACTATTTCAAACCATGATTATTTTTGGTAGTTTGATTATGTAACTTTATTATTAAACGGACCCCCAATGAGTCTGGTTCAATAAACAGACACTATAATTACTCTTGACTCAACTACTTATAGCTCTTTGTAATTTTCCTACTACTTGATTCTTGAAACACCCACTTCTTAGAAAAAAATATAAACACTTTTGATAATGACATTTCCTTATCCTTAAATTGAATTAGTCCATTATCTAGAATGACATTAATGAATCTGTAATATCCCATATACTCTTAAATGCTTAATTGCTTGTCAGTTGAAACCAACTAAGTTCCTATGTACTCTATCTCTTGTCAGTTATAATAAATTGAATTAATATTTTCATGCCCAACCTTCACACAAACCTAGAACTTTTTGAGATCAATAAATCATATGAGTTTGTTTATGAGGCATTCATGTATAATTATTTTGTGCTCCACTATTTTAAACCACAATTATTTTTTGGTAGTCTGATTATATAACTTTATTATTTACTCTTTCTCTCACAATCTTCACCATCATCTTCCATTAAAGCTTCATCTTCATGTTTGTTTTTGAAGTATTAAATAGTTGAAATATTTAATAAACTAATTATTTAACATAGTTGAAATACTAATTAAAATATTTAATGATGTGAAATAATTAAACTATTTAATAAAATATTCAGGTAATTCTAGAATCATTTATTTAATACATATATTTGTTGTAATAAATTAATCAAATGTGTTGGTTGGTCCAGTAGTCAAGTATTGCCACTTTAATCCAATTGTCATAGGTTTAACTCCTCTTGGCCACATTTTTTAAAATTTGCATTTTAAGATTTAACATTAAAAAAAAATATATGACATGGATATACTAGTTAATAAAAACATGAAAGAAAAAAATGTCTGAGTGGAAGGGAGAGGATCTCAGATTCAGAGAGAAAACATGAAAGAAAAAACGTCTGAGTGGAAGGGAGAGGATCTCAGATTCAGAGAGATCTGGAGTTAAAAATCATAGGTAGTAATTGGAAAAAGGAACAAAATTGAGGTTTGTTTAGTCATTATGTACTATTGACTACTTATATTAGTGAATTTTCTTTCAGCTGAACTACTTCCCCTTAGACGTAGTTGATAGTTGTACTGAATTAGGTTAGTAATTATGTGTCTTTTATTTATTACATTATTTAATTGTTCATCCATTAATTCAGACCATCTTGTCTCACACAATGCATCAATATTGTGTGTTATATCTTATCTCTGGTAAAAAAAATTAAACTCCTTTCTCACTCAATCACTCTCTTCCCATTGTCGTTTTTATACACTATTAATTAGTTCATAGTTGAAAGAGTGAAATGTTTATATTGAGAGTTATGTAATTCTGTTGTTGTGTTGAAATAATGATTCAAGAGTGTTGTGATCTTGTATCATTACAATTGACTTTGAGCTTTCAAGATAAATCTAGTAGTAAAAAGGTTTTAGTAAGGAAGGTTGTTGGGATAATTCTAGTTTAAAAGCTCAATCCGTTTTAGTGGAAATATCAAGACGAAACTCTCACGGATTGGATTAGGCTGCATGTTTAAGTCTAAATTGGTCTAAATTCTTGATGTGGTCTTTCTATCTCTATTATTTACTTATATATATATATATATATATATATATATATATATATATATATATATATATATATATATATATATATATATATATATATATATATATATATATATATATATATATATATATATATATATATATTAGTTTTAATACTAATTTAAAAGATGAGTTTAATTGATATGAACTGATAATAAAAAAAGTTTTATATTATCTGTATATCACACTTATTCATAAATATAATTTAAAGATAATTCAATATATAATTATTTAGTATTTATAATTGGCTGATTGTATAAAAACAATTTATACCAATGGCATTTATAAATTAAATTTAAAAAAGAATGACATTAATTTTATGGAATATATAACTAATCCCGCCGAGAGCTACATAAATTGTGAGATACGTATTTCTTAATTCCTCGTACGAAACTATCTTAAATGCTTTTAGGCTATTTGAAAAGGAGCTGGTTTAAGTGAGGGATATGCAAATGGTCCTTCAACTAATCCTTTTGCTAATAGCTTATATGCTGCTTCTGTAAAATGAACTCCATCCCAGTTTATATTTTTAGAAGGGTCAGAGCAAACTGTTGTGTTAGGACTTCCACACCCCATTCTTGGATCAAAATTATGTGGCCCACCGCCTCCACAACATGCTTTGAATGTCTCATCCTTATCAAAACCTACATAAAAAATTGTACTTGAATTAAATATTGTACATGTATATATAAATAAAATTGGCAGAAAAACAATTATTAATATATAAATGAACAACTTAATTAACAATCATTATTGCTATATGTATAATAAGTTAAATATTAAAAAAAAAACTACCCACCGTATTTTTGCGGTTCTTCATACAAACGTTTGGCATCATTATAATAGTCAAAGTATATTATCTTGACATCAGGGTAAGTCTCTCTCAATGTAGTTATAGAAGAGATTAGATTGTCATTAAAATATTGTGTGACAGTATTAAATGCCTTAAAGCATCCAAATTCATCGTAGTTTTTTGTATTATTAGTATTCACCACTGCCAAAAGGGAGGCACTACACCCCACTGGAAAGTTCCCTGGAATAACTATCTCTACAGCTCCCTCTTTGATTAATGACTATCGCATGAAAAGAAAAAAAATAGTTATTACATTATTATAACTTATATTGAAGTAGTTATTAAAATACATAAATTTTATATAACTTACTATGGTTGTTTCTGTAATTTTATTAACCACTAAGGGAATAAGATTTCGGAAGTTTGAAAAATTTGGTGTAATATGAGAGAAAATATCATTTCCACCAATTTCTCCCACTAAAAATAATGATTTCTTAAAGTAGTTACGACAATCTGTATCATAAAAATAACAAATATTGTTAACTCTTTGATTAAAAAAAATATTTTGAAAATTACATTAAATATATATGCAAAAGAAGATGTGACAATACCTTTTTTGTTTTTACATAGTGAAGGCTTGAGTCTCTTAAACATCTTAAATTGAACACTCAGTGAGTTATTAGTTCCAGGTAGAGCAACCCTACTTTTATTGAAATAATTAAAATCAAGTGCAGTGGCACCAGCAAATGCAAAGTTCACTCCTTTCGTGATATCTTGGCCTTCAATGAGATTTTTATAGGCCGGCAAAAATGGCAATCCATATGCTTGAGCTACAAAATAAAGTGAGTATCAAGTAATATATCTAATAAAATACTAATAATACAATATCAATCACTCTTCATACTCATTTTCATGCATGTAAAATTATGTATGTAATATATTTGAATTCTATTTACCCTCCAAGGTTAAAAGTATATACAAATAAAACTAAAAATAATAAATTTACCTATGAAATCTATAATCAAGCGTCCATTTGACAAACGTCCTGAGGGATGTTTAAAATATGTTGATCCATAAGGACTATTGCTAGGCATAGGTGGGTGAAGAGTTGCTTCATTTCCCGTGTCGCTTATTGAATCACCAAAATTAAATATAGCTTCGTAGGGAAGAGGATTGGCATTTGAAAGTACATTTCTGAATATAAAAGTGAGGCTAAAGAGAATTAAGAACTTCATGTTATTATTATAAATCATGAGTTTATCAATGTTGATATATGTGATGATGGTAGATTGAATTTATATATATTATCTCACAAGCCACTTATCTTGTCATACATCTTTTGATCTTACACATTAACTAATATTTTCCAACACATAAACAACTTTAAGTACATATTTGTTATTTTTATCATATTCTGCCACCTTTGCTTTTGTTGATATATGACTATCAACACACTTACATAACACCCTATAAAAAGAACCATACATTAAATCAAATGTTGTATCGCTGTTTTTATATAGAATAGTTGATGACACCTTTATTCCCCAACAAACCATGTTGGATTTTTATTAATTTGTTATGACATAAAATTTGTACATTATATATTTCTTAAAGTACATGGAATTATACATATATTGACATCATATTTATTCACTTAAACCAAATTTATATTGTTAGATTTTAATTAATCATGCAGTTTTGTTATATCTCACCTTAAAAGTTAAAGAGAGAAAAAATGAAACAATTAACTTTACACCTCACTGAAAGATTTCTTGGAATAACTATCTCTACAACTTTCTCTTTGATTATTGACTATCAAATAAAAGAAATAAAACGATTTCAGTATTATTGTGTAATTCTTAGCAACGAAAATTATCATACTAAAAATAACACAACTCTTATATTTTCAAAATGAAAATTAATACATAAAATTACTGTGTTACTCTTAGCAATGAAAATTCATATATAAAATATAAAAAATATCATTTAACATATAAAATGAAGGAGAGAAGAATCCTAAAACTAATTATAAGATCTTAATCATAGTCTCAAACTCAAGCTTAATAAGGAACACATGTTCAGGGCCAAACTCAAGATACATATGCTACAGAAACTCAAAGTGAAAACGGAATACATGGTGCAACTGCAACAGAACCAAAGCAATCTAACTCATAGGTTCCAAAATTAAACATAAGGAGAGCACAAAATCAGAAATGTGAAGCGCCAATAAGAACTTTGCAAAATATGGCCCCAACAACTTAAAAAGTGAAACAAGTCAAAACAAAACACCAACAAAAGGAAAATATTAACAAATAAAAAACAATCAAAAGTACCTCTCGATCAAACTAATAAAATTACATTTATGCGTTGTTGTTCAACATAAGAAAACACCAACAAAAGTAAAATATTAACAAATAAAAAACAATCAGAAGTTCTTTTGAAATAAATGTATTTTAGATTACATATTCTATCATCTTCCTATAATAAGTTTCAATGTTAAATGCTTGATTTTATTGTGAAATTAGATTTCACTGTTATGCATATTACCCTCGCCATTGGTAAAAATTTGAAGGTAATGGAATCTTGAGTTTTGTCTTTCCTTTGAACATTTTATCATCTGCTAATGAATCACAAGTTTTCATCTATTCTTTTGATATGAAAAATGAACATCTTTTAATGGGGTGCAGGCATTTGAGTTAAAATGTAATTGGATATTATCATTATTTATTAGTTGTTGGAATTGGACATTTTGTTTGTTTTTTTGCTTATGACATTTTCTTGGTTTCTTGCAAGCATCATTGCAGACTGAGAGAGAGAAGAAAAATGAGATATACTTCCATTAAGGAAGTACGCGTCAAAGCATAGTACCATAGAACAATCACATATATCAATAAGAGATTTACATCTTTCATAATTGACAATTTTTTATATTTCTATCTTTTTATTTTCATGTTGGTTTTAATCTAAAATTTCTTCATTAGACCATTTTATTAGTTTGTGTCTTTATTGAACCAGACTCACTGCGGGTCCGTTTAAAAATGAAGAGTACTTCTAGAATGACATTAATGAATCTGTAATATCCCATATACTCTTAAATGCTTAATTGCTTGTCATTTGAAACCAACTATATTCCTATGTGCCCTATCTCTTGTCAGTTATAATAGTCTGAATTAATATCTTCATGCCCAATCTTCATACAAACCTAGAACTTTTTTAGATCAATAAATCATATGAGTTTGTTTATGAGGTATTCATGTATGTTTATTTAGTGCTCCACTATTTCAAACCATGATTATTTTTGGTAGTTTGATTATGTAACTTTATTATTAAACGGACCCGCAATGAGTCTGGTTCAATAAACAGACACTATAATTACTCTTGACTCAACTACTTATAGCTCTTTGTAATTTTCCTACTACTTGATTCTTGAAACACCCACTTCTTAGAGAAAAATATAAACACTTTTGATAATGACATTTCCTTATCCTTAAATTGAATTAGTCCATTATCTAGAATGACATTAATGAATCTGTAATATCCCATATACTCTTAAATGCTAAATTGCTTGTCAGTTGAAACCAACTAAGTTCCTATGTACTCTATCTCTTGTCAGTTATAATAGTTTGAATTAATATCTTCATGCCCAACCTTCACACAAACCTAGAACTTTTTGAGATCAATAAATCATATGAGTTTGTTTATGAGGTATTCATATATAATTATTTAGTGCACCACTATTTTAAACCACAATTATTTTTGGTAGTTTGATTATATAACTTTATTATTTACTCTTTCTCTCACAATCTTCACCATCATCTTCCATTAAAGCTTCATCTTCATGTTGGTTTTTGAAGTATTAAATAGTTGAAATATTTAATAAACTAATTATTTAACATAGTTGAAATACTAATTAAAATATTTAATGATGTGAAATAATTAAACTATTTAATAAAATATTCAGGTAATTCTAGAATCATTTATTTAATACATATATTTGTTGTAATAAATTAATCAAATGTGTTGGTTGGTCCAGTAGTCAAGTATTGCCACTTTAATCCAATTGTCATAGGTTTAACTCCTCTTGGCCACATTTTTTAAAATTTGCATTTTAAGATTTAACATTAAAAAAAAATATATGACATGGATATACTAGTTAATAAAAACATGAAAGAAAAAAATGTCTGAGTGGAAGGGAGAGGATCTCAGATTCAGAGAGAAAACATGAAAGAAAAAACGTCTGAGTGGAAGGGAGACGATCTCAGATTCAGAGAGATCTGGAGTTGAAAATCATAGGTAGTAATTGGAAAAAGGAACAAAATTGAGGATTGTTTAGTCATTATGTACTATTGACTACTTATATTAGTGAATTTTCTTTCAGCTGAACTACTTCCCCTTAGACGTAGTTGATAGTTGTACTGAATTAGGTTAGTAATTATGTGTCTTTTATTTATTACATTATTTAATTGTTCATCCATTAATTTAGACCATCTTGTCTCACACAATGCATCAATATTGTGTGTTATATCTTATCTCTGGTAAAAAAAATTAAACTCCTTTCTCACTCAATCACTCTCTTCCCATTGTCGTTTTTATACACTATTAATTAGTTCATAGTTGAAAGAGTGAAATGTTTATATTGAGAGTTATGTAATTCTGTTGTTGTGTTGAAATAATGATTCAAGAGTGTCGTGATCTTGTATCATTACAGTTGACTTTGAGCTTTCAAGATAAATCTAGTAGTAAAAAGGTTTTAGTAAGGAAGGTTGTTGGGCTAATTCTAGTTTAAAAGCTCAATC